>NC_091984.1:208229534-208543284 GCF_044704955.1 Pristiophorus japonicus | reverse complement strand
AGGGAGGGGGGGGGCATCGTTTTTTCAGCGCAGACTTTCGGCTTCACTCCCTGAAGCTACAGGGCAGACTGCTCGGCGCCAATTTCAAAAAATAGAACGGGGAAACTTGCTACTTTTTTTTTGGAGTAGTTGGGGCCAAGAAAAACAGGCGTAAGTAACTATGGCAGTACGCCAAAAGACGGCATTGGGGAAAATTGAGCCCTAAAAAAGCAGAAGTAGAAGCAGATATGACAGTCTATGGTTAAACACATTGGGCCGGATTTTGCTGTGAAAATAACGGTGAGGCTCACCATTACTTATGCGCAAATCGGACAGCATATGCACAGTTAAACGCAGAATGTTGCTGTCTGGGATGCACTGTCCCTCGGTAAGCTTCCCAAAATGGTCATCTCACCATCTAGTTCTCCATTCAAATGTATTGAACAGGGTGATGTTCCTGTGCTGATATCGTAGATACAGACCAAAATCACTCCAATAAGTTAGGGCTGGGTCCATTCCAGTACAAAGCACCCTTTGAACGGTGTGCAAAGTCTTAATCACTGCCAAACAACCTGCCATTGAAAATGAACTTTTACAAGAGTGGAGTCTCATTCCTTGGCTTTTAATTATTGATGGAGATTTTTTTTAAACATTTAAATAAAAAGAAACTTTTTCTCTGTCTCTTAATCCAATCTTTCTCTTCCTCCCTTTCTTTCTTTCGCTTTCGGTACCCGGTTTGACATTGAATTCATTATTCGAACTGACACTTCCTGGTTCCGACTCTGCGGTGCTCATTAATGATTCTTCAATGTGATTCGTTAAGGAGGTACACAGTTGTTCACACAGGTCCCAGATACCCTGTGGAGAGTGCTATGCTGTTTAGATGTTTGGCTCACGGGAACCTGCCGTGCAATAACTCATTGAAAGTCAATGGGCAAGCGCAAGTCTGACGAACTGACGTTCGACAGTCACAGAAAATCCAGCCCAATGTAAACTGAATTTAGAACAAACAAAGGAGAGACTTAATTAAATTAAAGCATGATTATAATAAAGTAACGCAACTGGGGCCCAGAGAGAATGGAAAATGAGAGAGAAAAGGGATGTGCTCAGCTGAACATTGAAAGGAACGCAAGGCTTGAGAAGAACAGATCAGAACTGGGGCCCTTAGTTCCCATGTTTTCATGCGGCAAAATCCGGCACTTGGGAACTGCGGGGAGCAGCGTCTTCGGGAGGTCGGAGGAGAGGCCGATAAAGGCCCAGCTGGAATTCGTGAGACCAGTGGGGAGCAGCGTCGTCGGGAGGTCGGAGGAGATGCCTATTACGGCCCAGCTGGAATTCATGAGACCAGTAGGGAGCAGCGTCGTCGGGAGGTCGGAGGAGAGGCCTATAAAGGCCCTGCAGGAGTTCGTGAGACCAGTGGGGAGCAGCGTCGTCGGGAGGTTGGAGGAGAGGCCGATAAAGGCCCAGCAGGAGTTTGAGACCAGTGGGGAGCAGCGTCGTCGGGAGGTCGGAGGAGAGGCCTATAAAGGCCATCCGGTGCAGCTGCCACAGGGAGAGAAGGCAAAAAAGTAGAAAGAAATCGAAAGGTGACGTCACAGCCAAGAGGGTAAGTGATTGGTAAGTAGTTTTGCATTTTCTTTTCTTTATCAGTAAGTAACCTTTTAGTCTTGTTGTTGCAAAATTAAGTTATCTAGGGATTAAGTCATAGCTGGACAGCTCAGACACATGTTATGCTCCTCCTGTACTATGTCGGAAGTCAGGGACGCTTCCAGTGTCCCTGACGACGTGTGCGGGAAGTGCATCCGGCTGCAGCTCCTGATGGACCGCATTGTGGCACTGGAGCTGCGCATGGATTCACTCTGGAGCATGCACGATGCTGAGAATGACATGAATAACACGTTTCGTGAGTTGGTCTTACCGCAGGTAAAGGGTACACAGCCAGATAGGGAATGGGTGACCAACAGGAAGAGCAGTGCAAGGAAGGTAGTGCAGGGGTCCCCTGCGTCATCCCCCTGCAAAACAGATACACCGCTTTGGGTACTGTTGAGGGGGATGACTCATCAGGGTGGAGCAGCAGCAGCCAAATTCATGGCACCGTGGCTGACTCTGCTGCACAGGAGGGCAAGAAAAAGAGTGGGGGAGCTATAGTGATAGGGGATTCAATTGTAAGGGGAATAGATAGACATTTCTGCGGCCGCAACCGAGACTTCGGGATGGTATGTTGCCTCCCTGGTGCAAAGGTCAAGGATGTCTCGAAGCGGGTACAGGGCATTCAGAAAAGGGAGGGTGAACAGCCAGTTCTCGTGGTGCATGTAGATACCAATGATATAGGTAAAAAATGAGATGAGGTCCTACAAGCTGAATTTAGGGAGCTAGGAGCTCAATTCAAAAGTAGGACTCAAAAGGTAGTAATCTCAGGATTGCTACCAGAGCAACGTGCTCGTCAGAGTAGGAATCACAGGATAGCTCAGATGAATACATGGCTTGAGGAGTGGTGCAGAAGGGAGAGATTCAAATTCCTGGGACATTGGAACCAGTCCTGGGGGAGGTGGGACCAGGACAAACCAGACGGTCTGTACCTGAGCAGGACCGGAACCAATGTCCTAGGGGGAGTGTTCGCCAGTGCTGTTGGGGAGGAGTTAAACCAATATGGCAGGGGGATGGGAACCTATGCAGGGAGACAGAGGGAAGTAGAATGGGGGCAGAAGCAAAAGATAGAAAGAAAAAGAGTAAAAGTGGAGGGCAGAGAAACCTAAAGCAAAAAGGGCCATATTACAGCAGAATTCTAAAGGGGCAAAGTGTGTTCGAAAGACAAGCCTGAAGGCTCTGTGCCTCAATGCGAGGAGTATGCGGAATAAGGTGGACGAATTAACTGTACAGATAGCAGTTAACGGGTATGATGTAATTGGCATCACGGAGACATGGCTCCAGGGTGACCAAGGCTGGGAACTCAACATCCAAGGATATTCAACTTTTAGGAAGGATAGACAGAAAGGAAAAGGAGGTGGGGTGGCATTGCTGGTAAAAGAGTAAATTAATGCAATTGTAAGAAAGGACATTAGCTTGAATGATGTGGAATCGGTATGGGTGGAGCTGCGGAATAACAAGGGGCAGAAAACGCTAGTGGGAGTTGTGTACAGACCACAAAACAGTAGTAGTAAGGTTGGGGACAGCATCAAACAAGAAATTAGGGATGCATGCAATAAAGGTACAGCAGTTATCATGGGCGACTGTAATCTACATATTGATTGGGCTAACCAAACTGGTAGCAATGCGGTGGAGGAGGATTTCCTGGAGTGTATTAGGGATGGTTTTCTGGACCAATATGTCGAGGAACCAACAAGGGAGCTGGCCATCCTAGACTGGGTGATGTGTAATGAGAAAGGACTAATTAGCAATCTTGTTGTGCGGGACCCCTTGGGGAAGAGTGACCATAACATGGTAGAATTCTTTATTATGATGGAGAGTGACACAGTTAATTCAGAAACTAGGGTCCTGAACTTAAGGAAAAGTAACTTTGATGGTTTGAGGCGTGAATTGGCTAGAATAGACTGGCGAGTGATACTTAAAGGGTTGACTGTGGATAGGCAACGGCAAACATTTAAAAATCACATGGATGAACTTCAACAATTGTACATCTCTGTCTGGAGTAAAAATAAAACGGGGAAGGTGGTTCAACTGTGGCTAGCAAGGGAAATTAAGGATAGTATTAAATCCAAGGAAGAGGCTTATAAGTGGGCCAGAAAAAGCAGCAAACCTGAGGACTGGGAGAAATTTAGAATTCAGCAGAGGAGGACAAAGGGTTTAATTAAGAGGGGGGAAATAGATTACGAGAAGAAGCTTGCTAGGAACATAAAAACTGATTGCAAAAGCTTCTATCAATATGTGAAGAGAAAAGGATTAGTAAAGACAAACGTAGGTCCCTTGCTGTCGGATTCAGGTGAATGTATAATGGGGAACAAAGAAATAGCAGATCAATTGAACCAATATTTTGGTTCTGTCTTCACGAAGGAAGACACAAATAACCTTCCGAATGTACGAGGGGACAGTGGGTCTAATGAGAAGGAGGAACTGAAGGATATCTTTATTAGGCTGGAAATTGTGTTAGGGAAATTGATGGGATTGAAGGCTGATAAATCCCCGGAGCCTGATAGTCAGCATCCCAGAGTACTTAAGGAAGTGGCCCTGGAAATAGTGGATGCATTGGTGATCATTTTCCAACAGTCTATTGACTCTGGATCAGTTCCTATGGACTGGAGGGTAGCTAATGTAACTCCACTTTTTAAAAAGGGAGGGAGAGAGAAAGCGGGTAATTATAGACCGGTTAGCCTAGCATCAGTGGTGGGGAAAATATTGGAATCAATTATTAAGAATGAAATAGCAGCGCATTTGGAAAGCAGTGACAGAATCGGTCCAAGTCAGCATGGATTTATGACGGGGAAATCATGCTTGACAAATCTTCTGGAATTTTTTTTGAGGATCTAAGTAGTAGACTGGACAAGGAAGAACCAGTGAATGTGGTGTATTTGGACTTTCAAAAGGCTTTTGACAAGGTTCCACACAAGAGATTGGCGTGCAAAATCAAAGCATATGGTATAGATAACTGGATAGAGAACTGGTTGGCAGACAGGAAGCAGAGAGTCGAGATAAACGGGTCCTTTTCAGGATGGCAGGCAGTGACTAGTGGAGTGCCGCAGGGCTCAGTGCTGGGACCCCGACTCTTTACAATATACATCAATAATTTGGATGAAGGAATTGAGTATAATATCTCCAAGTTTGCAGATGACACTAAACTGGGTGGCGGTGTGAGCTGTGAGGGGGACGCTAAGAGGCTGCAGGGTGACTTGGACAGGTTAGGTGAGTGGGCAAATGCATGGCAGATGCAGTATAATGTGGATAAATGTGAGGTTATCCACTTTGGGGACAAAAACACGAAGACAGATTATCTGAATGGTGGCAGATTAGAAAAAGGGGAGGTGCAATGAGAACTGGGTGTCATGGTTCATCAGTCATTGAAAGTTAGCATACAGGTACAGCAGGCGGTGAAGAAGGAAAATGGTATATTGGCCTTCATAGCTAGGGGATTTGAGTATAGGAGCAGGGAGGTCTTACTGCAGTTGTACAGGGCCTTGGTGAGGCCTTACCTGGAATATTGTGTTCAGTTTTGGTCTCCTAATCTGAGGAAGGAAGTTCTTGCTATTGAGGGAGTGCAGCGAAGGTTCACCAGATTGATTGCCGGGATGGCTAGACTGACATATATGAGGAGAGACTGGATCAACTGGGCCTTTATTCACTGGAGTTGAGAAGGATGAGAGGGGATCTCATAGAAACATACAAGATTCTGACGGGACGGGACAGGTTAGATGCGGGTAGAATGTTCCCGATGTTGGGGAAGTCCAGAACCAGGGGACATAGTCTTAGGATAAGGGGTAGGCCATTTAGGACTGTGATGAGGAGAAACTTCTTCACTCAGAGTTGTTAACCTGTGGAATTCCCTACCGCAGAGAGTTGTTGATGCCAGTTCATTGGATATATTCAAAAGGGAGTTAGATATGGCCCTTACGGCTAAGGGGATCAAGGGGTATGAAGAGAAAGCAGGAAAGGGGTAGTGAGGGAATGATCAGCCATGATCTTATTGAATGGTGGTGCAGGCTCGAAGGGCTGAATGGCCTACTCCTGTACCAATTTTCTATGTTTTTATGTCAAAATTTCTTGACAGTTCCACACATCCCCGGGAGAAGGACCTTCACAGGCGGAGATTTGGGCTATTTGCCCAGCGAATGTCCTTCAAACTCTTACGCCTGGTAAAAGAAGGATTAAGGCCTGCTTTTACCATGTCTAAGAGTTTGAAGGACATGAGCCAAGTGAAAGAGTTTTAATCGATAAAAAAATAAATGTTACCTATTTTTATATTAAAAACCCTATGAAGTTTATTTTTTAAACACGATTAAAACATTTTTTTGATTCTAAATTTTTTTTTAATTTTAAAATATTTCATTAATGCAATTTCTATTAAATTATTTTTAATACTACTTTTTAAAACTTACGTTTGTGTTTTATTTGATTTTAGGGTTATTCTCATTTTGCTCAATTTTCCACATGGACAATTTTTGGCGCAGTTGAAAAGGTACGTCCGATTTTTTTGTGGCCCGACTACGCCAGAAAAAAAAGTTCTGAGTTTCACCGGAATTATCATTGAATTTGGCGAGGCGCCCATTGGCCTTAAACTCTGTGGGTGGAGCTTAAGGCCTGTGCCAAAAACTGATGTTGCCAGGGTAACGAGGAACGCTCTGAAGGGCTGAGACTGGAAACTGCTGACGAAGGGCTGAGGCTGGGCTGGAAACGGATAATGACGTCACTGCCATCCCTGGCCTCCCGCCCCCGGTGCCGTTGCCATCCCAGACTGACAGGACCCCACACCTATCCCGGGCCGAAAGAACCCCGCACCTATCCCGTGCCCATTATTGGTGGTCCAGGCCCACGTAATCCCAGGATACGCATACGCTCCTGGAATACAAGGGCCCATACACTGGACTGCGCAAGTCTACGTTCCTCCGGGACCACCAGGTGTTTTCGGTAAAGAAATGTCGGTCGGAGCCCGTGGGAAGCCTCTGACCGCAATATTTGGTAGGAGTGATTGTTGCAGTCAAAGAAACAGCACGAGGAGGTGTGCCTCAAGAAAGGTATAAATATGTAATGAAAACCTCAGTTAAGTGAGCTCAACGTTGGGAGCAACCTCGACTGGTGATGCTCCGAGCCCATGATGGGTCTCCGGCTGGTAAATATATAGACGTTTCGCTCGCTTGTATTACTCGTGTGTGCTGTCCAATAAAATGTCAAGTTGATCTGACTCCTGGTTCTCAAGCCTTTATTAATGGAGTGCAGATCACTCCAACAACAGGAAGGAGGAGGCAAGTTCTCCAGCATGGCTGTCGCTTAGAAAGAAACATTACATCATCCTTAGCATCTGCATATCAAGTATTTGCAGGCAAGTGTACTGCGACAATATTCTCGATCAAGTTCAATTTGTTTACTTAATAAAATGAGATTGGAGCAAATGGTTTCGATTCACGGCTGCAAATATCCACAATTACGGCAGCTTTATTTTAAAAAAAAAACCTTCACCCCTCTCCCAATTCCTCTCCCTCAATGGATGGAATGGCATGCTCCTGTTCCTATATTCCTAAATAGCTCAGTGGATATGTCCTTTCTGATGTGGCACTGAGCCAAATCAATGAAGGTTTCAGCTCAATCCTGCTCTGTATTCCATTAACATACATCCACCAAAAGAGGAGCTACCGGAGGTCTCCTTCCCTGGACTACTCCTGGTTCCTAGCAAGTGATTTGATACAGTACAAGATAGTAGAACAGGACTCAAATGCAAGCTGGAGAGAGGTTAATTCAGGCAGGGATATAGATTACTACACTGAGAGGGTGGCTAGTTGTTAGAATACCTTACCGAGGAAGGCTATAGAGGGCAAGGCACTTAGATTTCTTCAAAGTCAAACTGAAAAAGTATCTTGGAGAGAATCACATCATCAGTTAGAACTGCTAGGATAGCAGAAAAATGGACTAGATAATTCAATGGTCTTTTTCTGGGCTCGAGATTTTCAGTTTCTAGCCCCTGTTGGAAGTGCTTGTTCAGGGAACATCAAGTGGGCACAGGAACGAGATTGGTAGTGATGGCACACCCCCAGTAAGGTAGTCACAGCAACTGGGTTTGGTGCACAGTCAGATTCACTGCCTTCAAGAGTCAAGATTTAGGAAACAGGAACATTCAACCAGCTCCCACACAAGTATTTCCATGGTTTGGAAAGAAAGAAAAAATAAAAGCCGCCACAATCTATATTAAAAAAATTGTTCCACATATCAGGAAATGGACAAGTTAATATTCAAACAGACTCCGCCACTTCACCAAAGGCAAACCTACTTTTCTCACCTTAGATATTGCTTGGTAGCAATTTTACTCAATCTTTTTACATCTTAAAGACTAAAACTCAGGTCACTTTGACCTTCTCTGGATTACCCAATTGGAAAGGAGAGCAGTCAACTCTGGATAAGAAAGGAAACTGAAGAGTCGAACACCAGTTGTCCAGTTTGCTTGGGTAAATGCACCATGATACTTAGCCATACAGAGGCTTATCCAACTTCCCTTCCTCCCCACAAGCTAGCTGATATTGTTAACAGTTCCCTCTCCTCCGATACTGTCCTCCTCCCTTTAAAACTTATCAGTTACCTCAAAAAAACTACCTTGACCCCTCTGTCCTTGCAAATTACCATCCCATCTCCAACCTCCCTCTCCAGAGTCCTTGAACATGTTGTCACCTCCCAAATTTGTGCCCGTACCTCCCGCAAATCCATGTATGAACCTCGCCAATCAAGTTTCTGCCACTGCCACTGCCACACTACTAAAATGGCTCGAAGCCACAAATTACATCCGAGAGTGTGGCAAACTACTCCTCCTCATCCTGTCTGCAGCCGTGGACATGACTGACCAACCATCTTCCTCCAATGCCTCGCCTTGGTTGTCCAGCTGGGTGGGACTGCCTTCACTTGGTTCCATTCTTAACTAGTCGTACCCAGAGAATCTCCTACAATTGTTCCTCTTCCTGCTCCCACACCGTTACCTCTGGAGTCCCTTCAATTTCTCAGCTACATCCTACCCTTTGGCGACATCATCCAAAAGCACAAGTCACATTCCACTTATGTGCCGACGACACCCAGCTCTACCTCACCACCACAGGCTGTCCCGAAGGTCTTTACTGCCAATGATGTACTTTTGTAGTGTAGTCACTGTTGTAATGTAGAAAATGTGGCAACTAATTTGCACTCAAGGTCCCACAAACAGCAATAAAATAAGTGACAAGCTCTTCTGCTTTTAGGTGTTAGTTTGAGGGATTAATACTGACTGCCTTGCTCTTCTTCTATGTACACCTGAGGGGACAGACAAGGTCTCGGTTTAACGTCTCATCCGAAAGACCGAACTTCCAACAGTGCAGCGCTCCCTTCAGTACTGTACTAAAGTGTAAGCTAAGAATGTGTGTTCAGGTCTGTGGAGTAGGACTTGAAACCACGACCTGACTCAGAGCCGAGAGTTCTACCACTGAGCCATGGTTAACACCTAATGTGACACCTGGTTACATGGTTGTGAATCGGGGATCCATACGTCTACTTCAACTACAACTCATTCACCCCAGATGGGACTCGAACCCATAATCCCTGGCTTAGGAGAGCAGTGCCTTATCCATTAGGCCACTGGGGCGACAGCTGCAGGAAAAATGCAGCGAACAGCACCAGCCCTCATACATGGCCCTTTTCGACCTTACAAAGGCCTTTGACACGGTCAACCGCGAGGGTCTATGGAGTGACCTCCTCAGTTTCGGATGCCCCCAGATGTTTGTCACCATCCTCCACCTGCTCCACGATGACATGCAGGTTATGATCCTTACCAACAGATCCATCATAGACCCATTCCACATCCGGATCGGGGTCAAACAGGGCTGCGTCATCATCCCAACCCTCTTAATCTTCCTCACCGCCATGCTCCACTTCACAGTCAACAAGCTCCCCACTGGAGTGGAACTAAACTACAGAACCAGTGGGAACCTTTTCAACCTTTGGCTTCTCCAGGCTAGGACCAAAACCATCCCAACCTCTGTCATCGAGTTACAGTACACGAACGACGCCTACATCTGCGCACAGAGGCTGAACTCCAGAACATAGTGGACGTATTTACTGAGGCATACAAAAGCATGGGCATTACGCTAAACATCTGCAAGACAAAGGTCCTACATAATATGTCCTTACTATACAGTGTAAATACACACGAGGCCCATACTTAAGAGAAGATCACTCTGTGACCCGTTATCTTTATTGCAAAGACCTCAAGAGACAGATGGTGGGTGGAGCTTCCCCTTTTATACCGGAAAGTCCAGGTTGGGAGTGTCTCCCACAAGTTCGCCCCCTGTGGTCAGTGTTCTCAAGGTGTACAACTTAGGTCAGCTTATACATGGGTTACAATGACAGTTGAATACATGACACTACACCAGCCTGTCCTCACCGCACAGCACTGCCCAGAGTCATCAAGATCCACGGTGTGTCCCTGGACAACGCGGACCATTTCCCATACCTCGGGAGTCTCTTATCAATAAGAGCAGACATTGACAACGAGATTCAACATAGCCTCCAGTGCAGCCTTTGGCCGTCTGAGGAAGAGTGTTTGAAGACCAGGCCCTCAAAACTGCCACCAAGCTCATGGTCTACAGGGCTGTAGTAATACCCGCCCTCCTGTATGGCTCAGAGACATGAACCCATGTACAGTAGACACCTCAAGTCGCTGGAGAAATACCACCAATGATGCCTCGACAAGATCCTACAAATCCCCTGGGAGGAGAGACGCACCAACATTAGCGTCCTCAATCAGGCCAACATCCCCAGCATTGAAGCACTGACCACACTTGATCAGCTCCGCTGCGCAGGCCACATTGTTCACATGCCAGACACGAGGCTCCCAAAAGCGAGCGCTCTACTCAGAACTCCTTCACAGCAAATGAGCCAAAGGTGGGCAGAGGAAACGTTACAAGGACATCCTCAAAGCCTCCCTGAAAAAGTGCAAAATCCCCACCGACACCTGGCAATCACTAGCCAAAGACCGCCCTGAGCGGAGGAAGTGCATCCGGGAGGGTGCTGAGTACCTCAAGTCTCATCGTCGAGAGCATGCAGAAACCAAACTCAGGCAGCGGAAAGAGCATGCAGCAAACCAGTCCCACCCACCCTTTCCCTCAACGACTATCTGTCCTATCTGTGACAGGGACTGTGCTCAGCCACCTAAGGACTCATTTTAAGAGTGGAAGCAAGTCCTCTTTGATTCTGAGGGACTGCCTATGATGATGATCAACTACAAGGGGTGGAGGGGGGGGGGGTGGGAAGCGATTGGGTCTTGGGCAACTGTCTGGTATGGCGTGCCAGTTGTCCACCTGTCCAGGTGGCAAGAGATGGCCATGATTTTGAGGCCCCGGCCTCAGTTACGCCAGAACACAAAGCTGCAGGGCGCCAAAGGGGCATCCCAATGCAGACTAAAACTGGCCACTATCGGGCTGCCTCGGCTGAAAGCAAGCAAAGTGGTGGGAGACAGACCAGAGAAAAGGGAGCGAATGGGGTCACGATCGCGATCATTGCCAGGGGTAGGGTGCAGCAACTGGGCCCCAAGGAGTGCTCGTGTTCCTCCTGGTTCCACAAAAATAATTTCAAACTTACTTTTGCTGAGCCTCTTCTCTATCGCCTAGGAAACGGATTGTACAGCATCACTCTCTCGGAATAGTTCTCTCCTAAAACGGCTCAGTGCTAGCACTCTTGCCTCAGTCAGAAGGTTGTGGTTTTAAGTCCTACTCCACAGACTTGAGCACATAATCTTGGCATACACTTTGGTACAGTACTGAGGGGAGTGCATCACGGTTCGGTCCTATATGTCATAGGACCACAATTTGCACATTATAAAGGGCCTACTGCCGGAAACGGGTAGGTGTTTCACCCGCCTAGTGGCCGCCCCTTTCACAATAGCAGCAAATCAATCATCGGAGTGAAAGAAGGAAAGTCTTGCATTTATATAGCGCCTTTTGCGACCATCGGACATCTCAAAGCGCTTTACAGCCAATGAAGTGCCTTTTGGAGTGTGGTCACTGTTGCAATGTGGGAAATACGGCAGCCAATTTGTGCACAGCAAGCTCCCACATCAGCAATGTGATAATGACCAGATAATCTGTTTTTGTTATGTTGATTGAGGGATAAATATTGGCCAGGACATCGGGGATAACTCCCCTGCTCTTCTTCAAAATAGTGCCGTGGGATCTTTTACGTCCACCTGATAGCAAGCAGATGGGGCCTCGGTTTAACATCTCATCCGAAAGACGGCACCCAATCAGCTCTGCACTGGAGTGTCAGCTGAGAATTTTGTCCTGGAGTGGGACTTGAACCCACAACCTTCTGACTCAGAGGCGAGTGTGTTACCCACGGAGCCACAGCTGACACGAGGTGCAGTAAGGACACTATTTTTACGCCCTTACCACACCATTAACACACAAGAAAGCAAGTTCAGAAAGTGTGCTGGACACAGCTGGGTACAAACAAATGCAGTTCATTTTCAACAAAAAAAAAAGCAAATTAACCTAAGTACATTCCAGGTCACAGCAGGTTTCGTCAAATACACCATGTTAACAGTTTGACACGATCAATAAAGATAATCAGACCTGTTCGAGCAGCCTACACCTGTGTACAGTTAAGCAAGGCAATTTAAATCAAATAAATGCTTTATTATATCTTTAATCAACATCAGATAATCTATTCTTTTTAGTGGCTACTTTTACATGGCTCTTTGCACTGCACAAATTGGCTGCCGTATTTCCCACAACAATGACTACACTTCAAAAGTACTGCATAAGTACTTCATTGTAAAGTGCTTTGGGGATGAAAGGCGCTATATAAATGCAAGTCTTTAAGTTACCAGCAACCATACTACCTTGTTACAGAACTGCCCAGAATTTTAATCCTTTGTTCGAACAAGAAATCCAATCGGGAATTCAGGAGAAACTTCTTTACCCAGAGAGTGGTGAGAATGTGGAACTTGCTACCACAGGGAGTGGTTGAAGCGAATCGTACAGATGTATTTAAGGGGCGGTTAGATAAACATATGAGGGAGGAGGGGATAGAGGGTTATGCTGATAAGAGTTAGATAAGGAAGGATGGGAGGCGGCTCGAGTGGAGCACAAACACCAGCATGGACTGGTTGGGCCGAATGGCCTGTTTCTGTACCCTGTAGCCCATGTAATCCTATGTAAGTTGCAGCAACAGCTTGCATTTATATTGTGCCTTTAACATAGTAAAACGTCCCAGATCCTTCAGAGGAGTGTTAGCAAACAATATTTGACACTGCCACGCAAGGAGATATTAGGGCAGACTTGGTCAAAGAAGTAGGTTTTAAGGAGCGCTTTAAAAGGAGGAAAGAGACACAGAGAAGTGGCGAAGTTTAGAGAGGGAATTCCAGAGCTTAGGGCCTCGGCAGCTGATGGCACAGTTGCCAACGGTACAGCGATTAAAATCAGGGATGTGCAAGAGGCCAGAATTAGAGCAGCACAGATATCTGAAGGTTGTAGGGCTGGAGGAGATGAGAGATAGGGGGACATCAGGCGGGCGGGGGGAGGCAAGGCCATGGAGGAATTTGAAAACAAGGATTAGAATTTTAAAAATAGAGGCATTGCTCAACCGGGAACCAATGTAGGTCAGTGAGTACTGGGGTGATGGGTGAATGGGATTTGGTGTTAGTTCGAATAGGGGCAACAGAGTTTTGGTTGACCTCAAATTTACGGAGGGTGAAAGATGATAGGCCAGCCAGGAGTGTGTTGGAATAATCAAGTCTAGAGGTAACAAAGGCATGGATGAGTGTTTCAGCAGCAGATGAGCTGAGGCAGGGGCGGAGTCAGGCGATGTTAGAGATGGAAGTAGGCAGTATTAGTGATGGCGCAGATATGTGGTCGGAAACTCATCCCGATGTCAAATACGACGCCAAGAATACGAACAGTCTGCTTCAGCCTCAGACAGTTGCGAGGGAGAGGGAAGGATTTGGTGGCAAGGAAACGGAGTTTGTGGCGGGAACCAAAGACAACAGCGTCAGTCTTCCCAATATTTAGTTGGAGGGAATTTCTGCTGGTCGGACAAGCGGTCCCTGACAATTTAGAGAAAGTGCAGGGGTCTTGAGAGGCGGTGGTGAGGGAGAGCAAGGTGTCACCAGTGTACATGTGGAAACTGATGTGTTTTTGGATGAAGCCAGCAAGGGGTAGCATGTGGATGTGAAATAGGAGGGGGCCAAGGATACAACAAATGGGATGGGCTTGAAAGCAAAATTCTCAGTTCTCTGGATTTTTATAGCAAAACATTGCCTGGACAGAGGCCATCTCTCCACCCAGCTGGTCAGTTACACTTATCCTCTTCCACTATGACCAGTCTCTTAGTTCTTCAGACTGTCCCATCAGTGATGTGCTCTGAAAAACCCTCCGATGGCCCAATGGCCAGAATAGAATGAGTTGGCTTTCCCCATTAACCAAATACAAATCTCCTCCTCCTCCCGCCCCCCCCTCCCACCCCACAAGACAGTCACACAAAGTATCAAACTTAACACCTACCACCACATCCTCCACACTCGGGTTAGAAACAATCACATTTTATGGGCCCAAATTTGCCAGGAGTTGCTCTTTTTTTTGGAGCAACTTGATTTTTCTGGAGTATCTTAAAAATCCCCATTCTGCACATTTAATTTGTGCCAGTGTAAGTGAGTTACACTTAGGATTTTTTTTTGTTTCATTTTTTTTTCCCCCCAAAAGGGGGCGTTACCAGCCACCTACGCCTGTTTTGGCCATTTAAAGCCAGTTTGGATAGCTAATAGTTGCTCCAAACTAACTTAGGCCAGCGTATGTGGCCACCTGTGGCTGCACAGAAAACCCTTGGAGAGTTAAGAAATCTGCCCAGGTAGCCAGAGTTGGGGATGGGAGGGTGGGGGGGTCGGGGGGAGGAGGAGCAGCGAGGGGGCGGTGGTGAAGGGAAGCACAGAGGACCTTGCAAAGCACTAAACACCTTTACAACGTTCAAGGAGGATAAAAACCACCAATAATAAATAAAAAATAAAACTGAAGTCCTACCTAGCCGGGGAAGTCAGCGAGCCGGGCCAGTCGGTGCGGGATGCCACTCGGCCGGGGATAGGGGCAGGAGAACACACCGACTTGAGAATGCACCAGCAAGCCCTTCGGCCAGGGCTAGGGGTGGGAGAACGCACCAACTCTCTCTCTCTGAGGGACTTCACCGAGGGCGGGACTTCCGGCTGGGGGCAGGAGCTACTGCGCATGCGCGAAACCTCCAGTGCGCATGCGTTGACCTGCCGGCACTGTTTTGCGCACAGGGCCCTAGCTTCACCCCCTAATGAACAGACCATGCTGTGCCAAGCCATGGGAGAGGCCACAGAGCGGGGAGAATACAGAGCTACATGTTCGGCGCTGTTTTAGGAGCAGAAAGTCAGCGCATTTCAAGTAAGTGCGCCGAAAAAAACTGGAGGGCCAAATTTGGGCCTAATATTTCTCACCTTTCAAAAGTGTTACATTTAAAAGCAGTAGGCTTTACACCCATTAGATTTACATGCATTAGTCTCTAATTATTTGGGCATCCTCAAGTTAGAAGAACTTTCAGCTTTATTTGGAAACATTTACAGGCTTGAATCCGTATATTCAAGAGTCAGTTTGGCTCAGTGGCAGCACACTTGCCTCTCAATCAGAAGGCTGTGGGTTCAAGTCCCCCTCCAGGACGTGTGCACAAAAACTAGGGCAGACATTCTGCATTATTGAGGGAGTGCTGCATCACTGAAGGTGCTGTCTCTTCGATGAGATGTTAAACCAAGGCTCCGTCTACCTTTTCAGGTGGACATAAAGCACTCTATGGCACTTTTGAATGAGAGAGCTCCCTTCTCCAGATCCAGACCAATGTTCTTCCCTCAACAAACACCACTATAGATAATCTTATCATTCATTTCCTTGCCGTTTGTAGGGCCTATCGACAGAACAACAGTGACCATGGGCTCAATTTTCCCCAATGTCATGTTTTGGCATATTTAAAGAGTTACGCCCGGTTGATTTGGGCCAGATTACGCCATTAAAAATGAAACTTTCCCCGTTCTAATTTTTGAAATTGGCACTGCGCAGTCTATACTTTAGCTTCGGTGGAGGTGGAGCCTAATGTCTGCGCTGAAAAAAGATGCCCCTCCCCCACCACCACCTCCCCTTCTGCGCATGTACGGAAAATAAAATGACACTGTTTTTACGTGACTGCTATGGGCGCGCATGCCCAGTACACCTCCCGGTCTGCATTCAGCCATTTTTAAAGAGCCAGTTGTGTGTGAGAACTTTAATTCTGAGTGGTGTGTGAGAACTTAAAATCGGAGCTGCAATATGCAAAGCGGCTCAAGGACCAAGAATTTCTCACAGGGCAAAGTGGAGGCCCTGGTTACTGTAATTGAGGCCAGATGACATGAGCTGGACACCAGCAGAGGTCACATAAAAGTTTCATCAAAAGAAAAGAAGAAACACTGGAACCAATTTTCACAAGATTACTGTGCAATGGTGACCACCGAGGTCCGGAGGCCAGTGCAAAAAGAAGTGGCAGGACCTTGGTCAAGTAGTTAGTGTAAGTAATATTTTCATTTATTCACTGGAATTGCAATTGTAAATGTGACCAGCTGTATATGTCCCACCCAGCAGAAAGACACCCTCTCTAAAAAGTTATATTTTCATCTTGGCAGAGGAAGGTGACACACAACAAAAGAGTGATAACTCGAACAGGAGGAGGCCCGGCAAATCTGCAGCCACTGACACCCTTGGAAGACAGGGTCGCTGCTTTGATGGGTCCTGCCTGGAGAAAAGCAACCACCACTGCACAAGCTGGGCCCACACTCGAGGGAGAGGGTAAGTCCTGCAAATTCCAGAGTCTGGCTTTGCTAAATGTTAAGTACTGCGCGGGCTAGCCATGCTTCGGTTCATGGGGATGTCTCCATCAGCTACGCTTCGGTTGATGCAATGTGCTTTCATTCATCGTGGTCCTTCAAATCAGCCTGCTGCCTGCGCTGTGTGAGCCTACTCATACCACCCACCCTGCCCCCTCCTCTGCTGCTAACCATTTGTCTGTTCTGTTAGATTTTGCAGAATTTGAGGCCAAGTTCTGCCCTTCTGCCTTTACTGAAACATGGCAGATATAGCACTCTCGGGTAGGATGAATGCATCATGGGTGCTCCCAGGGTATCTCGCATTAACTGACATGATGCGATGCAGGTCATCACACACTAGCTGCACGTTCACGGAGTGGAAACCTTTTCTGTTCCTGTACATCTCTGAATCCTCTAAAAAGGTGCAGGCAGGGCGACATGGGTACAATCAATGCAGCCCTGTACCTTTGGGAAGCCAGCAATCCTGGAGAATCACACAGCCCTTTCACGCATTGCTTGGACGGTCATTGGGGAACTTTATGTAGTCATAGTGCAGCAATCACCAGCCGAATGCAGATATGTGTTGCATGTTGACAAATGGCGCACACATTCCCAGTTTTGTGGCCTGGATTGATCCAGATGCATAAAATGAAAGTGCAGCTGTAACCTTTACTTCAACTGACAAAGCAGTCCTCCTGACGCTTCTCGGGTGCAGGTCTGCTTTTATTCACTCACAGATCTCGGTTACGACTTCTTTGCAGAAACGCAGCCTTTTGACACGGTCTGCATCACTCGGGTGCAGGTATGAACACCTGTCTCGATATACCCGATGTGGGCAAGGCCTCCTGCCCATCATCCTACGTGCTCAGAGGTTCCTCAGATGATGATGCCTAATCAATCTTCTCCTCCGCAGCACCATCATGCAGAAGGCTTGCACGAGGTATGGCATTGTGAAAATTGCCCCCAGGATTAAATTGTACCTTTGCAAGAAGCTGAAAACAGGACTAGGAGTTAAATCTTCTCTCCACTCTCTCCCCAAGGTCGATGCCCTAGTATGGACCACATCCTGGTCTGCGCATGCGCAATAGGCTTGCTTAAAATGGGAATCTAGGCATTTAATGAAGACATCTGGGGCAAAAGAGTCCAATGCAATTCTTTGAAAAAAATCTAAAATTAAAGTACCACCCCACCACCGAAAATCATCTCACCAGGCTCGAGGGTCGGCTGACTGAATTGCTCCCTCGCCCGGACTCAGGGGCTCGGCTTCCACCTCCCCTGCCCCCACCCCACCCAGGCTTCTTTTGAAGCTGCTGCATCGAATCGCAGCTAACTGAACTACGCTGGTGCAGAAACTTCGGGGAAACTTGGGAGATTTTTATTTACTCCAAAAAAAAACGGTGCATGCCAAAAAAAACGGCACATATAATTGACGAAAATTGAGCCCTAAATTTCAAAACATTATTTAGCTAAGAAGCACTTTGGGATGTCCTAAGAATGTGAAATGTACATAAAAATACAAGTCCATTCATTGTTCTCTTAGAGATGAAAAACAAATTTCAAGCATGCAAGTATCATCATATATAATGCTTTTTGGCTTAGGCCAACCACAATCTTTGGCCTTTTCCAGACCAGGAATTTCTAGTGTGAAAGGTTTACTAAAAGAGTGAATTTACTGTACATCACTCCGATGAGGAGAACAGGATTGAACAACCAAAGCTGCCTTCCATGTGGCTTGGGCATTTCCCTTCATCAAACTCAGTTCTAAGATTTGGTTTTCAAAAGATACTTAAAAATAAAAAATTCTTTGGTTAAAATAGTTCACCAGCGTGTTCTCGATCCAGGTAATCCCCCTGTTGGCCTCTGAGCTGCCATGGGATCTGGATCAGGGACAGACTGATGCGATAGTGAGCCAGTTTTGCCTGGAATCTACTACTTGTCAGAATGATGGTAGGTGCAGATTGTAAGAGCTTTCAATTTAGAATTTATGATGTATCTGGGGTTGTATTCCGAATGAAAGAAACTAGACCCAGTAAAGTTGTACTTCAGACCCTGCAACTACTTTTATCATACTTATAATTTCTGTAACCTACCCTGGGTAAGCATTGGCTAGAAAGGCAGAATTAAAGTAGGCTTTAAGATGCCAGAAAATGTAATAAGTAACGGGTCAAAAATAAGTAATCTCTGGAAGAGGGACATGATCCCAGGTGTCTCTCTCCTCTCCCCACCCCCCACGCCTCCTCATATGTGAATCAAGGTTCATCACATTCTCATTGCTGGATAAAACCAGGCTAGCTCACGATCATATTGTTGGCACTTGCTGTGACTGCATTAATCACAGAAATTCAATACATGACACACACTTCATCTCTCACAGCTCCAACACTTCAAATCAGCACATCTTGGCAACCCACCATCATAGGCGGTCCCTCGAACGAGGATGACTTGCTTTCACAAGAGTTCACAGATGTTTCAATGAAGGACCCGAACTCCAATTGAGGGAGTGGAAGATGCCTGTGCGTGGATTTTTTTTAACGTGTGGTGACCATTTCACATCAGCCACCACACGGGCTTGACAGAGATAGGCCTTTATCCAGTGGCAAGGGTTAACCAGAACAACCGGAGACCTGCTCTGCTGCACGGACCGAGTGCGCACACATATCGCAGTGTGGGCAGGCCCCTGGGCCCTCGACTCTTCTGGGCCTCGTACCCTCATTCACCGTACTTCTGCCACGATCTCTTGCCACTCTAGGCTCGTGAAATACGGTCTGTTGTCGCTGACAACCATGTCTGACAGATCATGTGTGGCAAACATGGCTCTCGAGTTCTCAATGGTGGCAGTGGAAGTGCTGGATGACATGATCACATGAAAAGCTTGTATTGGCACTGCACAGCATACCTAATGGCCTATTTATTTCTGTGCTGCAAGTTCTACGATTACTAATGTCACACAGCGACAAATCGGAGTTCCAGCAGCTGTGCCAAAGAGTGGGAGAAAGCAATCCTAATCTTCCACACCCTATTTTAGCTATGCTATTGTGGGGAGACGTGCCCGCTACAGAGGCGTGGCCAGTGACATTCTGTCAAGGTGCTAAAAGCTGGAGAAATTACAGTAGCTTGGTAAATATTCAAGAGGGGTCAGTCCCCAAACACATACAGCACATCTTCATAAATTGATTTTCTTTCCAGATACCTGGATATGTGCATGCGTTGATTGCTAGAGAATACACATTTCTCCAACCACCCCTCCTCCCCCACTTAAATTATATCACCAAATCCTTTGAAGTGACTCATGCCACATCTTAAGTGCTGTGTGAAGCTATTATCATTGTACTCAATAGGTTTCCTTAAAATTAGCTTATGCGCACTGCTTCTAAACAAGGGAGTTCCCATTTCTTCCATCTTGATGGCTTCTCCAAGCCAAAATAATACGACGCTGTAGTAATAACCATTCAAATTAAATGAGGAATTCGGGTTCAGCTCCTCCTCCTCTACAGCCCCTTCCCACACAGAGAAATGAACTATAAAAATCAAACCTGAACTGCGTGCAAGGATTTAATAACAACCTGTTCAAGAATTAAATACGTGCAAATTAGGTACCAGAAATATGGTACCTAAAACGAGGCCCAAAAAGTTTACATTGAGTGAATGCCCCTCATCTAATCCATATCACAATTCTCTTGTCCCAAATTTAACTTCATTCAGTTCCACGATTACTTTTTACCACAAGCAGAAAGTCAGCCAGCAGCAGGAACTGTTGTTTAAAACGAGGAAGACTTGATTGATATAGCATCTTTCACAACCTCAGGACATCCCAAAGCGCTTTACAGCCAAGGATGTACTTTTGGAGTGTAGTCATAGAATCATAGAACTTTAGAAATTTACAGCATGGCAGGAGGCAATTTTGACCCATCGTGTCTGCGATGGCTGACCAAGAGCTATCCAGCCTAATCCTACTTTCCAGCTCTTGGTCCATAACCCTGTAGGTTACGGCACTTTAAGTGCACATCCAAGCATTTATTTTTTTTTAAATGTGGTGAGGGTTTCTGCCTCTATCACCCTTTCAGGCAGTGAGTTCCAGACCCCCACGACCCCCAGGGTGAAGAAATTTCCCCTCGTAACTCATTTAAACCTCCCCCCAATTGCTTTAAATCTATGTCCCCTGGTTGTTGACCTCTCTGAACTTCAACAATTGTACATCCCGGTCTGGTGTAAAAATAAAATGGGGAAGGTGGCTCAATCGTAGCTAACAAGTGAAATTAAGGATAGTGTTAAATCCAAGGAAGAGGCATATAAATTGGCCAGAAAAAGCAGCAAACCTGAGGACTGAGAGAAATTTAGAATTCAGCATAGGAGGACAAAGGATTTAATTAGGAGGGGGGAAATAGAGTAAGAGGGGAAACTTGACGGGAACATAAAAACTGACTGCAAAAGCTTTTCTAGATATGTGAAGAGAAAAAGATTAGTGAAGACAAACATAGGTCCCTTGCAGTCAGATTCAGGTGAATTTATAATGGGGAACAAAGAAATAGCAGACCAATTGAACAAATACTTTGGTTCTGTCTTCACGAAGGAAGACACAAATAACCTTCCGAATGTACTAGGGGACAGTGGGTCTAGTGAGAAGGAGGAACGGAAAGATATCCTTATTAGGCAGGAAATTGATGGGATTGAAGGCCAATAAATTCCCGAGGCCTGATAGTCTGCATCCCAGAGTACTTAAGGAAGTGGCCCTAAAAATAGTGGATGCATTGGTGATCATGTTCCAACAGTCTATCGACTCTGGATCAGTTCCTATGGACTGGAGGGTAGCTAATGTAACACCACTTTTTAAAAAAAAGGAAGGAGAGAAAACAGATAATTATAGACCGGTTAGCCTGACATCAGTAGTGGGGAAAACATTGGAATCAATTATTAAAGATGACATAACAGTGCACTTGGAAAGCAGTGACAGGATCGGTCCAAGTCAGCATGGATTCATGAAAGAGAAATCATGCTTGACAAATCTTCTGGAATTTTTTGAGGATGTAACTAGTAGAGTGGACAAGGGAGAACCAGTGGATGTGGTGTATTTGGACTTTCAAAAGGCTTTTGACAAGGTCCCACACAAGAAATTGGTGTGCAAAATTAAAGCACGTGGTATTGGGGGTAATGTACTGATGTGGATAGAGAACTGGTTGGCAGACAGGAAGCAGAGAGAGTCGGGATTAACGGGTCTTTTTCAAAATGGCAGGCAGTGATTAGTGGGGTCCTGCAGGGCTCAGTACTGGGATCCCAGCTATTTACAATATATATTAATGATTTAAATGAAGGAATTGAGTGTAATATCTGCAAGTTTGCAGATGACACTAAACTGGGTGGTGGTGTGAGCTGTGAGGAGGACGCTAAGAGGCTGCAGGGTGACTTGGACAGGTTAGGTGAGTGGGCAAATGCATGGCAGACGCAGTATAATGTGGATAAATGTGAGGTTAGTCACTTTGGGAGCAAAAACACAAAGGCAGATTATCTGAATGGCGGCAGATTAGGAAAAGGGGAGGTGTAATGAGACCTGGGTGTCATGGTACACCAGTCATTGAAAGTTGGCATGCAGGTACAGCAGGCGGTGAAGAAGGCAAATGGTATGTTGGCCTTCATAGCTAGGGATTTTGAGTATAGGAGCAGGGAGGTCTTACTGCAGTTCGACAGGGCACTGGCGAGGCCTCACCTGGAATAGTGTGTTAGTTTTGGTCTCCTAATCTGAGGAAGAACGTTCTTGCTATTGAGGGAGTGCAGCGAAGGTTCACCAGACTGATTCCCGGGATAGCTGGATAGACTGGATCAACTGGGCCTTTATTCACTGGAGTTTAGAAGGATGAGAGGGGATCTCATAGAAACATAAAATTCTGACGGGACTGGACAGATTAGATGCAGGAAGAATGTTCCTGATGTTGGGGAAGTCCAGAACCAGGGGACACAGTCTAAGGATAAGGATAAGGATAAGGGGTAAGCCATTTAGGACTGAGATAAGGAGAAACTTCTTCACTCAGAGAGTTGTTAACCTGTGGAATTCCCTACCACAGAGAGCTGTTGATACCAGTTTGTTGGATATATTCAAGAGGGAGTTAGATGTGGCACCTACAGCTAAAGGGATCAAGGGGTATGGCAAGAATGCAGGAAAGGAGTACTGAGGTGAATGATCAGCCATGATCTTATTGAATGGTGGTGCAGGCTCGAAGGGCCGAATGGCCTACTCCTGCACCTATTTTCTATATTTCTGCCAAGGGAAACAGGTCCTTCCTACCCACTCTATCCAGGCCCCTCATAATTTTATACACCTCAATTATGAAAGCAAACTAGCACGAAATATAAAAACAGATAGTAAGAGTTTCTACTGGGAAAAGGAAAAAGAGTGGCTAAAGTAAATGTTGATCCTCTGGAGGATGAGACTGGGGAATTAATAATGGAGAACAGGGAAATGGCAGAGACAGTGAACAAATATTTTGTATCGGTCTTCATGGTAGAAGACACTAAAAACATCCCAATAGTGGATAATCAAGGGGTTATAGGGAGGGAGAAACTTAATACAATCTCTAATGAAGTAGTACTTGGTAAAATAATGGGACTAAAGGCGCACAAGTCCCCTGGACCTGATGCTCACATCCAAGGGTCTTAAAAGAAGTGGCTGCAGAGATAGTGGATGCATTGGTTGTAATCTACCAAAATTCCCTGGATTCTGGGGAGGTCCCAGCAGATTGGAAAACCACAAATGTAATGCCCCTATTTAGAAAAAGGAGGCAGACAAAAAGCAGGAAACTATAGCCCAGTTAGCCCAACATCTGTTGTTGGGAAAATGTTGGGAGTCCATTATTAAGGAAGCAGTAGCAGGACATTTGAAAAAGCATCAATCAAGCAGAGTCAGCATGGTTTTATTATGTTTCACAAATTTGCTGGAGTTCTTCGAGGATGTAACGAGCAGGGTGGATAAGGGGCAACCAGTGGATGTGTTGTATTTGGATTTCCAGAAGGCATTCGATAAAGTGCCACATAAGAGGTTACTGCACAGGGTTGGGGGTAATATATTAGCATGGATAGAGGATTGGCTCACTAGCAGACTCGGGATAAATGGGTAATTTTCCAGTGGGCAAACAGTGACTCGTGGGGTACGTAGGGATCAGTGCTGGGTCCACAACTATTTACAATCTATATTAATGACTTGGATGAAGGACCGAGTGTAATGTAGCCAAGTTTGCTGATGATACAAAGATGGGTGGGAAAGCAATTTGTGAGGACACAAAAAATCTGCAGAGGGATATAGACAGGCTAAATGAGTGGGCAAAAATTTGGCAGATAGAGTATAATGTGGGAAAATGTGAGGTTATTCACCTTGGCAGGAAAAAAAATAGAAAAGCAAATTATAATTTAAATGGAGAAAAATTGCAAAGTGCTGCAGTACAGAGGGATCTGGGGGTACTTGTGCATGAAACATTAAAAAAGTTAGTATACAGGCACAGCAAGTAATCAGGAAGGCAAATGAAATAGTGGCCTTTATTGCAAGGGGGAATAGTGTATAAAAGCAGAGAAGTCCTGCTACAACTGTGCAGGGTATTGGTGAGGCCACACCTAGAGCACTGCGTACAGTTATGGTTTCCGTATTTAAGGAAGGATATACTTGCTTTGGAGACTGTTCAGAGAAGGTTCGCTAGGTTGATCCAGAGATGAGGGGGTTGACTTCTGAAAATAGGTTGAGCCTCTACTCATTGGAGTTCAGAAGAATGAGAGGTGATCTTATTGAAACATAAGATAATGAGGGGGCTCGACAAGGTGGATGCAGAGAGGATATTTCCACTCATAGGGGAAACTAAAACTAGGGGACATAGTCTCAGAAAAAGGAGCCGCCCATTTAAAACTGAGATGAGGAGGAATTTCTTCTCAGAGAGTTGTAAATCTATGGAATTCTCTGCCCCAGAGCGCTGTGGAGGCTGGGTCATTGAATATATTTAAGGCGTAGACAGATAGATTTTTGAGCAATAAGGGAATGAAGTGTTATGAGGAGCAGGCAGGGAAGTGGAGCTGAGTCCATGATCAGATCAGCCATGATCTTATTAAATGGCAGAGCAGGCTTGAAGGGCCAAATGGCCTAATCCTATTTCTTATTCTCTTATGTAATCATGTCTCCCTTTAGCCTCTTCTATTCCAAAGAAAACAGACCCAGCATCTCCAATCTTTCTTCATAGCCAAAATTCTCCAGTCCAGGCAACATTTCCATAAATCTCCTCTGCACCCCCTCCAGTGAAATCACATCTCCCCTGCAATGGACACCCTCAAAGCCTCCCTGATAAATTGCGACATCCCCACTGGCACCTGGGAGTCCCTGGCCCAAGACTGCCCTAAGTGGAGGAAGTGCATCCGAGAGGGCGCTGAGCACCTCGAGTCTCAACGCCGAGAGCATGCAGAAATCAAGCGCAGACTGCGGAAACAGCGTGCGGCAAACCAGTCCCACCCTCCCTTTCCCTCAACGACTATCTGTCCCACCTGTGAGAGTCTGTGGCTCTCGTATTGGACTGATCAGCCACCAAAGAACTCACTTCAGGAGTGAAAGCAAGTCTTCCTCGATTCCGAGGTACTGCCTATGATGACGACGACGACAACGACGACATTGGAGCTGCGGTACAACCAATGTTCTATACAGTTCAAGCACAACCTCCCTGCTTTTGTATTCCATGCCTTGACTAATAAAGGCAAGTATTCCATATGCCTTCTTAACCAGCTTATCTACCTGGTCTGCTACCTCCAGGGATCTGTCGACCTGCACTCCAAGGTCCCTTTTCCTCTACAATTTTCAGTGTCATACCATTTAATGTGTATTCCCTTGCCTTGTTAGACCTCCCCAAATGAATCACCTCACACTTATACAGATTGTATTCTATTTGCCACTGTTCCGCCCACCTGACCAGTACATTGATATCTTCTTGCAATCCGCAGCTTTCTTCTTCATTATCAACCACACAGCCTATTTTAGTGTCACCTGCAAACTTCTGAATCATACCCCCAACATTCAAGTCCAAGTCATCGATATATACCACAAAAAGCAAGGGACCCAGCACAGAGCCCTGCAGAACCCTACTGGAAACATCCTTCCAGTCACAAAAACATCCATCAACCATTACCCTTTGCTTCCTACCTCTGAGCCAATTGTGGATCCAACTTGCCACTTTGCCCTGGATCCCATGGGCTTTAACCTTCGTGACCAGTCTGCCATGTGGGACCTTATCAAAAGCTTTGCTAAAATCCTTATACACTACATCATACACATTGCCCTCACAGACCCTCCTGGTTACCTCCTCGAAAATTCAATCAAGTTAGTCAGATACGACCTTCCCTTAACAAATCCATGCTGACTGTCCTTGATTAATCCATGTCTTTTCAAATGAAGATTTATCCTGTCCCTCAGGAGAACTGGAAAATGATGGTCAGAGCCTCTGCTATTTCCTCTTTTGCTTCTCTTAGCAGCCTGGGATACATTTCATCCAGGCCTGGGAATGTATCCACTTTCAAAGCTGCTAAGCCCCTTAATACTCCCTCTCACTAGGTTTATCTCATCTAATATTTCACACCCCTCCTCCCTCATTGCAAAATCTGCATCACCCCTCTCTTGTGTGAAAACAGATGCAAAGTATTCATTAAGAATCATACCCACATCTTCTGCCTCCACACATAAGATTTCCTTTGTGATCTCTACCAGGCCCCATTCTCTCTATTTATCCTCTTGCTCTTATGTATTTATAAAACATCTTTGGGTTTTCCCTGATTTTACTTGCCAACATTCTTTCGTGTTCTCTCTTTGCTTTCCGATATCTTTTTTAATTGCACCCCTGTATTTCTTATACTCCTCTAGAGTCCTCGGAATCTGTCATAAGCTTCCCTTTTTTTCTTTATCCTACTCTGTCTGTCCCTTAACATCCAGGGGGCTCGAGATTTGTTTGCCCCACCTTTTTGTTTTAAGGGAACATACTTGTTCTGTACCCTTAGGATCTCCTCCTTGAATGCATCCCACTGCTCTGACAGCTCAAGTAGCAATTTCCAGCCCACTTTGGCCAAATCCCATCTCAGTTCACCAAAATTGGCTTTACCCCAAATTTTGGTCCACCTTTGTCCTTTCCCCTAAATCTTACTAAATTATGATCTCTAGCACCAAAATGCTCTCCCACTGATACCCCTTCCACCTGCCCCTCTTCATTCCCTGTTGTAATGTCGGAGGCACGGCACCCAATTTTTGCACAGCAAGCTCCCACAAGCAATATGAGGATGATCAGCTAATCTGTTTTTAGTGATGTTAATTGAGGGATAAATATTGACCAGGACTCCAGGGATAATTCCCCTGCTCTTCAAAATGGTGCCATTGGATTTTTTACATCCACCCGAGGGGGCAATTGGAGCCTCGGTTTAACATTTCATCCAAAAGACGGCACCTCCAACAGTACACTGTACTGGAGTGTCAGCCTAGATTTGTGTGCTCAAGTCCTTGGAGTGGGACTTGAACCTACAACCTTCTGACTCAGAGACAAGAGTGCTACTCACTGAGCCACAGCTGACACCGCTATTAAACACCACCAAATTCACAATAATGAGGTTTATAGAAATTTGGTGAAATCTGTTGGCTTTGTTTCTAAAAATTCATATTAATTTTCCCACAAAATGCTGTTTCTCAATAACTAAAGTCAGTGCGTTCTGAGCAACAATGGTGTAGGATTTGCCAAAATACTGTTCAGAAACAAAGTAATGACATGAACCAGTGAAACCCAATCACAAGTCACTTGAGATGTAGCATCATGAAGACTGAAATAGAGATAACATGTCTATTCTTGTTAGCTACTGTCTACAGCAGAATGAGGGATGTCAAACCAGCACAACTTATATTTCTACATTAATTCTGAAGAGTGTTTCCAATTAGCAATTCAGTCAGGCATTTCAAGCTGATGACAGCCTACTAATTTTGAACTGTCTTAATGCATTCATACTCCAAACACAGTCCCAGAGAATAATAGTACACAAGATTGCACATGCAATTTCCGACTATATTTCGCTGACTACGCATGACTGAATGATGCAGTGTGCCAACACAAAGGCAAAAGAGAAAAAGTTAAAAAGCACACAGAGAGATGAATATTATTTTTATAAGTCTATCAACACACTTGGCTGCTGCAGCAGCGACTAATGTAGAAGTGGCACGTTTGAGGGCTTTTATACAGAAGTAAAGGGTATACTATGACAAGCACTATTGATTAATAATCCTTCAGTACCAATTAAGTCAGGAAGGGAATATGAAAACTTACACTGTTGCAGTGGGCTACGACCATTAAAAAAACAAGTTTGGCACCTACAGCTTCCATTCTATAGTGCATACATGCCAACTTACAGAACTCAAAATGCTGGCAGCCTCAGAAAAGCCGATAATTCAACAAAGAAACAATGTACTACTGAAAACAAACCTATAACCAAGGCCATTGCCTCAAGGCAATGAAATAATTTAAATTCCTTTTCACTGCACTGGATTTCAACATTTTTTTTAAAAAAAGGACGTGTTTTCGGGATTACATTCCACAATTCGGTTTGTTTTTCTGTGAAAGCTGAAACCAAACAACCTCAGATATACATCATTGCCAAACATCCTCCAATGGCGTCTCTTTACATCAAGACAGTGTGCATTTCTGAAATGGACGGACATTGGCAGCCCTAATGAATGCATTAGGAAATGAACAGCAGGAACATGTCTATGGGTAATTACTTCTCACAGTTTCCTTTAAAGATTAAACTTTAAGGAAATGTGTGGAATCATTTTCCAAATCCTTGATGTAAAGAGTTAAAGTAGTGGACCAACAATAAAAGGGTCATCAGTCCTGATCTATAGAAAATCGACATGAAGAGAACACAAAGCTCCTACTTGAAAATGGAACTCAGCAAACAAATTATGGAGTCCAAGAGAGAAGAAAATCCCTGTTTTATGATTTAAAAGTAATTGGTAGAGGTTTAGAGGGAATTTGAGGGGAAATGTCTTCACCCACAGGGTAGTGGGGGTCTGGAACTCTGCCTGAAAAGTACTTGCATGTGCACTTGAAATGCCATAACCTACAGAGCTACGGACCAACAGCTCGAAAGTGGGATTAGGCTGGATAGCTCTTTGTTGGCCAGCGCAGATACGATAGGCCGAAATGGCCTCCTTCCATGTTGTAAAATTCTAAGATTCTATGATTTCAAAACCTTCTCCATGCAATGGATATTGATAACGCTCCTGATTCCTTGCAGCTTCACATCAACCATAAAAAGTTTGGATCTCAGGAGCTATACTTTTTGTAGCATTTATCTTTGGTTACCATCAGCGACTTCAGCAAATGGTGGAAATAAATGTTGGAAAATTCTTGAAATTTAAAGAAATCACTCCTCTTTAACTTGGAATCGTTGGCCAACATTGCAGTTTTGTTTTCTGTTTATAAACACACGTTGTTCCAATTCAGCATACATGGATACTGTTTGACAAAATTTTGTTTTGCATAAATAGAAAGCAATACCAAAGGTCCTGTCCCTTTAGCTAAAACTTAACAGAATAATGTCAGTCTGCCAAAGCCTTGTCTTAAATCGGCAAACTGCCAAGAAGCTATTGTACTCAAGTTAGCAAATATTTACTGCAGCTTCACAAAAGCGTTTCTAATATCATAGGTCATAAAGAAAGCTGGCTTATTTACAAGGTTAAACCGTGGCTTATAAAAAAATTACAAACATCATTGTTTACTTTGCTGGTTAATGGAAAAATGTTTTATTTTGAATTAACCCATTCAAATCTGTTTAATGCTGATCATTTTGTTTTAAACTTCCAGTTCAATGAGGCAATCCTCATCTGGAATACTTCTGCATGAAGAGGTCATCGGACCTTGAAGTCAATTTTATCCATTGCCTTCAAACCATCAGTTTGACTGAGCTGTACATTTCTGCCCACACATTTCTCCCAGGCATTTGCAAAAGCAAAATTTGGTGGCTGGAACAAAGAAGGAGAATGGAAATGAGAAGCAGATTAGACATAATGTCAATTAGCGCCTTTGGAGAGAGAGAGAGAGGAGCTGGATGAAATCTCTGCTTAGGAACACAACAGACAGTTATCAAAGAAGGATAGTGACATACACAGATGGGCTTTTGTGATCACAGGAATATCAGGGTTGAAGAGTGTAAGCTGTTAAGATTGAATTATCATGGAACTTTTCACTCAATTATCTTAAGGGATGGGTGGAATGGGCCAAGGAGATATTTCAAAGCTTTTGCTCGTTGGTGGTGGCTATCTGGGGAATTGTTTAACTATCTTAGATTAAATTTTTTTTTTAAAAAACAGGAAAAATAGAAGGAAAATAGCACAATGAATACCATTCCTTCCTGTAGAACTTGCTCTATTATAGGCCCCAAGTTTCCACACGCGGCAAAACAGGTGCCCCTCCGAGCTGGGCACCCGTTTTTCGCGCCGGAAACGGCGCCTGAAAAAAAAACGCGCTATTCTCGAGCGCTTTGCAGCTCGATGTCAGCTTGGCGCGGCGCCCAGTGGGCGGAGCCTACCACTCGCGCCGATTTTGTAAGTGGGAGGGGGCGGGTACCACTTAAATGAGTTTTTTCTCGTGCCGGCAATTTTGCGCGTGCGCGTTGGAGCGTTCACGCACGCGCAGTGTGAAGGAAACATTGGCACTCGGCCATTTTTGTAGTTCTTTGTAGTTGTTCAATTTTTAACATTTTTTAATAAAACCACATTGCCCTTCCGTGATCAGCACTGAGGCTTCTTGCAGCAGTGAGAAGGCTGCAGGAAGCCTCAGAAGTTGAGGCAGCCGTTTCCCGACGGGCCCGACCGACGGCAGGGGGGCCTCCCCGCCCTGCCGTAGGGAATGCTGCCTCAACTTCTGAGGCTTCCTGCAGCCTTCTCCCTGCCTCCCTCCCCGCAGCCGTCAGTCGGGCCCTTACTGCCTCCTCCCCTCCCCCCATGCCGTCGGGAACGGCTGGCCTCCTCCCTGCCTGCCCCCCGCTGCCGTCGGTCGGGCCCTTACTGCCTCCTCCGCCCCCGCCCCTGCCGTCGGGAACGGCTGCCTCAACTTGTGAGGCTTCCTGCAGCATTCTCCCTGCCCGAAGCACTTTCACACAGGTAGGAACATGGTTTATTTAATCTTTTCTTTGCTTATAAATTTTTATTCAGGTTGGAATTATTTGTATAATATTTGTATAAGTATAACTAAGGATTTATTGTAGAATGTAATGACTTCCCTTCCCCCCCCCCCACCTCGTTCTGGACGCCTAATTTGTAACCTGCGCCTGATTTTTTAATGTGTAGACAAGGTTTTTTCAGGCCTACAAAAATCTTCACTTGCTCCATTCTAAGTTAGTTTGGAGTACGTTTTCACTGTGGAAACTTTCAAATCAGGTGTCAGTGGCCAGACATGCCCCCTTTTGAAAAATAAATTCTGTTCAAAAGTGAACTGCAGAAAACTTAAATGTGGAGAATTCCGATTTCTAAGATACTCCGTTCTCCACCAGTTGCTCCTAAAAATCAGGAGCAAATCATGTGGAAACATGGGGCCATAGACTCTACTCAATCTCCTGAAGGAGGCTACAAAGCACAGGCAAAATTCAATATTCAGGCAAGACCATCAATACTCCTCCGGTCTTAAATTCGCTTCAAGTCTGACAAGTTGATGAAATCGCAGATAACAATCTACAATAGCAGCAGCGCAGGAACTGCTTGGCTAGCTTTTTAAAGTAATTGATTCCATTTATTCATCGCATATTGGAAATTACATTTCTTCCCTACTCTTATTTTTTGAAAGTTTTGAATTGTATTCGAGCAGTTAATAAATTTTGTAAACTACTAAACATGCACATTTGGTATTTGAGACAGTTATATTGAACTAAAACCAGAAAATGCTAGCAATCTCAGAAGGTCAGGCAGCATCTGTGGAGAGAAAAAACAGAGATAACATTTCAGATCGATGACCCTTCGTCAGAACTGATGCTTCCTGACCCACTGAGATTTCCAGCATTTTTGTTTTTTATTTCAGAAACCAGCATCCACAGTATTTTACTTTTGTATATTGAACACTTGCTCATCGATGCTACCCAGCAGTGTTTCATGCCAAGCCCTCTAGAATCATTACTGCCACTCCAGTCTTTTCCAATCCCCTGCTCCTACCCAAAACCTGATGCTAATGGGCCAGACTGAGAACCCTCTCTTCTCTGCATCGCTAATGAGAGCGATCCCAGTCTATATATTTAGGAACAGGAATTTCAGGATCCTCTTGTGTATCCCCAACTCACTTCGTGTCACCATTGGTGCCCATATCTTCAACAGTCCAGGAAACAAGCTCTGGAATTCCCACCTCTTTAGTCAAGCTTTTAGTCGCCATTCTTAATATCTTCCATTTTGGCTCGGCGACAATTGTTGACTGATTACAATTCTGTGAAGCACGTTGGGACCTTTTCCTATGTTAAAAGGTGCTACATAAATGTAAGTAGTTGTCCTAACCAGAATGCATCATTATAATGTAAAAAGTCTACATTGTCAAATGAGTTTGCCCCAAGAAATGAACCGTTACTTTTATACCTTTAAGATTTTAATGTCATTATATGTTTTCGCCAATATAAAAGTGAAGGAATGGTGGCTATAATCTACAATTAAATTACAAATCTGTGCAGCTACTTGCCTACACACCTCATAAACTGGGCCTTCTTGAAGTGTCAGTTTTTTAGGGAACCTGGGTCAATTTGTCTGAAGCTTTTGCTGCTTCTCTCGGCTGGCATAAACACAGTGCTGAGGCAACAACTGTGGGAATGTGAACTCATCCAGCTATATTCCAGAAAAGAGCTAAAGGGTTTGATAAAGTGATGGACTAAACATTGTATTTGGAATTCATTCATAGGGACATGTTGCAATGCAGAATATTGAAGCACCTCCTACAGCTTCCCACGTGGCCCAATGGATTCCACCAAAATGTAGTCATGGACCCCAAATTAGTACATGGTTGAATTGACTGTACAGTTTCTTTGTACTAACACAAAGAAATTGCATTTCAGAATCAATTGATTCTTCATTGACGACTCCGGTGTCATCCTAATTGGCAATTAAAGACAATCAGAATCTCAGTTGCCTGGCAACGAACAACTATTCAAATTGCTCAGTGCAGAGTCATTCAACATGACTGGCAACAGCTGGAACAAAGCAATTCTCTACCTGATTGATTTCAGACCATGTAGACTTGCAGCATTCACACAATATATTTCACGTTTTAAGTGGAATCAATGATATCTTCTTCCCCCTTACCCTCCCCCCACGCCTTGTGCAGAATGAAGCTAGTTAACATAGATCTAAAGACTAATCGTTACATGCATCAGAAAGATCTGCCCGGATTTTGCAGTAAAAATAATAATAGGCTATCAGCGCTTAGCGTTATTAAAGTGTAAATCGGACAGCAACTTCTACCAACCGCACATGTGCGGTTAAACACAGAAATCAGCTCCTTCACCAGCTTCACTACAGCGGTATCTCGCCGAGAGGGTCGGCATTCAAACACATGCAACGCTGTGAATTGGGGTACTTATGTGATGGATATCCAATTAACCCGCAGAAAATGTTAGGACGTATCCATTCAAATGCAAGTGATTTTTTTTACGGTGTGATAAGTTTTAATTACTGGCAAACAACCTCTCTGGTACTGAAAATTAACGTTTACAAGTGTGGTGTCTCATTGCTTCAGATTTTACTTATTGTTGGAGATTTTTTTTTAATGTAAATACTTTTCCTTTCTTTATCTTTTATCTCTTAATCCCATCTTTCTTTCACCTTTTGTACATGATTTGGCATTGAACGGACACTGGCTCAAACTCTATGTGGCTCCTGTTGGCTTTTGCAATCTGATTGGTTAAGACAGACCATTGCTTAACCTGTTCACAGGTTCCAGATCCCGTCTAGAGGACATTGTGCTCTTTAGGATCTCTAATTACGACAACCTCTCGTGCAAAAGCCCATAGAAAGTGTAATTAGCACTGTTCGTTTGCCGCTGTCAGCAAAATCCAGGCCATCCTGATCGGTATTGCTGGTGCATTAAAGATTCACAGAAATCTGCGTTTAATCCGTGAATTTCCTCGAGGTGATTCCATGCAAGCATTTGTCAGGAAGTACCATGGTATGAGAATCTGGAAATCAGAAGCCTGCTAATCTAATTTTTGGAAAAAGAAAAAAAAACCTCCATAAAGTATGTGATTTATCAGCAGTCCAGATAAGGTTTTGAGAGCCCACCACTATCATATAGCTAACTGTAAGCGCTTTGAATAAGAAAAAAACATAGCAAACTCTGGAGTAGCCCAATAGCCATTACTGAGCTCTCAACTGGGGCCTGACTCGGGTGGGGTCATCGAAAAGATGTTCACTGCACATAGGAACTGGCAAGGGCTAAGATTTTCATGGTGTCACCCATTTTATGTTATTGGTTCTCTCCTCCTTAGGCTCCTCCATATAAACCATTGCCACGACTGGGTGAATAAAGAGCTGCCCTGTTTCCAGCCACTGCCAGCATCACTCCGCTGCAAACAGGAGTAATGATTTACATTTTCTTATTTTAAAAATCTTTGGGGGATTCTTCGGTCACTAAAATGAGAAACGTCATTGCTGGGAGCATTTTAAATATTCAGTGTTAGCATCAAGCACTCTCGTGAGATGTAGTTTGTATAATTACCCCATTGCATTTACACGTCACTCCTTAAAAAGGTGCAAATTCTTACTGATGTGGGGATTCATTGGAGCTGGCAATTCTCCAGTACCCGAATCAAGCAACCAGTCAGGAATGAGCCGAGACAAAGAATGCCAGTAGGACATTCAATCAAGAAGCAGACCACGGCCATGTGCAATCCTGTTCTCATTCGTGTCCATAAATGCACCCTTTCCAACAGAGTCAACAGACAACCATCAGGGCCAGGGACCTTGATTGAGCTTTTCTCATTCCTAGCACAATGGTGCAAAGTAGGAATTGTAGTAGTAATACCAGATACAGTGCCCCAACTGCTGCTCATAAACTCTGCTGCCCTTATCCTAACTCGCACCAAGTCCGCTCATCCATCACCACTGTGCTCACTGACCTACACTGGCTCCCAGCTAAGCAACGACTCAATTTTAAAATTCTCATCATTGCTTTAAAATCCCTCCATGGCCTCGCCCCTCTCCCTACCTCTGGAATCTCCTCCAGCCCTCGAACGCTCATAGATCTCTGTGCTCTTCCAATTCTAGCCTCTTGTGGATCTGAGTTTAATCACTCCACCATTGGCGGCCATGCCTTCCACTGCCTGGGCCGTCAGCTCTGGAATTTCCCTCCCTAAACCTCTCTGCCTCGCCCCTGCTTCCCCCCCCCCCTCCTTTTAAAATGCTCCTTAAAACGTATGTCTTTGACCAAGCTTTTGGTCATCTATCCTAGTATCTCCTTACGTGACTCGATGTCAAATTTTGTTTGATAAGGCTCCCGTGAAGCGCCTTGGGATGTTTCACCACGTAAACGGTGCTATATAAATGCACGTTGTTGTTCTGGCTGAGAGCACTAAACTCAATGCAGTCAGGGATTGAACCTAGCATTTTCTGGTCTTTATAGCTTTGTGATAAATCAGACAGTACCTTTAGACTAGGCTGTCGGGGAAGCTAAATTTCCTTTTCTTCAAAAGCAGACTCCGCTTCCGGCACTACCCAAATGTTCCTTCCTGTGAATAAGTAATGTAAGCCACCCAATCTTCCCAAAAATAAGGGCAATACGGGATGATGAAAACAGGAAGTCTCAGTGGAAAGAAATTAATCTAAACAGGAGGAAAGAGTATCTCCTCACCAATTCAGTGAGTTTTGGTTCAATGTTCGTACTTAATACCTCAAAAGGTATCAAATACATTTGATGCTTTAGAAAACTGTATCACACAACACACACCTGGGATGTGCACCATTTCCCAATGTAAAACAGTGCATATATTGTGTGAAAGAAATTCAGTGATTTTAGGTCAGCACACATGGCCTGACAACTCACCACACCTACCAATTAGATTCCAAAACTTTACACCATTGAAATCAAAATTCATTTTTAAATTCTCATTCAGATAAAGATTTTGCCAGTTGTGTACTTAAGAAACAAACCGGTGCTATACAAATGCTTATTTTAACTTTGCTCATTTAATATTTTTGAAAGACTCAAGGCTATTTGACAATCGATTGAAACAGAAGTAGTCAGTACAGGTAACATGAAGTTCAACAGTAGTTCATGTACTAATTAGCACCTATTAACTGGATGAATATCTGGTCAGGAACAGGAGTGAGTACCCTTCAGTTAAGCTGGACACTATGTGGAACATGATGGTTTTTTTTTTAAAAAGCTATTAGCATCTCAGAAATGTTATGCCAAGGAAGAAGCAAAAAAATCAGGTTGATCAACATGTTTGATAATGTAGCATTTAAAATTAGATAGATACTCGAGGGTTTTTCCTCAATTCATTTTAGGGACCAGGGAGAAACACTGAAGACCCTTTGCTCGGGAAATTAAACACATCCCAGAGTTACATGTAGTCTGTGGAAAGAACCAGCTTGATTGACCACATGACCTTTTCTCATTTTAGGAGGAAAAGATTTAAGAATGGCAAAAAAGGATTTTACTGAAACATAATGATGTTCAATATTTTTAAGGAAATTGGTGTTTCAGGTTCACTTTTAAGCTGGAGGCTGCATTTTGTAGAATCTAAATCAACAATGACTTTTACTTATATAGCGCCTTTAATGTAGCAAAACGTCTCAAGGTGCTTCACAGCAGTGTTATAAGACAAAACAGATAAATTTGACACCAATCCACATAAGAAGAAATTACGGCAGATGACCGAAAGATTGGTTAAAGAGGTAGGGTTTAAGGAGCATCTTAAAAGAGGAAAGAAAGGCAGAGAGATTTAGGGAGGGAGTTCCAGAGCTTAGGGCCCAAGCAGCTGAAGGCACGGCCACAGATGGTGAGCAGTTATAATCAGGGAGGACAGACTTTGAGGATATATTGCTCAACTTCACCACTATATTTACATATGGGGTTTAAGTGCCAGTTTGGCTCAGTGGCAATACCCACACCTCAGTAGAAAGGGTGTGGGTTTAAGTGCAATTTTAGGACTCAAGCACATAATGTAGCTGACATTTCAGTATAGTACTGTGGGAGTGCTATATATAGTACTGTGGGCTGCTTCATTGTTGGAGGCACCATCTTTCAGACAAGACATTAAACTGAGATCCCATCTGCCTGTTCAGGTGAACGTAAAAGATCCCATGGCACTCTGAAGAGCAGGAAATCCTCCCAATATCCCTCAACCAATGTCATCGAAATAGATTTAATGGTCACTCATCTCACTGCTGACAGTGGGACCTGAGTGTACAAAATCGGTCGTCATATTTGTCTGCAAAATGAAGAGAGACTACACTTCAAAAAGTAATTCATTGGCTATGAAGTACTTGGCAATGTCCTGAGGTGCTATACAAATGCTTATTTTAGCTTTACACATTAGTGCCTTGGCTAGCATGCAACAAGTTCTCTCTATGTTATTTTAAATGCAATTGTTAACCCATTTAAAAAATGAGGTAACCAATGTCCTAAATGCAAGTGAAAATTAAACACAGGAATTTAGGATAGGTTAACGAGCCTGCTAAAGTAGTGCACGGAGGAACTAAACTAACCAATACTAAATATTGCACAGGGAAAAACAAAATCCTTAGTTGTTTGAGACAAGAGTTCAATTGTCACCTGTAATAAAATATCCTATACTGCAGGAATACCAGTGCTACAGCATTTCAACTGAGGCAGCCAAAGTTGTAGCGAGAGGTGCTTCTGGTATTAATAAATTGAGGCAAAATAACTTTGTACCTTTAAATCCCTCCTCATCTAATACCAGTGTGTAGTCATCGGGCATCTCAGTCAGGCTGAAAAACTTGCATCTGCAGCAGCAAAAGAAAGGGATATTAGCAAAAACAGTACAAGCAATACACAACACAGGATACATCCTAACTGAGTGGAGAAAAATGAACATTTGTTCATCTCCATTATCAATTTAATATTGTTAACTCTGTCAGCACCAAGAGTGCTTAGGCAGGAGGAAACCTCTGAGTCAACTTCCTTACAATTTCTGTAGTACTGGAACATTGTCATTCTGTATAATACAGCTGATTCCAGTTCTAAAGTTATATCATGTGTCGAAGAACACTCCAGCATCACTATCCAACTACAGTATTATGTGGCATCTTATTCTTACAAGAGTTAACAATGACACACATACTTTAAAACAGACACACACCCCTCAAGGAGGCAATGATTGTGGAACTTACGCCAAGAAGCCTTTCAGTGAAAATGTAAGCAGTGCACATCATTCTAGCAAAATTACCAGAACAGAATTAACTCAAAAGATCACCTGGAGAATGGTATGAGTTGACAGTGCAGCAATCTTGACAAGTGTTGGTTTCTATTTCAAATGATCCCGGTTTAGAATCCTTGCAATAAAATGTTTTAAGTTGTCTTTTAAAAACCTTCTTCAATTGTTACCTTCTAAACTAATCTAAAGGTCAGATAATATCATACTGCAGTGAAGTTTTAGTCTTAACTTTGTTATCAAATCCAGAGCCCCCTGGATGTCTAAGGACATACAGGATAGGATAAATAAAAAAAGGGATGCTTATGATGATACTGAGGGCTAAATACTGCAGAATCTCTCGGAGTATAGAAAGTCCAGAGGTGAAATCAAAAGTGATATTAGGAAAGCAAAGAACATGAAAAATTCTTGGCAAGTAAAATCAAGGAAAACTCAAAGATGTTTTATAAATATATTAAGAGCAAGAGGATAACTAAAGAAAGGGTATGGCCTATTAGAGACCATGAGGGTAATCTGTGTGTGGAGGCAGAAGATGTGGGTATGGTTCTTAATAAATACTTTGTGTCTGTTTTCACTATAGAGAGGGGCGATTCAGACACTGCTATCGAGGAGGAGGTGTGTGAAATATTGGATGAAATAAATATACTGAGGAGGTGGTATTAAGGGGTTTAGCAACTTTGAAAGTGGATAAGTCCCCAGGCCCAGATGAAATGTATCCCAGGCTGTTAAGCAAAGCGAAAGAGGAAATAGCAGAGGCTTTGACCATCATTTTCCAATCCTCTCTGGCTTCAGGTGTGGTGCCAGGGAACTGCTAATGTTTAAGAAGGGAGAAAGAGATAGACCAAGTAATTACAGGCCAGTCAGCCTAACCTCAGCTGTGGGAAAATTATTGAAAAAAGTCCTGAAGGGCAGGATAAATCTACATTTAGAAAGACACAGGTTAATCAGGGAAAGTCAGCACGGATTTGTTAAGGGAAGGTCGTGTCTGACTAACTTGATTGAATTTTGAGAGGAGGTAACCATGAGGATTGATGAGGACAGTGCGTATGATTAATGTATAAATGGATTTTAGCAAAGCTTTCGATAAGATCCCACATGGCAGACTGGTCACGAAAGTAAAAGCCCATGGGATCCAGGGCAAAGTGGCAAGTTGGATCCAAAATTGGCTCAGAGGCAGGAAGCAAAGGGTAATGGTTGATGGGTGTTTTTGTGACTGGAAGAATGTTTCCAGTGGGGTTCTGCAGGGCTCAGTACTAGGTCCGTTGCTTATTGTGGTATACATCAATGATCTAGACTTGAATACAGGGGTTACTGAAGGTAATGGGGAGATGACTGGACTTTCTCTTGCTTGAGATGATTGTTATCTGGCACGACTGTTATCTGATAATGGCATCTCGAACAAGAACAAGTACACTATATCTCGCCAGGAAATGCTAATGAAAATCCTGTAATAATGTTCCATCTCTGACAGAGATACCATTCATCTGTAGAAGTCGTTTCACCAACATATTTTATGCCGGGGAAATGGCAATTTAAACTGTTGCCTTCTAAAGTCACACGGAGTCCAATGTTTCTACAGTAGCCTTGAAAAAGTGTTCTTTTGCAGGCTGATCTGCTTTATCCATGTGCAAGTGTGTTATTTCATAACATTTACAACAAAACAGTGAACTTAGAGGAATTCACATTAATATGCATTAAAAACACTAGTGCATTACAGAACAAGCATTTCTGCTAGCCTGCCATAGCTGGCAATTTGCAGCTAGGTGTGGACTTGGCAGGTTGCTCTGGAGTATACTCCTGCCAGCCACAGTATGGCCCGCTCCCATGGTACTGGATCGTACACTGCTGTAATACTCAGCCATCACATCCATTATTTAAAATGACACGAAAAACTAGGTAGAGGGAGCAGAATTATGAGGTTTGGATATGTACAGACTAAAAGTTAGGTATCAATGCAAGTATGTTTCAGTCAAAAGAAGCCTCAAGTAAATTTGTTGAAATGGCTAGAAATGCTGTTCATAAACTGACCAAACTTCACGTTTCTCTTCATGATTATAGGAAAGTCGAAGCAAACAAAAAAGATAATTTAATCCTTTTAACAGTGTCCAAATACACTGTCCAGTGCACATCAAATGGTAGAAAGTACCTGTAACACTAAAATCTGTAACTCATTTGCCTAAAGTACCATCTTCACAGCCTGAACTGGTGTCAAAGGAATCTGACCAGTTCTAATAGATGCTCTGTGCTACAGTTTGGCTTGCATTTTATAATTCCCTTCCTCTATGGTCTTGATCTTATTTAGACACAGGAGATCAGCTGGGTATGGTTAAAAACATTTATTTTATCACCAAAGTAACCACATTATGCTATGCTACAATTATCAAATAAACAGACTAACATAGACCACATGGATGAACTTCAACAATTGTACATCCCTGTCTGACATAAGAATAAAACGGGGAAGGTGGCTTAACCGTGGCTAACAAGGGAAATTAGGGATAGTGTTAAATCCAAGGAAGAGGCATATAAATTGGCTAGAAAAAGTAGCAAACCTGAGGACTGGGAGAAATTTAGAATTCAGCAGAGGAGGCCAAAGGGTTTAATTAGGAGGGGGAACTAGAGTATGAGAGTAATCTTGCAGGGAACATAAAAACTGACTGCAAAAGCTTCGATAGATACGTGAAGAGAAAATGATTAGTGAAGACAAATGTAGGTCCCTTGCAGTCAGAATTTTTAATGGGGAACAAAAATGGCGGACCAATTGAACAAATAACCTTCCGAAATACTAGGGGATCAAGAGTCCAGCGAGAAGGAGGAACTGAAGGAAATCCTTAATAGTCGCAAATGGTGTTACGGAAATTGATGGGATTGATGGCCAATAAATCCCCAGGGCCCGATAGTCTGCATCCCAAAGTACTTAAGGAAGTAGCCCTAGAAATAGTGGACGCATTTGGTGGTCATTTTCCAACATTCTATAGACTCTGGATCAGTTCCTATGGACAGGAGGGTAAGCTAATGTAACACCACTTTTTAAAAAAGGAGGGCGAGAGAAAACGGGTAATTATAGACCGGTTAGCCTGACATCGGTAGTAGGGGAAATGTTGGAAATAATTATTAAGGATGAAATAGCAGCGCATTTGGAAAGCAGTGACAGGATCGGTCCAAGTCAGCATCGATTTATGCAAGGGAAGTCATGTTTGACAAATCTTCTAGAATTTTGTGAGGATGTAACTAGTAGAGTGGACAAGGGAGAACCAGTGGATGTGGTGTATTTGGACTTTCAAAAGGCTTTTGACAAGGTCCCACACAAAAGAGATTAGTGTGCAAAATTAAAGCACATGGTATTGGGGGTAATGTATTGACGTGGATAGAGAACTGGGTGGCAGACAGGAAGCAAAGAGTAGGAATAAATGGGTCCTTTTCAGAATGGCAGGTAGTGACTAGTGGGGTACCGCAAAGTTCAGTGCTGGGACCCCAGCTATTTACAATATACATTAATGATTTGGACTAAGGAATTGAATGTAATATCTCCAAGTTTGCAGATGACACTAAGCTGGATGGCAGTGTGAGCTGTGAGGAGGATGCCAAGAGGCTGCAGGGTGACTTGGACAGGTTAGGTTAGTGGGCAAATGCATGGCAGATACAGTATAATGTAGATAAATGTGAGTTTATCCACTTTGGGGGCAAAAACAGGGAGGCAAAATATTCTCTGAATGGTGACAGATTAGAAAAAAGGGGAGGTGCAACGAGACCTGGGTGTCATGGTACATCAGTAATTGAAAGTTGGCATGCAGGTACAGCAGGCGGTAAGGCGGCAAATGGCATGTTGGCCTTCATAGCGAGAGGATTTGAGTATAGGAGCAGGGAGATCTTACTGCAGTTCTACAGGGCCTTGGTGAGGCCACACCTTGAATATTGTGTACAGTTTTGGTCTCCTAATGTGAGAAACGACATTCTTGCTATTGAGGGAGTGCAGCGAAGGTTCACCAGACTGATTCCCGGGATGGCAGGACTGACATATGAAGAAAGACTGGATCGACTAGGCTTATATTCACTGGAATTTAGAAGAATGAGGGGGGATCTCATAGAAACATATAAAATTCTGACAGGATTGGACAAGTTAGATGCAGGAAGAATGTTCCCGATGTTGGGGAAGTCCAGAGTCAGGGGTCACAGTCTAAGGATAAAGGGGTAAGCCATTTCGGACCGAGATGAGGAGAAACTTCTTCACTCAGAATTGGGAACCTGTGGAATTCTCTACCACAGAAAGTTGGTGAGGCCAATTTGTTAAATACATTTAAAAGGGAGTTAGATGTGGCCCTTACGGCTAAAGAGATCAAAGGGTATGGAGAGAAAGCAGGAATGGGGTACTGATGTTGCATAATCAGCCATAGAAACATAGAAAATAGGTGCAGTAGGCCATTCGGCCCTTCGAGTCTGCACCACCATTCAATAAGATAATGGCTGATCATTCCCTCAGTATCCCTTTCCTGCTTTCTCGCCATACCCCTTGATCCCCTTAGCCGTAAGGACCATATCTAACTCCCTCTTGAATATATCCAATGAAATGGCATCAACAACTCTCTGCGGCAGGGAATTCCACAGGTTAACAACTCTGAGTGAAGAAGTTTCTCCTCATCGCAGTCCTAAATGGCCTACCTCTTATCCTAAGACTGTGTCCCTGGTTCTGGACTTCCCCCAACATTGGGAACATTCTACCCGCATTTAACCTGTCCTGTCCCGTCAGAATCTTATATGTTTCTATGAGACCCCCTCTCATCCTTCTAAACGCCAATGTATAAAGGCCCTGTTGATCCAGTCTCTCCTCATATGTCAGTCCAGCCATCCCGGGAATCAGTCTGGTGAACCTTCGCTACACTCCCTCAAAAGCAAAAACGTCCTTCCTCAGATTAGGAGACCAAAACTGAACACAATATTCCAAGTGAGGTCTCACCAAGGCCCTGTACAACTGCAGCAAGACCTCCCTGCTCCTATACTCAAATCCCCGAGCTATGAAGGCCAACAGTCCATTTGCCGCCTTCACCGCCTGCTGTACCTGCGTGCCAACTTTCAATGACTGATGAACCATGACACCCAGGTCTCGTTGCACCTCCCCTTTTCCTAATCTGCCGCCATTCAAATAATATTCTGTCTTCGTGTTTTTGCCCCCAAAGTGGATAACCTCACATTTATCCCTATTATACTGCTTCCGCAATGCATTTGCCCATTCACCTAACCTGTCCAAGTCACCTTACAACCTCTTAGCGTCCCCCTCACAGCTCACACCGCCACCCAGTTTAGTGTCATCTGCAAACTTGCAGATATTACACTCAATTCCTTCACCTAAATCATTGATGTATATTGTAAAGAGCTGGGGTCCCAGGGCTGAGCCCTGATGTACTCCACTAGTCACTGCCTGCCATACTGAAAAGGACCCGTTTATCCCAACTCTCTGTTTCCTGTCTGCCAATCAGTTCTCTATTAACATCAGTATATTACCCCCAATACCATGTGCTTTGATTTTGCACACCAATCTCTTGTGTGGGACCTTGTCAAAAGCCTTTTGAAAGTCCAAATACACCACATCCACTGGTTCTCCCTTGTCCACTCTACTAGTTACATCCTCACAAAATTCCAGAAGATTTGTCAAGCATGATTTCCCTTTCATAAATCCATGCTGACTTGGACCGATCCTGTCACTGCTTTCCAAATGCGCTGCTATTTCATCCTTAATAATTGATTCCAACATTTTCCCCACTACTGATGTCAGGCTAACCGGTCTATAAGTACCAGTTTTCTCTCTCCCTCCTTTCTTAAAAAGTGGTGTTACATTAGCTACCCTCCAGTCCATAGGAACTGATCCAGAGTCGATAGATTGTTGGAAAATGACCAATGCATCCGCTATTTCTAGGGCCACTTCCTTAAGTACTCTGGGATGCAGACTATCAGGCCCCGGGGATTTATCGGCCTTCAATCCCATCAATTTCCCTAACACAATTTCTCACCCAATAAGGATTTCCTTCAGTTCCTCCTTCTTACTCGACCCTCGGTCCCCTAGTACTTCCGGAAGGTTATTTGTGTCTTCCTTCGTGAAGACAGAACCAAAGTATTTGTTCAATTGGTCTGCCATCTCTTTGTTCCCCATTATAAATTCACCTGAATCCGACTGCAAGGGACCTATGTTTGTCTTCACTAATCTTTTTCTCTTCACATATCTAAACAACTGACTGCAAAAGCTTCTAATGTTCCCAGCAAACTTCTTCTCATACATGATCATATTGAATGGTGGTGCAGGCTTGAAGGGCCGAATGGCCTACTCCTGCACCTATTTTCTATGTTTCTATGTTACACCAGATTATTTAATAATCCCTCCATTGTTCCTGGATGATTAGAAGCATAAAATATATTGCACATTACAAGATTAATACAAATCTTAGCATCTTTATTGACAGAATAAATAAGACAAGCCTTACTTACAACTAATGAAAAAACTGTTTCATCAGGCTAGTAGCTAAGTTTTTAGCAAAAATCCAAAAACTTATTAACTTGCATCGTTCCCTCACCAAATGTCTCTGCAATATTACTTGTTACTAAAAAGAATTTCTACTTATATGCCATTCCAAACTTAATGACTTAACATTGCTAACCTCCTTCCCTATTCAAATAATGATACAGTCCCTCCTTTAAGTTAACTCTTTCTCTGTTGTTCTTATTTATGCACTCTCAGAAACACATTAAAAAAGGAGGTTCAGCGGCCCTAAGTCACTCAGAACACACATGATATACAACGCAAAGCAACATTTCAAATGTAAAGTTTCACTTCCCATATTTACAACTACTATTACAGCCAAGCCTAAATGAAGACCAGTAGATACCATGTATTAATTCTGCAACTATCTATCTACCCACGGGTCAGAATAAACAGATTGTAAACCCAGATAGGGCTCTTGCCCTACAGAACTATCAACAGAGTGCAGCTACAAAAAGTGAAAATTGTGGATCAACTTACTGTATATTTACACCCACAATAATAAATAACTATAAGTTCATCTTCCTTTAATATATAGTGCTGGGGAAACACCTGACAGTAAGACCACACAGCATTGTCTCAAATACAGCAAAGGATGAAGACAGAATTCCATCGGAACTTATCAGGGAGATTCCACCTTTTTAGGGTGGTAGAGCCATAACTCCTTTGCATATAACAGAATTGCAAACAACACACTAAAAGTAGAAGGACTCTGGAAGAAGCACAAGCACTCAATTGCATAGCACCTTTCATGATATCAGGATATCCCAAAAAGGGCTTCACAGCCAATGAATTACTTTTTTTGAAGTGCAGTTGCTGTTAAAGTGTAGGGGAAAATGGAAACCAATTTGCACACAGCAAAGTTGCACAAACAGCAACGAGATAAATGGCCAGAGAAGGTTTTAATGACGTTGGCTGAGAGATAAATGTTGGCCAGGACCAACCCGGGTGAGCTTTCCTGCTCTTCTTCAAAAACAAAAATGCCATGGGATCTTTTACGACCACCTGAAAGGACAGATGGGGCCTTGGTTTAATGTAACATCTGAAAGATGGCACCTTCAACAGCGCAGCACTCTCTCAGTACTGCACTGGTAGTCACATAAAAGCGAAACAATAAATTGGTCAATTTCCCCTGTCAAATACAGTTAGTTACATCCATGTAGATTTTGAATATTAAAATTTGACAGCCATTTCCTGATTTACTGTACAGGTTCCTGACAAAAACTCGTGTTCTTTGCTGTTCTTGCCAGTGATAATGGATACGATTAGCAAAAGAGTGACATACTGTGGATCAGTACGAATAGATTAAATAAATTCAATGCAGATTCTCTAAAACAAAGTGCAAATGTAAGATAATGTGGAATATCAGTGGATGCTGCTCAGGAAGTGTTCAAATTAAAACATTTGAAAATAATTTGTACCATTGAAAGGTTCCTCCAGAGGGAGATGCTCTGGGCTTGAATCTCTCATCAAAACTAATTTTGCACAGAAGTGCTGGCACCCTTGAGCTTTGCAACAATATTTTCCAATCAACATTATTTTGTCCATTTGTTTTGGGGGACTGGACAGAAATAAAAATCAAAGTCTGCACAGCACTTGGTTTGGAAAACACTCTATGCAACTGCTTCCTGCTTTTATTTGTAATGATTAGCTTTACGAAATAACCTTTGAAAAACAATTACATGGTGGTTATTGTATTTTCCTGCTGCTCTAGCAGTCTTGTTCTTTATTCATTCATGGGATGTGGGTGTCGCCTGCAAGGCCAGCATTTATTGCCCATCCCCAATTGCCCTTGAGATGGTGGTGGTGAGCCACCATTTCAGAGGGTAGTTAAGAGTCAACCACGTTGCTGTGGGTCTGGAGTCACATATAGGCCAGACCAGGAAAGGACAGCAGATTTCCTTTCCTAAAAGAACATTACTAAACCAGATGGGTTTTTAACAACAACCCGGTAGTTTCATGGTAACCATTACTGATGCTAGCTTTTATAAATTCCAGTTTAATTTAATTAATTGTATTTAAATTCCCCAGCTGCCGTGATGGGATTTGAACTCTTGTCTCTGGATTATTCGTCCAGGCCTCTGGATTACTAGTCCAGTAACATTACCACTCTGCTACCGTTCCCTTCAAGCTTCTGATCCCACAAGTCACCCCTAAAAGTTCAATTTCAGAACTAGCCAGCCTTGTTTTAGAGTTTTCAAACTGGTATGTAGGAGAAGATCTGTTAATCCATACTCCACAAACAAGGGCCACTTGCCAACGGACCCACTATATAAATCAACACAGTGGCTCTCTTCCAAGTGAATCATGGCAACATTCCAGTGAGTTGCTGGCAGAAACAATGTGTAATTTCTCTAAGCAGGCCAGAGAATTATGAGAGGGAGCATTTTACATTGAAATAATTTCTCCAAGATTATTGGCCCCTTTAACGTCACAATTTCAATCTATGTTTATCCACCACAGCCAGTGAAATAAGTGAGAATCTGGCATGTCCCTCACTGCTGCCTGAATGAGGCCACATGGGGACATTACACATGACTAGCAGGTTGCATAAGAACATATGAAATAGGAGCAGGAGTAGGCCATTTGTCTCCTCGAGCCTGCTCCGCCATTCAATAAGATCATGGCTGATATGATCACGGACTCAGCTCCACTTCTCTGCCCGCTCCCCATAACCCTTTATCCCTTATCGCTCAAAAATCTGTCTATCTCCACCTTAAATATATTCAATGACCCAGCCTCCACATTTCTCTGGGGCAGAGAATTCCATACATTTACAACCCTCAAGAAATTTCTCCTCATCTCAGTTTTAAATGGGCAGCCCCTTATTCTCAGATTATGTCCCCTAGTTTTAGTTTCCCCTACCAGTAAAAATATCTTCTCTCTGCAACCACCTTGTCGAGCCCCCTCATTGTCTTATATGTTTCAATAAGATCACCCCTCATTCTTCTGAACTCCAATCTGTGTGGCCCAACCTATCTTCATAAGTCAATCCCCTCATCTCCAGAATCAACCTAATGAACCTTCACTGAACAGCCTCCAATGCAAGTATATCCTTCCTTAAATACGGAGACCAAAACTGTATGCAGTACTCCAGGTGTGGCCTCACCAATACCCTGTACAGTTGTAGCAGGACTTCTCTGCTTTTATACTGTATCCCTCTTCTCGATCTTCCTTGCTGCAGTTCCCCGCCTCACTCAACAAGCTCCCCGCTGGAGTGGAACTAAACTATAGAACCAGTGGGAACCTGTTCAACCTTCGTCGCCTCCAGGCCAGATCCAAGACCGTCCCATCCTCTGTCATCGAACTACAGTACACGGACGACTCTTGCGTCTGAGCGCATTCATCATCAACATCTTCACCGAGGCATACGAATGCACTAAACATCCGTAAGGCAAAGGTCCTCCACTAACCTGACCCCATCACACAGCACTGTCCCCCAGTCATCAAGATCCACGGCGCGGCCTTGGACAACATGGACCACTTTCCATACCTCGGGAGCCTATTATCAGCAAGGGCAGACATAGATGATGAGGTTCAACACCACCTCCGCTGCGCCATTGCAGCCTTTGGCCGTCTGAGGAAGATAGTATTCGAAGATCAGGCCCTCAAATCTGGCACCAAGCTTATGGTCTAAACGGTTGCAGTGATACCCGCCCTACTGTATGGCTCAGAGACGTAGACCATACACAATAGACACCTCAAAGCGCTGGAGAAATAGCACCAACAATATAACCGCAAGATCCTGCAAATCTCCTGGTAGGACAGATGCACCAACAGTGTTCTCGATCAGGCTAACATCCCCAGCATCAAAGCACTGACCACACTCGACCAGCTCTACTGGGCAGGCCACATTGTTCGCATGCCTGACATAAGTCTCGCAAAGCAAGCGCTCGACTCGGAACTCCTACACGGCAAGCGAGCCCCAGGTGGGCAGAGGAAACGTTTCAAGGACAACCCCAAAGCCTTCTTGATTAAGTGCATCACCACCGACACCGGAGAACTTTGAGAGTGGAAGAAAGTCTTCCTCGATTTCGAGAGACTGCCTATGATGATGACTCTATCCCCCTTGCAATAAAGGCCAACATTCCATTGACCTTCCTGATTACTTGCTGTACCTGCATACTCACTTTGTGTTTCATGCACAAGGACCCCCAGGTGTCTCTGTACTGCAGCACTTTGCAATTTTTCTCCATTTAAATTCTAATTTGCTTTTCTATTATTTTTGCCAAAGTGGATAACCTCACATTTTCCCACAATATACTCCATCTGCCAAATTTTTGCCCACTCACTTAGCCTGTCTATATCCCTTTGCAGATGCTTATGTATCCTCCTCACAATTTGCTTTCCCACCCATCTTTGTATCATCAGCAAACTTGGATACATTACACTCGATCCTTTCATCCAAGTCATTAATATAGATTTTAAATAGTTGATGATCCAGCACCGATCCCTACGGCACCCCACTAGTCACTGCTTGCCAACCGGAAAATGTTCCATTTATCCCGACTCTCTGTTTTCTGTTAGTTAGCCAATCCTCTATCCATGCTAATATATTACCCCCAACCCTGTGAACTTTTATCTTGTGCAGTAATCTTTTATGTGGCACATTGTCGAATGTCTTCTGGAAAACCAAATACACATCCACTGGTTCCCCTTTATCCACCCTGCTCGTTACATCCTCAAAAGAACTCCAGCAAATTTGTCAAACATGATTTCCCTTTCACAAATCCATGCTGACTTTGCTTGATTTGGAAAAGCATGATTCAATGTCCCACTACTGCTGCCATAATAATGGACTCCAACATTTTCCCAATGGCAGATGTTAGGCTAACTGGGCTATAGTTTCTTGCTTTTTGTCTGCCCCTTTTTTTTTTTTAAATAGGGGCGTTACATTTGCGATTTTCCAATCTGCTGGGACCGCCCCAGAATCCAGGGAATTTTGGTAGATTTTACCACAAAGGCTAGAATGGCAAACTTACAAATGGAGTCTCATTGACAAATATAAGAATTAGAAAGATTATCTGGTCTTCAAGTTTACTGAAAAACTTTTGAAGAATGACCGTGGGTCAGCCCACCACAACAAGGCCACAAAAGAGCAACAGTAGTGTTGAAAGTGTGGGATCCTCCACCATTGGAAAGAATGTGGTCAGGAAGTCACACCGGCAACTTCCTTAAAATTGTTGTGACATCACTTTACAGCATTTACAGTTATTAATTCTCATTCTACTTTTCAAATGTAACATTAAACAGAGGCACCCTCTGCCTCCTCAAGTGGCTGTAAGATATCTCATAACAATTTTCAAAGAGGAGCAGGAGCTCTCCCAATATCCTGGTCAATGTTTATTACTAAAGAACCACCAAAAACAATAAGGAATTCAAGAGAAACCTCTTCATCCAGAGAGTGGTTAGAATGTGGAACTTGTCAAGCACATAGAGAAGTTGAGGCAAATTGCATAGATGCCTTTAACAAAAACAACTTGTATTTATATAGTGCCTTTAACGCAGTAAAACATCCTAAGGTGCTTCATAGGAGGGTTACAAGGCAAACCGAGCCACACCAGAAGAAATTAGGACAGGTGACTAAAAGCTTGGTCAAAGAAGTAGGTTTTAAGGAGCGTATTAAAGGAGGAAAGAGAGGTAGAGAAGTTTAGGCAGGGAATTCTTGAGCTCAGGGCCTAGATAACAGAAGGCACGGCCACCAATGGTTGTGCAATTATAATGAGGGATGCTCAAGGAGGACAGAATTAGAGTGGTGCCGACATCTCGCGGGGGTTGTGGGGCTGGAGGTGATTACGGGATAGGGAGGGGCAAGGCCATGGAGGGATTTGAAAACAAGGATGAGAATTTTGAAATCGAGGCATTGATTAACCGGGAACAAATGTAGGTCAGCGAGCACAGGGGTGATGGGTGAATGGGACTTGGTGCAAGTTAGGACACGGGCAGCCGAGTTTTGGATGACCTCAAGTTTACGTCGGGTGGAATGTGGGAGGCCAGCCAGGAGTACGTTGGAATAGTCAAGTCTAGAGGTAACAAAGGCATGGATGAGAGTTTCAGCAGATGAGCAAGAAGATAGACAAGTACATGGTGGAGAAAGAAACAGGAGGATATACTGATAGGGTTAGATGAAGCAGGGTGGGAGGAGCCTTATGTGGAGCACAAACACCGGCGCAGACCAGTTGGACCGAATGCCCTGTTTCTGTGCTGTACATTCTATGTAAAAACAGATCAACTGGTCATTTGTTTCATTGCTGTTTGTGAAACCTTGCTGTGCACAAATTAGCTGCCACATCTGCCTACATAACAAAGGCAATTCAAAAGCTCTTTATTGAATGTGAAGTGCTTTGGGACATTCTGAAGATGTATGTAGAAGATGCTACATAAATGCAATTTCTTTCTTCCTTTGATTGTGCCATGTGAGGCAGTTAAACCTGCAGATCAAACATACCACAGCTGCTCTCAATTATGTCCTCACTTTGCATCTACACATTTTCCCTCTCAGAGTTGTTGGCTAATGATAAAGAATGGGGCCCCTGGCTCCTCGCCCCGCCCAGTTCTGCAATACCCCACAGCATTGTCCAACTTGGATCACCTAACTACAGGCCGTGAAATGAATCGAGGGCCATCTGGCTGGGAGCTGAACTGCCAGGGCTCGCCTTGAGCTGAAATAAAAAACAAAAATATGCTAATGACGCTGAGCTAAGTAAAACAACAAAATCCACTTTAATAGGGGGCGGAGGGTGGCACAACACAGGAATGCGTTTTGCATGAGGAGGGCGGGTGTGCCAGGTCCCTTTAATACTGCCCAAAGTATAAAAATGTGGTTTTAAATATGTAAAAAAAAGTCGGTTAAGTGTTTAAGCTAAAGACTATCAGCACCCACCGCATTGTTGGACTGTTCTTTTAATGACGAAATAGGATACAAAGTAGCCATGAGGTTAAGTAACTGTACTTCTTACATTTTTTTTAAAATGGTTACTAGAAGTACAGGAACCCAAGACTGAGCGATGCATTGAGCCGAGGTACAGTTGTCAGAATGGCTGGCCTCAAAAACACACCCAACAAAAGGGGCAATTTTGGGGGGGGCTGGATTCTCAGTTTCCATTTAATATTTAAATGAAAATTCGACTTTTTTTAAACTCCAAATCCTTAAAAGCCATTAGAACAACAGAGCCAGTCGCGGCTGCGATGACAATAACAGGGCCAGTTTTGCTCAAGAGATACAAGCGTGAAATGGAACAAGTCAGTGTCGGTGTCAGTTACCTCGTCCTGTCCCGCAGGAAGACCAGTTTGATGAGCCCGTGCGTGTAACGCTCCAGCCCGGCTTTGCTGAGGCTCGTCACCCTGAGCCGGTGCTCCAAGATGTGAAGGTCCATCTCTCTCTCTCTCTCTCCCACACACTGAAGTCGAATGAAAGAGTCCGGTCCGCCCCAGCAAATCGCATCGATTTCGTTGGAATCTGCTCCTAAAACAGCTAAGGGTTGAAGAGGGAAGACGCTGCGCCAGACGCGAGCGTTGTTGCATCAGACGAAGCCCGAATCCAATCCTCTGTAAAGCTCCTGTTCCGGGCCGCCTCGCGTTTACCATTTAAACGGGCACTGCTTCACTTCCGAGACACTTTTTTTTTCGGAGCAGCACGCTCCTCCCACTTGCTGTCTGTTGCAGTGAAAAAAAATAAGAAAGCACGGGTGAGAACCGTTTTGATCTCTTAAGAATCAAACCGTATAATGTGCAAAAGGCAGAACGCCTCTTTAACCTTTTGAACTAAACGTGTTCCATTCTGCCGGATTGGAAATGAGTGCAGTTAACCTGTAAATGTGACTGTGGCCCTTGCTCCCTGAAACTCTCCTGAACAAGAGTTAATGTTAGGGTGACAGGGATCCTGCAACATTACATGGGTTGATCTCCTCCAAAATATCTGAACATCTAGCTAACATTTCAATTGTGTTTTGGATAACTTTCCCCTAGAGGCCAGAGTTTACAAAGGGCAAAAAATTAAGTTTAGCCGCAGAGATCTGTTTAATGTCGTGCTCCTCCAATGGTTGTCCTGCGCAGGGAGATAAAATGCAGCCATTGCAGAATTTCTGGGCTGATTTTCAGAGTGCTGGCACCGTTTAAGAGTTGAACTTCCCAACCCCTCCAAAATTGTCCAGGAATTAAAGATTAATTGTTAGGACACTGCTGTCAGTAACACACAAGAAAAATCATAGGGCCACTTAATAAAAGTGCGTTTTTTTACATTTTATTTGAACTTTCATTTATTAGTTCTTAAAATAGTGGAGATGGGGGAAAAGGCTATTTGACAGTCAAGAATCATCCAATTGGGTAAGGAAGAGTCTCTTTGCTCTCTGATTGGCGTGGGGAGGCGGGGCATCAGGAGGATGGACATGTCAGCCACCCAATGGCAGGAGCGCAGGGACAGGGCAATGAGATGAAACGTCCAGGTAATGCAGTGGCCTTAAATCACTATCTCAGCCATATAAATAGAGGGCCTTTATTACTATTGTTACGGCCAGAAATACTGCAAGACAGGCCTACCACTCTTTTTGTTGGCCTCAGTGGAATCATCTTTAAAAGTGTCATATCTCAGGGTGTCACTGCTCCAAAGGGTCATTTGTATGGCAATAAAATAATGAGTAGTTCAAATAACTACTTATGTCAAGTTACTCATCAAATATCCGATTGATTAACTGCCAGTGAATCAAAAAGTAGCAAATTGTACCAAAAGAAATGAGTAGCCAACCGAAAACGAAACAATCAAATCCTTCAAAAGCTGCTATTCATAAAACAGCAGGTTCCTTAAAGCCAGCTGATCAAATCACCCCAATAATTTCCTCACATGGTTATCAACTTCCATTATCCTTCTTTCGAATCAGTTATACAACTAGAACATTTACTTTAAAAATCACCATTAAAAATAACAATTCTGAATAAAATCAACAAACTTGGTTATTTAATGTTAGAAATTTCTCCCAAGAGGTTTTCTTGCCTGTCTTTCTGTCTCAAGCCTGGGTTTTAAGTCAGAAATGGCATTGATTCTTCATGATGGAGATTTCCAGCTGCTGTTAACAATGGGTGTGTACGATGCATTATTGGAATTGTAGTTTTCACCTTGTTCCTCTGCAACTACAATACCCAAAATGCAGTTAGCCAACCAGAACATTTTCAATTAACAACCGAAAGACACCATCAGTGGAAAAAAATATCATTGTTAAAAAAATATTTAATTTTGTTCCATGCTCCATATAGATTGTCGTTGAATAAAAATTCTTGGCTAATGGTGTTTCAGATGAGATTTGTAGCCAATCTAGTACCTCCTGTATGAGGGCCTCCCAGTCTGGTTTTACATCAGGCGCTGCTCCATAGCCGTAATGCAAGAACCACAGAGCCAACATTGGTCCAAGTTATCACAATCTCTGATCCTGTTTCTCCCCCCCTTCTTCTTCTTCTTCATTTTGGGCCACAGTTTCTATCCACAGCTCAGCACATGTAGCATCCGCATTAAACTTTGACCTGCATGCACAGTGGTACAGAGACTTCTATCTCTGAAGCCAGCCATCTGAACAATTAAAATCAGACTTTCCAAGCGATTTAGCCAACTGCGTGGCTTTTTGGGCTAGAAGGAGGTCACTGATAGGTGCATCTCTCCCATGTGCATTTTGAAACCAGCAGAGAAGTGCCTCCTCGACTTCTCCATCCTTCCCCTCGCATTTCCTTTTTCTGTTTGGATTGCAATTCTGATGCTGTTTATCATACAGCTTTTCATACTGTTTCAACAAGTCCCAGCCAGTAGAGTTTTGAAGCCCGAAATTGCTGTGCTAGGTTGTGCTGACCGCTGACATATGTTGGGCAGCTCATTGATTGTGTTCAGTAGGTTGCATTTAATGCTGAGACTTGTGGCTACCCTCTTTCCAGTCATGTTTGTTATTGCAGTCAATGAACAATAGTGCAAGCTGTAACCCTACAGCCCTTAGAGAGGATTAAATACAGAAGGTAATTGGACCTCAACCATGTGCTATTTATTTATTGAATTTATTTGTTATTGCAGTCAATGCTAAGTAGTGTAACCTGATACCAGTTAGAGGTGATTAAGTATACAGCAACAACTACTGAATTTATGTAGCACCATTTAAGGTAGGAAAACATCCCAAGATGCTTAGTAAGAAAAAAAAAATTGACACCGAGCCAAAGAAGAAGATATTAGGACAGGTGAGTAAAAGCTTGGTCAAAGAGCTAAGTTTTAAGGAGGGTCTCAAAGGGGGAGAGAGAAAAACAGAGAGGATTAGGGAGTGAATTTCAGAGTTTAGGGTCTATATGGCATGGAGGCACGGTTGCCAGTGGTTGGGTGAAGTGAGGGTATGCCCAATAAGCCAGAGTTGGAGTAACAGAGTTCGTGGAGGTTTGTAGGGATGGAGTAGGTCACAGAGATAGAGATCGGTGAGGCCATGGAAGGATCTGAACATGAGGATTTTAAAATTGAGGTGTTGGTGGACAGGAGCCAACATAGGTCAGCGAGCACAGGGGTGATGGGTGAGCAGGTCTTAGTGCAAGTCAGGGTATGGGCAGCAGAGCTTCAGATGAGCTCAAGCTTATGAAGGTGAAAGATGGGAGATCAGCCAGGAGAACATTGGAATAGTTGAGTCTGGAGGTAATAGCAGCATGGTTGAGGGTTTCAGTCGCAAATAAACTGAGGCGGGGCGGAGATGGAAGTTGAAGTAATGGTCTTTGTGATGGAGAGGAGGTGGGGTTGGAAACTCCGCTCGGAGTCAAATAGGATGCCGAGGTTGTGAATACTCTGATTCAACCCGAGGCATTGGCCAGGGAGTGTGACAGAATCAGTGGAATGGTTATGGGGTTTGTGGTGGGACTCAAAGACAATGGCTTAAGTTTTCCCAAGGTTCAATTGGAGGAAATTGTGACTCATCCAGGACTGGATGTTGGTCAAGCAGTCTGACAACACAGAGGTAGTGGAGGGGTCAAGAGAGGTGGTGGGGAGGTATAGCTGGGGATCATCCGTATACCTGTGGAACCAGACATCATATCTTCTGATGATCACACCAAGGAGCAGCATGCAAATGAGAAATGGGGGGAGGGGCAATGATCGAACTTTGGGGGGAATCCAGAGGTAATGGTTCATGGCAAGAGGCGAGAGCCAATGCAGGAGATTCTCTGGCTATAACCGGATAGCTAAGAGTGGAACCAGGCGAGGGCAGTCCCACTCAGCTCAACAACGGAGGAAGATTGTGTGGTCAGTTGTTTCTAAAAGCTGCAGAGAGGTCATGAAGGATGAGGAGAGATACTGCATCATGTATTCTCTACTGTAAACAAACACAGCTCTTTAAGCCTATCTGGAAAGCTAAGGAGTTTTGAACTGAGAATCAATCTTGTGGCCCTCCTCTGCACCCTTTCCAGAGCCTCAATATCCCCCACTCTTGTGAGGGGGCCAAAACTGGACATATTATTCTAAATGAGATCTAATCAAAGTCTTGTACAAGGACACTCACTGTCAAGATTCACACAAATGGCTAGTTAGATCAGAGTTATCAGAGAGCAACTGGTGCCCATGGCGATTGCTGCCTAGCAAGGAGTCAACACTTTTAGGAGAGTGGAGAAAATTGGCAAGAAAATTAAAAAATAAAGAACATTGAAATTACAGAAAAAAACAAAAAATTATGCAAATAAATATCTTTCCATATCACTGAGTGTCAGCTGGAGCTCAATGGGTAGCACTCTCGCCTTGGAGTCAGAACGTTGTGGGTTTGTTTCAGTCCAGAGACTTAGGCACAAAAATCTAGGCTGATACTCGCAGTACAGCACTGAGCGAGTGTTGGATGTGCTGTTTTTCTGATGAGTCATTAAACTGAGATTCCGTCTGCTCTCTCAGGTGGATGTAAAAGATTCTGTGGCACTATTTCCCAGAGTAGCATAGAAGTTCTCCCCCTTGTCCTGGTCAATACTTAGCCCTCAACTAACATCACTAAAACAGATTATCTGGTCAATATCACATTGCTGTTTGTGGGAACTCGCTGTCCGCAAATTGGCTCCTCCCAATTTACAGGATCCTCGTGCATTTTGGGCTTTTGCTACACAATGATACTAAATACTACCGACTTAATCTGATGTCACCGGATCTGCTCACTCCCCGTGGAGTTGCATGGTCCTAATGCCACCCCTGACAGGTGAAACCAGGCTGCCTGGTTTCTGATGATCAGGAAAGTGCTCCAGTGAGAAAAGATTATGTTGACCTCCAGACTGAAACTGGACACATTTTTCTAACCTAGTTTTGTTTTTAAGACTACTGTCAACATCAGTTTGGCCTGAAAACTTTGAAATGAGCCCACTCTGGTTTTTTTGAATGGAAACCTTGGCCGAAGTTTGCTGTTCTGAGAATCAGAATAAAATATGATCTGTGTTGATTATTCATAATTCAGTAAGGTTTAGTTCTGGCCTGAATTATTGATATTTTTTTTCCATTCTGGACCCATGAAAAATCAAATATATCTTGGCCTAGCTGAGGCTACCTGGATCTACCTTTCTTCGTGAGCTCTTGGTATAGAGGAATATTTGAATGCTGCATATTTTGGAATGGTTTTGAGTTTTTAATCATATTGCTGCCATTGGCGTGTGTATTGCATGAGCTGCCATTACTCTTTGGGAATTCTTGGAGCATCAGGTTATTCCCTTTATTATTTTATTTCGCATAGTCTCAACTTTATACTAATCATTATGAATATCATAAAGTTAAAAAGTAAAAATTAAATGTACGTGCAGTTGAGTTCCAGCTCTTTGGCACTGTTTAAAATCAGATTTTGAATTAATTTGCTGTAACCAAAGAATGTGCTGACTGCACAAGCAGCTATTACAGTAACCAGTTAAACATTTCTTTCACTCCTAATCAGATATAAAAATGCAGAATATCAGCAATTTAAAAGAAACTACTGATTTAAATTACATTTTCATGGAATAACTTTCCTGTCATTACAAATCAGTGTTTCCTCTGAATTACCTTAAGCAATACTATGGGAGACCCACTAGTAAATATATATTAATAATGTTATCCCTCAACCAACACCATTTTTAAAAATCCTCAGATTATCTGGTCATTATCACATTGCTGTTTTTCGGAGCTTGCTATGCGCAAATTGGCTGCTGCGTTTCCTACATTACAACAGTGATCATACTTCAAAAAGCACTTCATTGGCTGTAAAGCACTTTGGGATGACTTGAGGTCATGAAAGGTGCTTCATAAGATGCTTCTTTTTTTATTTATTTTTAGGGATATATATATTATTAAATAATACTAAAGATCTTGTGTTTGCACACATAGTTCTTGTCAGGATTTTTGATCACAGTTTTACCATCCAAACTACCTACATAAATATTTAGAGTACAAATCCTGTATGTAAATAGTTACCTATAACAAAAATACTTCATCGGCTGTAAAGCACTTTGGGACGTCCTGAGGTTGTGAAAGGCGCTACATAAATGCAAGTCTTTCTTTCTCAACCAACCCCGATTTTGGTCACCCTTCTAATATCTCCTTCATTGTCTTAGGAGTTATTTTTGTCTGTGTAGCACCTTGGGATGTTTTTCTACGTTAAAGGCACTATATAAATGCAAGTTGTTACTGTTGATCGTACACACTCCCAAGTCCTAACCTACATACTGAAAGCCCTGAAATTCTGACCTATGCAGTAAAAAAACCCTAACCTTACAGACCCATAGCATTATATTAAATGATAAAGAAACTGAAATGCAACCAAAAGGTATATTTTTTTAATTAGCAGAGAGTGATCAAGTTACCATATGCAACTCAATTGCTGATATATTGTCAAAATAATGCAACCTAACACATGTGATAGGCTGAGCTTTATAGGAAAGCATGCATTGAACCCGAAATTCACTGTCCCCAAAGGGACGGCTACCGCGGAGTTTAGGCGGTGAAGCCGTTGTAAAGGTGAGTTTCCAGCAGAGAGGGAAGCAGTGTTCAGGCTGCTGGAAAGCCACCAGGATAGCGAAATTCACCAGGGCAAAGGTAGAACTTTTCCCAGCAGTGCCCCCTCCAGGTTTTCGATGCGGTGATCGAACGCGACACCACTGAGGCCCTTTGGTAGGTAAAAACTTTTATTACTTATTAGTGTTTTAATTTCATTTTCCAGCATCCACGGTATTTATCGTTTGATATAGTTTTATTACTTTAGTGTTTTAATTTCATTTTCCAGCATCCGCAGTATTTATCGTTTGATATAGTTTTATTACTTTAGTGTTTTAATTTCATAGATACATAGAAAATAGAAGCAGGAGTATGTCATTCGGCCCTTCGACCTGCACCGCCATTCAATGAGTTCATGGCTGAACATGCAACTTCAGTACCCCATTCCTGCTTTCTCGCCATAACCCTTGATCCCCCTAGTAGTAAGGACTACATCTAACTCCTTTTTGAATATATTTAGTAAATTGGCCTCAACAACTTTCTGTGGTAGAGAATTCCACAGGTTCACCACTCTCTGGGTGAAGAAGTTTCTCCTCATCTCGGTCCTAAATGGCTTACCCCTTATCCTTAGACTGTGACCCCTAGTTCTGGACTTCCCCAACATTGGTAACATTATTCCTGCATCTAACCTATCGAAACCCGTCAGAATTTTATATGTTTCTATGAGATCCCCTCTCATTCTTCTGAACTCCAGTGAATACAAGCCCAGTTGATCCAGTGTTTCTTGATATGTCAGTCCTGCCATCCCGGGAATCAGTCTGGTGAACTTTCGCTGCACTCCCTCAATAGCAAGAATGTCCTTCCAAAAGTTAGGAGACCAAAACTGTACACAATACTCCAGGTGTGGCCTCACCAAGGCCCTGTACAACTGTAGTAACACCTCCCTGCCCCTGTACTCAAATCCCCTCGCTATGAAGGCCAACATGCCATTTTCTTTCTTAACCGCCTGCTGTACCTGCATGCCAACCTTTAATGACTGATGTACCATGACACCCAGGTCTCGTTGCACCTCCCCTTTTCCTAATCTGTCACCATTCAGATAATAGTCTGTCTCTCTGATTTTACCACCAAAGTGGATAACCTCACATTTATCCACATTATACTTCATCTGCCATGCATTTGCCCACTCACCTAACCTATCCAAGTCACTCTGCAGCCTCATAGCATCCTCCTCGCAGCTCACACTGCCACCCAACTTAGTGTCATCCGCAAATTTGGAGATACTACATTTAATCCCCTCGTCTAAATCATTAATGTATAATGTAAACAGCTGGGCCCCAGCACAGAACCTTGCGGTACCCCACTAGTCACTGCCTACCATTCTGAAAAGTACCCATTTACTCCTACTCTTTGCTCCCTGTCTACCAACCAGTTCTCAATCCACGTCAGCACATTACCCCCAATCCCATGTGCTTTAGCTTTGCACATTAATCTCTTGTGTGGAACCTTGTCGAAAGCCTTCTGAAAGTCCAAATACACCACATCAACTGGTTCTCCCTTGTCCACTCTCCTGGAAACATTCTCAAAAAATTCCAGAAGATTTGTCAAGCATGATTTCCCTTTCACAAATCCATGCTGACTTGGACCTATCATGTCACCTCTTTCCAAATGCGCTGCTATGACATCCTTAATAATTGATTCCATCATTTTACCTACTACCGATGTCAGGCTGACCGGTCTATAATTCCCTGTTTTCTCTCTCCCTCCTTTTTTAAAAAGTGTGGTTACATTGGCTACCCTCCACTCCATAGGAACTGATCCAGAGTCTATGGAATGTTGGATAATGACTGTCAATGCATCCGCTATTTCCAAGGCCACCTCCTTAAGTACTCTGGGATGCAGACCATCAGGCCCTGGGGATTTATCGGCCTTCAATCCCATCAATTTCCCCAACACAATTTCCCGACTAATAAGGATTTCCCTCAGTTCCTCCTTCTTACTCGACCCTCTGACCCCTTTTATATCCGGAAGGCTGTTTGTGTCCTCTTTAGTGAATACCGAACCAAAGTACTTGTTCAATTGGTCTGCCATTTCTTTGTTCCCCGTTATGACTTCCCCTGATTCTGACTGCAGGGGATCTACGTTTGTCTTTACTAACCTCGACATATTGGTCTAGAAAACCATCCCTTCTGCACTCCAGGAAATCCTCCTCCACCATATTGCTTCCAGTTTGGTTAGCCCAATCTATATGCATATTAAAGTCACCCATGATAACTGCTGCACCTTTATTGCATGCACCCCTAATTTCCTGTTTGATGCCCTCCCCAACATCACTACTACTGTTTGGAGGTCTGTACACAACTCCCACTAACGTCTTTTGCCCTTTGGTGTTCTGCAGCTCTACCCATATAGATTCCACATCATCCAAGCTAATGTCCTTCCTAACTATTGCATTAATCTCCTCTTTAACCAGCAATGCTACCCCACCTCCTTTTCCTTTTATTCTATCCTTCCTGAATGTTGAATACCCTTGGATGTTGAGTTCCCAGCCCTGATCATCCTGGGCTCTGTAATCCCAATCACGTCATATCTGTTAACATCTATTTCCACATTTAATTCATCCACTTTATTACGGATATTCCTTGCATTAAGACACAGAGCCTTCAGGCGTGTCTTTTTAACACACCTTGTCCCTTTAGAATTTTGCTGTAATGTGGACCTTTTTGTTTTTTGCCTTGGGATTCTCTGCCCTCCACTTTTACTATTGGTCTATCTTTTGCTCTGTCTCCCTTTTATTTCTCTCTGCCTCCCTGCATAGGTTCCCATCACCCTGCCATATTAGTTTAACTCCTCCCCAACAGCACTAGCAAACACTCATTTTCCAGTATCCGCAGTATTTATCTTTTGATATAGTTTATTACCTTAATGTTTTTATTTCATTTTCCAGCATCCACGGTATTTATCTTTTCATGTAGTTTTATTAATTGTTTTGGCTCCATTAAACTTGCTGAGTGCTGCTCAGAGGTTTGCACATATCCCTGTACTTTTGTACAACTTTCAGATCTGACTCTTTAGTGGAGTTCTGTGAGCTGCAGAGACCTGCTTGGCAGGGTTCACCCTGAGGATGGGAGGAGTGTTGGGAGGGCGACACGTGGTATACCTGGTCAAAAGCAGGGTGGCACGCAGCAGAAGGCATCACCGTCAGCACCGTGCAAACAGGCAGTGGGCAAGGGAGGCAGCAGCCATGATTCGTTCATTCTGTGCCAGACCAGTGTGCCCACCACCTTCACTGGCTCGAATCAGGATTGCGGTCGGCTGCTCACTCCTCTGCGGAACCCCAGGACAGCACCAGAGCATGCATACAATGACGCTCATTGTGCCACCAGGTGCATCATTGAACAGTGCATAGGCATCCTTAAGCAAAGATTCCGATGCCTGGACCGCTCTGGTGGCACCTTACAGTACGCTCCTCAATGGATCTCCATAATCATCATGGTCTGCTGCATGCTGCACAACTTGACCATCAATGAGAGGACAGCTGCTGGAAGTCGAGCCAGCAGTACCACCTGAGGAGGAGGAGGAGTAGGAGGCACAGGAGGAGGAGGATTCCCATCGCCCCAGAGCTCGGAGGCGTCGACCCATCACCACCCTGGAAGGGCCGGGTGCAGACTGGCCAGCAGCCTCCTGGGAAGGTGCGTCCTCACATATATGGAGGTGCCTGACACCTGCAGTCTCCCTCCATGCATTATGTACTGCTTGTCTGCCAGGTCTCCCCATGTCAGAAAACAGTATTTTTCTGTCCTCCACGCCGTCCATCAGTGTCTCCAGCTCCATATCAGTGAACCTGTTGGCTCTCCTTGCACTTCTTACACCAGCCATCCTTCCAACCTCCTTCTCCCTCAGGGCCTTGCTACAAACCCAGGCCTTTAAAAATGCCAGGGAGCACCTGCATGCTGATTGTCTCTGTAGTGATTACGCTCAAATTAAGACAGCCACACCACTGAAAAATCCACTTTGCGCTGGAACCCATTTGTTCACTTCTGGAGCTGAATATGGGGTGGCTCAGCCACTCAAAGATTTTGGCGCTAATGGCCACAAAAAAGTGAGGGGAGCACCAGCTTTCCAGAGGTATTGAATTTCGGGCCCATGGTGTCTTCTGTGGATTGTCATATGCGACCAATCTCACTGCCTGTTCTCTTAATTAAAGTCAGAATTCGATCTTATTGCAAACGGACTCATTTCCTTTAAGAATGGGATGATATCAAGGACTTCAACAAATTGTAATTCTTATAATACGAAACATGAAGGCTCGAGTTTCCAATCCAACATTAATTGACCCATGCCTTATTAGCAGCCACCCAATAATGAAGGTGCAGACCCTGCCTGATTTTGTGGGGTCAACTTATTTAATTAGAGTGGACAAGCTCCCAGTCCATATTGGGCCAGGTTCTGAGAGCTTGCTGGGGAGGTGGCATGTGGGAAATCACACATATGCAGCCCTTGAACAAAATCTCTTGACCAACTCAGTGGAAACACGGGAAAAAAACAAGAAAACAAGTTCTGTGTCAAAATGCCATAAATCTTATAATAGGAGACTTTAAATCTGGCAGTCCTGGATACCCATTTTATATGAAAGGATATATGATAGGGAATAGTAGCAGAGTGGTTATATCACTCGACTAATAATCCAGAGGCCTGGACTAATGATCCAGAGCCCTGAGTTCAAATCCCACCATGGCAGCTGGGGAATTTAAATTCAGTTAATTAAATAAATCTGCTATAAAAAGCTATTATCAGTAATGGTGACCATGAAACTACTGGATTGTCGTAAAAACCCATCTGGTTCACTCATGTCCGTTAGGGAAAGAAATCTGTCAACCATACCGGGTCTGGCCTAAATGTGATGCCAAATCCACAGTAATGTAAAATAACGGGACTAAAGGCAGACAAGTTCCCTGGACCTGATGGCTTTCATCCTAGGATCCTAAAAGAAGTGGCTGCAGAGATAATTGGTTGTAATCTACCAAAATTCCCTGGATTCTGGGGAGGTCTCAGCGGATTGGACAACCGCAAATGTAATGCCCCTATTTTTAAAAAGCAGAAAACTATAGACTAGTTAGTCTAACATCTGTCCATGGGAAAAATTCTGGAGTCCATTATTAAGGAAGCAGTAGCAGGACATTTGGAAAAGGATAATACAGTGAAGCAGAGTCAGCATGGTTTTATGAAAGGGAAATCATGTTTGACAAATTTGCTGGAGTTCTTTGCTGATGTAATGAGCGGAGTGGATAAGGGGAAACCAGTAGATGTGGTGTATTTGGACTTCTAGAAGGCATTCGATAAGGTGTCACAGAAAAGGTTACAGCACAAGATAAAAGTTCACGGGGGTTGAGGGAAATCTATTTGCATGGATAGAGGATTGGCTAACTAACAGAAAATAGAGAGTTGGGATAAATGGGTCATATTCCGGTTGGCAAACAGTAACTAGTGGGGTGCCACAAGGATCGGTCTGAACTATTTACACTCTATATTAATGACTTGAAAGAAGGGACCGAGTGTAATGTAGCCAAGTTTGCTGATGATACAAAAATGGGTGGGAAAGCAAATTGTGAGGAGGACACACAAAATTCTGCAAAGGTATATAGACAGGCTAAGTGAGTGGGCAAAAATTTGGCAGATGGAGTACAATGTGGGAAAATGTGAGGTTATCCACTTTGGCAGAAATAATAGAAAAGCAAATTATAATTTAAATGGAGAACAATTGCAAAGTGCTGCAGTACAGAGGGGCCTGGGGGTCCTTGTGCATGAAACACAAAAAGTTAGTATGCAGGTACAGCAAGTAATCAGGAAGGCAAATGGAATGGTGGCCTTTATTGCAAGGGGGAATAGAGTATAAAAGCAGAGAAGTCCCGCTACAACTGTACAGGGTATTGGTGAGGCCTCACCTAGAGTACTGCGTACAGTTTTGGTCTCCGTATTTAAGGAAGGATATACTTGCATTGGAGGCTGTTCAGAGAAGGTTCATTAGGTTGATTCCGGAGATGAGGGGATTGACTTATGAAGATAGGTTGAGTAGGTTGGGCCTATACTCATTGAAGTTCAGAAGACTGAGAGGTGATCTTACCGAAGCATGTAAGATAATGAGGGAGCTCGACAAGGTGGATGTGGAGAGGATATTCCCACTCATAGGGGAAATTAAAACTAGGGGACATAGTCTCAAAATAAGGGGCCGCCCATTTACAACTGAGATGAGGAGGAATTTCTTCTAAGAGGGTTGTAAATCTGTGGAATTCTCTGCCCCAGAGAGCTGTGGAGACTGGGTCACTGAATATATTTAAGGCGGAGATGGACAGATTTTTGAGCGATAAGAGAATAAAGGGTTATGGGGAGCGAGCAGGGAAGTGGAACTGAGTTCATGATCAGATCAGCCATGATCTTATTAAATGGCCTAATCCTGCTCCTATTTCTTATGTTCTTATGTTCTTAACTGCCCTCTCTGAAATGGCCTAGCAAGCCACTCAATTGTATTCAAGAGGCAAATTTTTTTTAAAGCACTATACTGGTGTAAATAATGGGGCCTAATCTTAATGTAAACCTCCAAACTAGTAGGTATTTCCATTGGCAGTGCAGAACCTGACCAAAAAACTGGATGAGGTTCTAAGCGGTGTAAAACCTGTGTAATGGATATTCAGCATATTTGCAATTGGTTGAGTCTCACCACTTTATAACCCATTGATCGGTTATAACTGATCTTAAAATCTACCCCAAAGTTTTTGAGTAAGACACAAACACCTCTGCAGATGTTAGAATCATAGAAGCATTACAGCACGGAAGGTGGTCATTTGGTCCATTGAGCCCATGCCGGCTCTCTGCAAGAGCACTTCGGCTATTCCAACTCCCTCGCCCTTTTCCCGTAGCCGTTATCGAACTTTCCACCCATGTGCTAATTACAGAAACTATATCTTAATTTGTTCCCAGCAGCAATGGTATCTTGCGACCCTTCATTTTTGAGTCTGCAGTTTGAAGTCTATAGGTACCTGTCGACGGCTTTTAGACCAGTATCCTCGTTTCTGTTGCATTCTTGTTTAAAATTCTGCACGTTTTTCTTTATATTGTTATGAAGATTCGAATGTCATATTATTTCCTGGCAATCAATTGCAAATTGTGTATAATAGACAAGCAGAGATAACAATACAGTCACTCAGCAATGAATACCCTCCTGCAATAACAATGTGGGCCTGAGTGAACAACCATAGGCATCTGCAACTCTTACCAATACATGGACCCAGAAGAAAATAAAACCACAAAGTTCTGAATTTATATATTATAACCAGATCTTATCTGAGAGTCAGATCATTATTAACAATTTGATGTTGCTTTTGTGGCTTATGACATCAGATCATGCTACTATAATCTCTCAGATCCTTGAGTATGACTTTCATCTACAGTCATTATATGTATTATCACTTATTATAAGTCTCAAGTGTATATATGTGTACTAAATTAAAATCAAAAGATAAATCGAATCACTAGCAAAAGATTCTTATGACTATTGCAGTGTTACAGCTATTGATTTATTCTCACTAACTTTAAGATATCTGTACATGAAAAAACTATTCACTGAACTTTCAATTGTATTTTCTCTTCTTCCAAGAAGAGTTCACAAGAGGAAGTTGAAGTACTATTTTTGAAGCTCAGTGAGCAACTTTAGACCTCAGTTGTCAACCCTATTTGGGTGTCATTTACATTTTTCCTTTAGCCATGTCTGATTGCCCTTTTTGTTTTTCCAATGCTTTTCAAATATTTGCATATCCAATCATCACCTGAATTGTTCGTCAAAAAGTGTAAAATACCATAAGCCTCTTTCCAGCTCTTTTTAAAATCTGTTCGTAGACATTTGAACCCAATAGCAACCGCTTTAAGAAAAGAGTCAATATACAGTGTTTGCATTCTTGACCTCTCCCCATTGTTCGCCCTTCCCTCTTTACCTTCCTGTGCATGTCCTGACTTGTCCTTGTCAGTCTTGTAAAACCCAGTATTCCAGTTCTGGTGAAGGATCACACATGAAATCTGGACATGGTTTTCTCTTTGAGTTGCTGATTGATCATTAGAGATATTTTCTGAAACAAAATGTAGCTATTCGGAGTGGCAGAAGGTGGGAAGTGGGGTCCCACAAGGATCAGTGCTGGGACCACTGTTGTTCACAATTTATATTAATGATTTTACAACAATAACTACACTCCAAAAGTACTTCATTGGCTGTAAAGCGCTTTGAGATGTCCAAAGAGCCACATGCTCTTTCCGCTGTCTGCGCTTGATTTCTGCATGCTCTCAGCGATGAGATTCAAGGTGCTCAGCGCTCTCCCGGATGCACTTCCTCCGCTTAGGGCAATCTTTGGCCAGGGACTCCCAGGTGTCAGTGGGGATGCTGCACTTTTTCAGAGAAGCTTTGAAGGTGTCCTTGTAATGTTTCATCTGCCCCCCTTTGGCTCGTTTGCCGTGAAGGAGTTCCGAGTAGAGCGCTTGCTTTGGGAGTCTCGTGTCTGGCATGCGAACGATATTTTCTGTCCAGCGGAGTTGAACTATGGTCAGTGTTTCAATGCTGGAGATGTTGGCCTGGTCGAGGACGCTAATGCTAGTGTGTCTGTCCTCCCAGGGGATTTGTAGGATCTTACGTAGGATCTGCAAGATCCTACAAATAGATGCTTTTAAGGGGAAGCAGGATAAGCATATGAAGGAGAAAGAAGTAGAGGGTTATGCTGCTAGAGTTAGATGGGGAAAGATGGAAAGAGGCTCGAGTGGAGCATAAACGCAGGCATGGACTGGTTGGGCCAAATGATCTATTCCTGTGCTATAAATTCTATATAATTATCTGTAAGAACATAATACTGTGGATGCTGGAACTCTGAAATAAAAACAGGGAATGCTGGTAACACTTAGCAGGTCAGGTAACATCTGTGGATAGAGAAACAGAGTTAACATTTCAGGTCGATGACCTTTCAAGAACTGGAACAATGTTTCTCTCTCTGTAGATGCTGTCTGGCCTACAGAGACATTATCTGGTTTTGTTTCAGATTCCAACACTTTTATGTTTTTCTTTTATATTTAATGCAGGTTGAACCTCCCTTATTCAGAACTCCCTTATCCGGAACCACCCCTCGTCCAGAACCATTCCCGGCCACCAGGTGGCGCATGCGCAGAACTCCGACATGAACAAATTGAAGTCCTTCCTTGCTGCCGACTCCCGCTATTGCTGGCCTGACCCCGCGATCCACTGCCCCCCGACCCCCCCCCCCCCCGATCTCTCCGCCACATCCCAACCTCAAGCCAGCCAGCCCCGATATCCCCTTGCTCAGTACCTGTACCATCCGATTTAACGTGACCACCTCTCGTCCGGAAAAATCCCTTGTCCAGAACAGGCCAGGTACCGAGGGTTCCAGATAAGGGAGGTTCAACCTGTATAGGAAAACATACTTGCTTCATAGATATTGAAAAAGGTTGGTTCTTAAAGGAGCAACATTAAATTAAAAGAAAACATGTTTTGTTAATTACCAGATTACCTCCGGTTTCCTAATGCGATTGTCAAGTCAATTTGCAGCTGTCAATAAAACTCAAAACTAGAAGAAAGCTCGCCGTGAAACTACTTCTTTTAAAAGTTTCTTGAAGGAGGAATGCGGTCAGGCTGCGGCTCCAGTATCAGTGCGGCAATAATATCTGTCTCTTGAAACTAATGGGCCATCACACAACACATCATGGAATTTCCCATGTTGTTTATACACATCATTGAAAGAAGCATAGTGAGGGGGGTGGGGTGGGATGTTGGACACTTCATAGGCAAAATAATAATGTTGTAAATAAATTATTTTTAAAAAATTCTCCTCAGCCCCTTCAGTTTTACAGGTATTGCCCTGCAGATGCGTTTATTTGTACTGCCAAAATGGCCACCTTATCTCTGATTTGCTCTCCATGACCTATTAATGATTGCCCCCCTTGGAAGATAAGCCACACCCTGAAGTTCCTCTGGAATGTGCAACTGGAACCACCCAGCCTAAGTTCTGAGTGAATTTCCAATTTGTAATTTGATCCATTTTGACTTCAGAAGCCACAGAGGATAGATCTCCCCAAAAGCCACCAAGTTCCAGTCGAAGGCCCTAACAACAGAAGTGCATCCCTCCCCCAGCTGGTCCCTTACCCCAGCGCAAGTGGTGCCTCCCACAGCCTAAGTCCCTTACCTAAGCGCAAGTGCATGAATTTAACTCCCTCCCCCCGCCCCCACCATAGATGGGGCATTGTGTGCAGATTGTTAACAGGTTTATTGGGTATGAAGTGAATACTGACAGTCTCATGACTCCTGGATTTCATCTACTCCAACAATGTCCTTTGCAACAAACGCACCGAGCTTTCCGAGAAATCGGGTTTGGATGTAAAGGGAGTTGGAAGAACCTCTCCTGTTCCCCAGCACCCCCGCCACCCTCCCCGCTCTCTCTCTCCTCCTACCACCACTGCTCTCCCGCCGCCGCAGCTCAGCGGGAGGCTCGGGGCCCGGGGCCCGGTCGGGGGCTCGGGGCTCCGCTCTCTCTCTCCCCGCCCCACCGCCCGCAGGCTCTGAGGAGCAACGTGGTTGGACTGATTACAGGGCACTTCCGATTTCGGGCAGGAGGCATCGGGGGCGGAGTTGAGAGAATGCAGACGCAAAAGGACAGAAAAAGGGCAGTACAAATAGTTAGTCCCTTGTCCTGCAAGGTTAATATAAAACAGAATCACTGAGTAACATATAATAAGTCAATGAACGTTGGTTTGAGAATAATTCCAGCATTAGCTAATTTAACCTCTAATTCTGCACTCCTGAGCATCGCTGATTATAATTGCTCAACCATTTGTGGCAGTGTCTTCTGTTGCCTAGGCCCCAAGTTCTGGAACTCCCTGCCTAAATCTCTCCGCCTCTCTGCCACTCTTTCCTCCTTCAAGACGCTCCTTAAAACATATCTCTTTGACCAAGCTTTTGGTCACCTGCGCTACTTTCTACTTATGCAGCTCGGTGTCAAATTTTTCTCTCATAATACTCCTGTGAAGCGCCTTAGGACATTTCACTACGTTAAAGGCGCTAACCCTAACCCTAAATACAAGTTGTTTTTGTTAAATGTATATTTTATTGTGTATATATTTTTGTTTCGAGCAAAATAACAAGATCATAGTAATGGCATCACCTCCAAGTCTTTCACCTTTCTGCCTTGGACATATACCGCTCTTTCTTCATCGCTGCTGGATCAAAATCCTGCAATGCCGTACCTAACACAATCGCGGGAGCATCATCAGTATAAGGAATGTAGCAGTTCAAGGAGAGGACCCACCATCTTTTTCGGACTAGAGATAGGCAATAACAATGTGGCTTTGCAGAGTCACCCACATCCCGAGCACAAATAAAGCAAAATTCTGTGGGTGTCAGGAACTCCATGGGATTTACCAGGCTATTGTTGACCACAAAGTTTTCCTTCAATGAAATAGGTTTGGACAGTCTCAACCCAGTTCTTACCAACCAAGCGAGCATGGTCACAAAGCACAAACCTGCTTCTATTTTGCCACTAAATTGGCTATCTCACTCAGAAGCCTCGAGGTTGGCTTTTGTTCAACATGAGAATGTTGCAATGCTGCAGCAGGGGCTGCTCCAGTGACATTGGAGTTGAGACACATCGATGGGACATTTGCTCTGTATCTCACCCATGTTATATCTGAATTGGGAATGTTTGATGCTGACAATGAGTGACCAAAATGGGCAAGTAATTTGTTCCCCAGCCCAAACATCTCCCACATTGTTGAGCACAAAAATCGACCAAAAAAAAACTTTATGGAGTTCATCTGTCTTTATATCATTTTGGGCATGAAACGAATCTGATTTAAAATAATTTATTTGATCACATTTAAACAAATCTCCAACCTGTTCTCATAAGCAGTCCCTCGATATCAAGGAAGACTTATTTTCACTCCAAAAGTGAGTTCTCAGGTGGCTGTACAGTCCAGTGAGGGAATTACAGTCTCGGTCACAGGTGGAGCAGACAGTGGTTGAAGGAAAGGGTGTGTCATGTATCTTACATTATTATATATAACTGTATCCCAACATGCTATACATGACTGTAATAAGATATGACCTGTAACCACCAGCATACCTTACCACCAGGGGTGCACTTGCAAGAGACAGGTATATAAGGATAGGTCTCAGGCAAGTGCAGCATTCCAGAGCTGTGAAATAAAAGGTGCAGGTCCAGAGTGACCTTGACTTCACTACATGCCTCGTGTGAATCTGTACTGAGGGGACAGGACTTTACAGTGGCGACGGGTTACGGGATTACAGAATCCACAGAATGGCGAACAACAGATCAGATGAAAAGTACAATGCGGGAGACAATTGGAAGGACTTTATAGAAAGGCTCCAGCAAAGCTTTGTAACCAAAGACTGGTTAGGCGACGATACAGCAGACAAGAGAAGAGCCCATCTCTTGACCAGCTGTGGCTCAAAAACATACGCTTTAATGAAGGATCTGTTGGCACCTGAGAAACCAGCAAACAAGTCGTTTGAAGAATTGAGCCAGCGAGCAGCCTACACATGGCCAGACACAGGTTCTACAACTACAGACGCTGTGTGGGCCAGAGCATACCCGACTTCGTGGTGGAACTTCGGAGGTTGGCTAGTTTATGTGAGTTCTCCGATGAACTGAGGAGAGAAATGCTGAGAGACTTTTTCATTGAAGGAATAGGCCACGCAGGCATATTCCGAAAGCTCATAGAGACCAAGAACCTGACCTTAGAGGCAGCAGCACTGGTTGCACAGACATTCTTGGTAGGGGAAGAAGAAACGAGGTTGATTTACAATGCAGGTACGACAACTAACGAAATATTGGAACAAGGAATTCACAGCATTAGAAAAGCTGCTACCCCCACATACAGACAAAACCGGCAGAACAGGCTTTCGACAGCAAGCAGTGGCAACAGAAGCCATCAAGGGCCACAGGAACGGCTGTTCACACCTCATCAACCTACAATGAGAGCAATCAACTACAAACTGAGAGAAGCTCAAGAGAGATCAGCCAGACGCAGCTCATTCTTTGCAAGCATCTGTGCTCATCAAAGGGATGTTGATTTCAGCAGGCTGTTTGCAGGAACTGTGAATACACAGGGCATTTGGCCCGCATGTGCAAAAAAACGGCAGCTTGGCTGGTATACAAATCGGATGGGTCGGAAAGCGGACCAGAAGACGGTGGGGACAGTACCCGGGACACTGATGTATAGCGGGTCAATACGATCAATGGCCGCTGCTCCTACAACAAGACGCCTCCTATAATGCTGAAGGTCCTACCCAACGGGATATCTGTCAACATGGAGCTGGATATAGGAGCGAGTCAATCTCTCATGGGCGCTCAACAATTTGAACAACTGTGGCCGCATAAAAGAGACAGACCAAAACTCACAAGGGTTGACAACAAACTAAGGACCTATACCAAAGAAGGCAAAGCGCCGTAAGCTGACTGATTACCATGACAGAAATTCGAGGGGGAGATGGAATGAGATAGGGTCAAAGTGTTTGTACTAAACTATGGCAGGGGTCCCAAATGGCTTGCAGGGACAGTAACGGGCAAGGAAGGAAACAGGCTACTGGTAGTACAAATGGACAATGGCAAAACCTGCCGGAGGCATGTAGACCAAGTCAAAAGCAGATTTACCAACAGCACTGCGGAACCAGAGGCAGACTACAATGTGGAACTCGCACCACACCTGGTGGACAGACAGAGGGAACAACCTGAGGAAAGGGCAATCCCAACAGACAGCCCAGGCAAGTCAATAACAATCACACCAATCGAAACAGACAACCCAGGCGAGATACCAGCAACCACAGAAAAACAGACACCAAGGCAAACAACTGAACCACAACTCAGACGCTCCACGCGAGAGCGTAGATCACCTGAGAGACTGAACTTATAAAGACAATAAGACCTTGGGGGAGGGTGATGTCATGTATCTTACATTATTATATATAACTGTATCCTAACATGCTATACATGACTGTAATAAGATATGACCTGTAACCACCAACATACCTTACCACCGGGGGTGCACTTGCGAGAGACAGATATATAAGCACAGGTCTCAGGCAAGTGCAGCATTCCAGAGCTGTGAAATAAAAGATGCAGGTCCAGAGTGACCTTGACTTCACTACATGCCTCGTGTGAATCTGTACTGAGGGGACAGGACTTTACAGGGTGGGTGGGGAGTCTGCTTTGCTGCACGCTCCTTCCGCTGTCTGCGCTTGATTTCTGCATGCTCTTGGCGACGAGACCCGAGGTGCTCAGCGCCCTCCCGGATGCTCTTCCTCCACTTTGGGCAGTCTTGGGCCAGGGATTTCCAGGTGCCGGTGGGGATGTTACACTTTATCAAGGAGGCTCTGAGGGTGTCCTTGAAGCGTTTCATCTGCCCACCTTTGGCTCACTTGCCGTGTAAGAGTTCCGAGTAGAGCACTTGCTTAGGAGTGTTGTGTCGGCATGCAGACGATGTGGCCTTTATCCTGCAGCAAATCCGTCAGTACATTATTTATATAATCATTCTCGATATATGCAAATCTTAGCTATAGGAAACTTTTGTTGTCTAAGCCAATAGGATTTCACTGTATTAAAAAATACCCTCTATTATCTAGAAAACAACAGCTAAAATTAAACATTGTAATTCGATTGAGACATTAAACTGAGGCCCAGTTTGCTCTCTCAAGTGGACGTAAAAGATCCCATAGCACTATTTCGAAGAAGAGCAAGGGAGTTGTTATGTCTTGAATAAAGAATCTGACCAGATACTGTAAGCTCAAAGTAATGTGTGACCGTAGTCCTTTATTGCAGGTCTCCAGAGTGCCTCTCCAGCCTGTGAGGCCGCCTTATGTATAGGTGCTCCCAAGGGATTGTGAGATCCCTTGGGACTCCAGGGGATGAGCCTTCTGGTGGTTAAACAAGGTATTTACAGGTTTACATATATAACAACACTGTCCCCTATTGTGTTCCTAACACAGATGAGACTGCACACAGGGATGTTAAAGTAACAGTGACCTCAGTCTTTATTAAGACACTCCAGAGTGAGGAACAGGCCTTAGGGACCGGTTTATATACAGTGCTCCCAAGGGATGCTGGGATCCCTTGGGACTTCAGGGGATGCGCTCCCTGGTGGCAGAACATGGGAGTGCATACTTTACAGATACACAACATCACTCCCCGCCAAAGTCAAAGTGAAAACTATTTACAAGGTGAGGCGGTCGGGAGCCTTTCTTTCCCTGGTGGACCACCTCAGTACAAATGTCTGTTCTGGTGTGTTGGCTGTTCCCTCACTGGGCTGGCGTGTTGTTGGCCCTGCAGGGCTGCTGGGTGAGCCTGGCCTTGCTGGGCTGTTGGGCGTGATGGGTTCAATTTCCTGGTCCGGGGTGGTGGTCGTTGATCCTTTGGCTGTCTGCTGTGCGCTCGAAAAAGGTGGTGTCTGCTGTGGGTTGTTCAGGGCAGTCTGTGAACTGCAGCCTCATTTGGTCCAGGTGCTTTCTGCAAATTTGCTCATTGTCAAGTTTGACTACAAACACCCTACTCTCTTCTTTAGCTATCACCGTACTTGGGACCATGTCCATAGTTTAGCACATACACAGGGTCATTCAGATCAATTTCCCGTGACACAGTGGCGCGACCATCGTTTGCATTTTGTTGCTGCCGTCTGCTCTCTACCTGATCATGCAGGTTGGGGTGAACCAGAAAGAGTCTGGTTTTAAGTGTTCTTTTCATGAGTAGCTCAGCCAGGGGCACTCCTGTGAGCGAGTGGGGTCTCGTGCGCTAGCTGAGCAGTACTCGGGACAGGCGGGTTTGGAGTGAGCCTTCTGTGACTCGTTTAAGGCTCTGTTTGATTGTTTGTACTGCTGCTCTGCCTGCCCATTGGAGGCTGGTTTATACGGGGCCGAGGTGACATGTTTGATACCATTGTGGGTCAGGAATTCTTTAAATTCGGCACTGGTGAAACATGGCCCGTTGTCACTGACCAGTATGTCAGGCAGGCCGTGGGTGGCAAACATGGCCCTCAGGCTTTCAATGGTGGCGGTGGCGATGCTACCCGACATTATTTCACATTCAATCCATTTTGAAAAAGTATCCACCACCACCAAGAACATTTTACCGAGAAACAGGCCCGCATAGTCAACATGGATCCTCGACCATGGTCTGGAGGGCCAGGACCACAAACTTAGTGCTTCCTCTCTGGGCGCGTTGCACAACTGAGCACACATGCTGCATTGCCACACACAGGACTCTAAGTCAGAGTCGATACCGGGCCACCACATGTGGGATCTGGCTATCGCTTTCATCATTACTATACCCGGGTGTGTGCTGTGGAGATCCGAGATGAACATCTCCCTGCCCTTTTTGGGTAGCACTACACAGTTACCCCACAACAGGCAGTCTGCCTGAATGGACCACTCGTCCTTTCACCACTGGAATGGCTTGATTAGCTCTTGCATTTCAATGGGGATGCTGGTCCAGCTCCCATGCAGTACACAGTTTTTTTACTAGGGACAGCAGAGGATCTTGGCTGGTCCAAGTCCTAATCTGGTGGGCCGTGACAGGTGATTTATCATTTTCAAACGCTTCCATGACCATCAACAAGTCTGCGGGCTGCGCCACCATCAACAAGTTTGCAGGCTGCACCATTTCCAACCCCATGGTGGGCAATGGTAGCCGACTGAGAGCATCCACACAGTTCTCGGTGCCTGGCCTGTGGCGCATGGTATAGTTATACGCTGATAGCGCAAGTGCCCACCTTTGTATGCGGGCTGAGGCATTAGTATTTATCCCCTTGTTTTCAGCGAACAGGGAGATGAGGGGCTTGTGATCGGTTTCCAGCTCAAATTTCAGGCCAAATAGGTACTGATGCATTTTCTTTACCCCGAACACATATGATAATGCCTCTTTCTCAATCATGCTGTAGGCCCTCTCGGCCTTAGACAAGCTCCTGGAGGCATAGGCGACAGGTTGCAACTTTCCTGCAACGTTAGCTGGTTGTAATACACACCTGACTCCGTATGACGACGCACCACATGCTAGCACAAGTCTTTTACACGGGTTATACAATACAAGCAGCTTGTTGGAGCATAAAATGTTTCTGGCTTTCTCAAAAGCAATTACTTGTTTTTTTTCCCCATACCCAGTTCTCACCTTTACGCAATAACACATGTCGCGGCTCTAAGAGGATGCTTAACCCCGGTAGGAAGTTACCAAAATAGTTGAGGAGTCCCAGGAACGACCGCAGCTCCGTGACGTTCTGTGACCTGGGCATATTCCTGATAGCCTGTCTTGGCGTCGGTGGGCCGAATGCCATCCACCGCGATCTTTCTCCCCAAAAACTCCACTTCTGTTGCCATGAAGACGCATTTCGACCTCTTCAGCTGCAGCCCTACATGATCCAGTCGCTGGAGGACCTCCTCCAGATTTTGTAGGTGCTCGGCGGTGTCCCAACCCGTGACCAATATGTCGTCCTGAAAGACCACCGACTTGAGTCGGCTCTCCGTGTTTCTCTGGAAGATCGCTGCAGCCGACCGAATTCCAAACGGGCATCTGTTGTAGATGAACAGTCCCTTGTGCGTGTTGATGCAGGTGAGGCCCTTCGTAGACTCCTCCAGCTCCTGCATCATGTAGGCCGAAGTCAGGTCGAGCTTGGTGAATGTCTTACCTCCTGCCAGCGTCGCAAATAGGTCGTCTGCCTTAGGTAGCGGATATTGGTCCTGTAGCGAGAAACGATTAATAGTTACTTTATAATCGTCGCAAATCCTGACCGTGCCATCACTTTTGAGTTCTGGAACAATCGCTGAATTCCACTGGGGAGATGATGCCCTCGCGTTGCAGCCTGTCCGGCTCGATTTCCACTCTCTCCCTCATCATGTGAGGTACCGCTCGCGCCTTGTGGTGAATGGGTTGTGCCTCTGGGACCAAGTGGATCCGCACCTTCATCCCGGAAAAGTTTCCAATGCCTGGCTCAAAAAGGGAAGGAAATTTGTTAAGAACCTGGGTACATGAGGCCTCATCGACATGTGATAGCGCTCGGATGTCATCCCAGTTCCAGTGGATTTTGCCCAGCCAGCTCCTTCCAGGCAGTGTGGGGCCATCGCCCGGGACAATCCAGAGTGGCAGTTCGTGCACTGTACCCTCGTAGGTGACATTGACCATGGCACTGCCCAGGACAGTGATAAGCTCTTTGGTGTACGTTCTCAGTTTCATGTGGATGGGGCTCAGGACTGGTCTGAATGCCTTGTTGCACCACAGTCTCTCAAACATCTTTTTACCCATGATGGATTGGCTAGCGCCAGTGTCCAGTTCCATGGTTACGGGGAAGCGATTCAATTTTACGTTTAGCATTATAGGTGGACATTTCATCGAAAATATGTGCACCCCGTGTACTTCAGCATCTGCCTTCTCTCTCTGAGGCTCGAAATTGCTTTGATCCACCATGGACCGATCTTCCTCTGCCACGTGGTGGTTAGCAGGTTTTGCAGAGCTTGCAGCTCTTTTGCAAGCTCGTTGGAGATGCCCCATTGTTCCACAGCTCTTGCAAACATACCCTTTGAAGCGGCATGAATAGGCTGAATGGAAGCCTCCACAACACCAACAAGGTGTGAATTGCCTTGCAATCATCCTTTGTTGGGGACTCTGAGTCATCTGGGTCACCTGAGGCCTGCTGGCAGTTGCAGACTCATGGGTTCTACCCTGTACATTTCTGCTTGCAAACACAGTTCCAGTTAATTTATGAACATTGCTAGCACTTGTGTGCTGAGAGATTTGTTTGGTGTTATCACTGGTGGACATAAAGGCCTGTGCTATCGTAATGGCCTTACTGAGGGTCGGTGTTTCTACAGTCAAAAGTTTTTGTAGGATGGTCTCGTGGCAATGCCCAGTACAAAAAAGTCTCTGAGCATTTGCTCCAGGTAGCCATCAAACTCACATTGTCCTGCAAGTCGCCTTAGCTGGGCGACGTAGCTCTTTCCTGACCTGTGTACTTCCTGTCCTTGTGTACTTCCTGACCTTCAGATCGCTGGCACATGTAGAACCGACACCTCGCCATCAGCATGCTCTTCCTCGGGTTAAGATGCTCCCGAACCAGTGTACACAGCTCCTCATATGACTTATCTGTGGGTTTCACCGGAGCCAGAAGATTCTTCATGAGGCTGTAGGTCGGTGCCCCGCAGACTGTGAGGAGGACCGCTCTCCTTTTTGCAGTGCTTACTTCTCCGTCCAGCTCGTTGGCTACAAAGTACTGGTCTAGCCATTCGACATAGGCTTCCTAGTCCTCACCCTCCGAGAACTTCTCCAGGATGCCCACAGTTTGCTGCATCTTTGCTTTGGATTCGTATTCTCGTCGCCAGTTATTGTGTTCCTAACACAGGTGAGGCTGCACACAGGGAGATTAAAGTAACAGTGACCTCAGTTTTAAATAAGACAATCCAGAGTGAGGAAAAGGCCTTAGGGGGCCGGCTTATATACAGTACTCCCAAGGGATGCTGGGATCCCTTTGGACTTCAGGGTATGAGCTCCCTGGTGGCGGAACATGGGAGTGGATGCTTTACAGATACACAACAGTATTTATCCCCTTACTTTCAGAAAAGAGGGATAGAAGTGGCTTATGGTCGGTTTCCAATTCAAATTTGAGCCCAAACAGATGTTGATGCATTTTCTTTACCCCATAAACACACGCTAATGCTTCTTTTTCGATCATGCTGTTGGACCTCTCAGCCTTAGACAGACTTCTGGAGGCATAAGCAACCGGTTGCAATTTCCCAGATTCATTAGCTTGTTGCAATACACAGCCGACACTGTATGACGACGCATCACATGCTAGTACCAAATGCTTACATGGATCATACAACACAAGCAATTTGTTTGAGCATAACAGTTTCCTAGCTTTCTCAAAGGCATTTTCTTGGCTTTTACCCCATACCCATTCATCTCCTTTATGCAGTAAAGAGTGCAGTGGTTCTAATAGTGTGCTCAGACCCGGTAAGAAGTTACCAAAGTAGTTCAGGAGTCCGAGGAATGACCTAGGAATGACCGCAGCTCCGTCACATTCTCGGTGCGTTCTTGATTACCTCCGTCTTAGAATCGGTGGGCCTGATGCCGTCCACCGCAATTCTTCTCCCCAGGAACTCCACTTCATGTGCCAGGAAAATGCACGTCAAGTGTTTTAACCTAAGCCCCACATGATTAAGTCGACTAAGAACCTCCTCTGCAGGTGCTCAACGGTGTCCCGACCGATAACCAAGATGTCGTCCTGGAAGACCTCGGTGCGCGGGACCGACTTCAGCAAGCTTTCCATGTTCCTCTGGAATATCGCTGCAGTTGATCGAATCCCAAACGGGCATCTGTTGTAAATGAAAAGACCTTTGTGTATGTTGATGCAGGTGAGGCCCTTCAATGATTCCTCCAGCTCCTGCATCTAGGCCGAGGTCAAGTACAGCTTCGTGAACGTTTTCCTCCTGCTAGCGTCGCAAATAGGTCGTCTGCCTTTGGTAGCGGGTATTGATCCTGCAGGGAGAAATGAGTGATAGTTACTTTGTAATCATCACAGATTCTGACGGTGAGGACTGGAACAGTCGGACTGTCCCACTCGTTGAATTCGATTGGCAAAATGATGCCCACTCGTTGCAGCCGGTCCAACTCGATCTCCACCCTCTCTCTCGTTATGTAAGGTAGCACTCTCGCTTTGTGATGGATGGGTCGCGCCCCTGGAATCAAGTGGATCTGCACTTTTGCTCCTTGGAACTTCCCGATGCCCGGTTCGAACAGCGAGGGGAACTTGTTTAGGACCTGGGCACATGAAGTGTCGTCGACTGATGAGAGCATTCGGACGTCGTCTCAGTTCCAGCGTATCTTTCCCAGCCAGCTCCTGCCGAACAGCATGGGGCCATCGCCCGGTACCACCCAGAGTGGTAAATTGTGCATCGCTCCATCGTAGGAGACCTTTACGGTAGCACTGCCGATTACGGGAATAAGTTCCTTTGTATACGTTTTCAGTTTAATACAAATGGGAGTCAGGACTGTCGTTGAGGCCTTGCTGCACCATAATTTATCAAAAGTCTTTTTGCTAATTATGAACTGGCTCACGCTCGTGTCCAGCTCCATTGATACCGGGAGTCCATTTAATTCAACCTTCAGCATTACTTGGGGACTCTTTGTGGTAAATGTGTGCACCCCATATACCTTTGCCTCCTCAGTCTGATGCTCTGGTTCATCGTGATCCACCGTGGATCTGTCCTCCTCTGCAACATGGTGGTTTGCAGGATTAACAGGGTTTGCAGCTCGCCTGCACATACATTGGAGGTGTCCCATTGTTCCACAGCCCTTGCAGACGTATCCTTTGAAGCGGCATGAATGGAAGCGATGATCACCTCTGCAGGTGTTAATGGCCTTGCATTCACCACCCTTGATGGTGGACTCTGAGGCATCTGCGGTCGGCAGCTGCAGGCATGTGAGTCCTGCCCTGAGCATTACATTTCGAAAACAACATTACTTTGTTCACAGTACTTGCAGCAGCACTTGTGTGCTGAAAGATTTGTTTGGTACTGTCACTGGTGGCGATGAATGCCTGGGCTATCGCTATCGCTTTACTCAAGGTTGGGGTCTCTACAGTCAAAAGTTTGCGAAGTATTACTTCATGGCCAGTGCCAAGTACAAAGAAGTCCCTGAGCATGTGTTCCAAGTGTCCTTCAAATTCGCAATGTCCTGCAAGGCACCTTAGCTCGGCGACGTAGCTCGCCACTTCCTGGCCTTCAGATCTCTTGTACGTGTAAAACTGATACCTCGCCATCAGAACGCTTTCCTTCAGGTTTAGATGCTCCCGGACCAGTGTGCACAAATCATCGTGTGACTTCTCTGTGGGTTTCGCTGGAGCGAGCAGATTTTTCATGAAGCCATACGTTGGTGCCCCGCAAACGGTGAGGAGGATCGCCCTTTGTTTGGCAGCGTTCGTTTCTCCTTCCAGCTCGTTGGCCACGAAGTATTGGTCGAGTCGCTCCACAAAGGTTTCCCAATCATCTCCCTCCGAAAATTTCTCCAGGATGCTCTGCATTGTTGCGGTGGGGTTCATCACCTGTATCTCTTCACCAGTTGTTATGTCTTGAATAAAGAATCTGACCAGATACTGTAAGCGCAAAGTAATGTGTGACCGTAGTCTATTATTACAGGTCTCCAGAATGCCTCTCCAGCCTGTGAGGCCTCCTTACACAGGTGCTCCCAAGGGGTTGTGGGATCCCTTGGGACTCCAGGGGATGAGCCCTCTGGTGGTTAAAGAAGATATTTACAGGTTTACATATATTACAGGAGTTATCCCTGGTGTCCTGGCCAATATTTATCTCTCAAATCAACATAGCAAAACAGATTATCTGGTCATTATCACATTGCTGTTTGTGGGAGCTTGCTGTGAGCAAGTTGGCTGCCGCGTTTCCTACATTACTACACTCCAAAGGTACTTTATTGGCTGTATAGCGCTTTGAGATGTCCGATGGTCGTGAAAGGCGCTATATAAATCCAAGTCTTTTTTTCATAGATTTAGGTACATACGAAGTGTTTCCAGTACATACAATAGCTTTGCAAAAGCCTTTGTGCTAATTAAAACAACTTACCCAGCACAAGAGAAACTTACACCAGTTATAGTCTTGTTTTGTAACTACTGTCGCTGATCCCTTTAAAAATGAATTAAGGTAATACCAGAAGTGCTTTGTTCTTTTTAGTCAGTTGACTGTGCCTTATTATTATTTGAAACAGTTATAAGTGCTTGTCAAGGACTCTCATCCATATTTAACGCATCACCCGTCAATATAACACATGCAGAAAGAAATGCCGCTATATCCCTATTAAATGTCGAGCCTTCTCATGTTTTCTGGCCCTTGCATAGTATGAAGGAATGTAAAACTGAATTAATGTAAAATCTGCAATAGACAGTGTTATGTTCAGAATAACTCCACAAGACTGTTCTGTAAGCTCAAACTGTTGCGACCTTGCTCTCTTTAATATGACTCCAGAGTAAGGAAGCAGCATGGTAGATTACCTTTTATACCTGCTTGCCCAGGGTGCACAGGTGACCCTTAGATCTCCCACAGGTGTGTCCCCTGGTGGCAAGTCTTACATATTGGTGAGGGGTTTACATACATACATAACATCACTCCCCCCCCAAAGTCTTATGTACAAGTTATTTGCAAGTTGAGGCGATCTGGCGTTCTGCGTTCCCGGGTCGATCGCCTGAGTTGAAGTCCTGGCATGGGTGAGTTGGTCGGATCATTGCTGCGGCTAGTCTGATCGGACTGACTGGCATGGTGGGTTCATCCTCGTGGTTGACAGCGAGGTCGATTGTGTTAGTGGGTCGCTGGGGGCCAGGTCCTTTCACAGTGGTTCCTGGTTATCTGTAGTTCGCAGTTTGGTCTGGTCCAAATGCTTTCTGTGTTTGCCCATTACATGGTTTCACAAGAAACACTCAATTTTCATCACAAGCACTCCATTCCCCTCTTTGGCTAATGCAGTGCTGGCAGCCCACCTGGGGCCATGAACATGGTCCACATCATTTATTCTGATGTCGCGTGGAGGAGCCTTGCGATCATGGTACGTTCTCTGCTGATAGCATACGGAAGACTCGGTTCTGAGTGATTCTGTCCGGTGACTGCGTAGCACCCGGGACAGCCGGGTCTGTAGGGAATCTACCGTGACACGTGTAGTGCTTGGCTTTATGATTTGGGCTGCCCGCTCCGGACTATTGTTGCTGACCCTAAGGTCTGGCAAGCCAAGGATGGCCGATATGGCCTTGAGACTTTCAGTAATGGCGGGAGGCCGCGTGATCCCTGTGGATCCTGGGCCGTGGTATGGAGGCCACGGACCACCGACTGTGTGTAGCCTCCCTGCCTTTCTTTGGAACGTTGCAGGGTTTTCCTATAGGGGGCAATCTGATGGGATGAGCATTTCGTCTTTGCGACGGATAAGCTGCAATGTCCCGTCTAGCGATTCGCCATTAGCAGGCGGTAACGTGGGATCCTGGCTGGTCCAGGTCCTAAACTGGGGAGCCGTTACGGTTGACCGCTCCCTCTCTAGCACTTCCATAACAACGAGCAGGTCTGTGGGCTGCACCATTTCCACCCCGGTGGTGGGCAACGGTAGCCAACTGAGGGCATCAGCCCCGTTCTCAGTGCCTGCCCCATGGCGGATCATGTTATAGTGCACAGACAGTGTTAGACATCTTTGAAACAAAGCATCGATAATAGTGCTCTCCAAAAACTGAAATTGGCAGCTTGTCTGACTCGAGCAAATATTGGGACACTCTTTGGTACGTCTCTTTTGTCCCGTGAACGCAGGCTATTGCCTTGGTTAACTTATTGGATACATGTACAACTGGTTGGGGTTCCTCCGCTACTTTGGCTTGCTGTACAACATGCCCGACCCCGTGTGATAACACATCACTTGCTACAAGTACTTTGTCAGATACATATACAACAGGTTGCTGTTCGCCTGCTACTTTGGCTTGTTGCAAGGTACCCCCGACCCCATATGATAATGCATCATTAGCCGCGAAAGAGTGCTCACATGGGCTACACAGTGCAAACAATTTATTGCACTGTAGTGGGTTCCTGGCCTTCTCAGTGGCTGCCCCAAGCCCAGTTGTCTTCCTTGCTGGGCTTCACATGCCTCTGTTTTGTTGCGGCAACATCCCGTGGTCTGGACGCACTCTCGTCCCGTGGTCTGGATGCTCTTTTGTTCCATGGTCTGGACGCACTCTCATCCGTGTCCGTGATGCCGACTGCCACGATCTTCCTCCCCAGGGATTTTGCCTCTGGCATTGGGAAGACACATTCGGATCGTTTCAACCGGAGTCCCGCTCTGCTTAGTCGACCTGGAGTCTCTTCCATCGTCACGAAGAGGTCATCGGCTTTGGGTGGTGGGTAATGCGACTGTATCGCTGCTCGGTTGATCTTTACCTCCTCGTGATCGTGAAGAGCGGCCTGTGTCTCGGGGATCTGCAAATGGATCTGCACTTCGATGCCTGGTTCAGCTGAAGGTGGGGGCTTGCTCAGCCTTTGAGCAAGGGAGATGTCGTTCGACGGAGAAGGTACACAGAGGTCTTCCCAGTTCCATCGAATTTTCCACATCCACCTACTACCAAGCAGCATTGGCCCATCACCTGAAACAGTCCACAGTGGTAAATCATGCACCGCTGCCTCATGGGATACTCTTAACTGGTATCAGTTCCTTGGTGTAGGTGCGCACCTTTGCCGGAATCGGGATCAGCTTGGGTCATTGTGCTCTGTCGCCGCACAGCCCCTCGAATTCTTTCTGATTATTGATTGACTCGCCCCTGTGTCCAATTCCATGGAGACTGGCGTGCCGTTGAGTTTAACTTTTAACATTATCGGAGGGCTTTTGGTGGTGAAGGTGTGTATCCCATATACTTCTCTTCATCCTCAGGTTGAGTTGCCTCTCCTACTCGTTCAGCGTGATCCTCGCTGGATCGGCCATCTTCTCCTGACTCTACCAGGTGGTGAATCAAAGGTCATTTGCACATTCGCTGGAGGTGCCCCATTGTTTCACAGCCCTTGCGCACATAGTGCTTGAATCGACATTGATGGGCTGTATGACTGCCCCCGCAGCGCCATCATGGTGTTAATGGATACGCGTTCACGCCCCACGCCACCCTAGGCCTAGGTCTAGCCTCTGTGGTCATGTAGGCCCTGTCATGTATAGTTATGCCTGCTGAAAGCATTATTTTATGCACAGTACTTGCCGGTGAGCTTCGATTCTGTGAAGATATCTGTTGTCGTGTTGTCGCTCATGGATATGAAAGCCTGGGCTATCGTGATGGCCTTGCTCAGATCTAGGGATTCGGCAGACAGCAGTTTGCGAAGAATGACCTTATGGCCTATTCCAAGCATAAAAAAGTCCCACAACATTTCCCCCAAAAAATCCGGAAAATTCGCACCGTCCCGCAAGGCATCTTAGGTCGGCGACAAAGCCCGCCATGTTCTGGCCCTCGGAGCGATGGTGTGTGTAAAAGCGATACCTGACCATTAAGATGCTCTCCTTCAGCTTGAGGTGTTCCCGAACCAGTGTGCACAGCTCTGTGTAAGTCTTGTCCGTTGGTTTGTCCGGTGCCAGCAGATTTTTGAGGAGGCCATACATCGAGGACCCACATACGGTGAGGCGAATCGCCCTGCGCTTGACCGCCACCTCAGCCTTGTCCAGTTCGTTGGCCACGAAGTACTGGTCGAGACGCTCAACGAAGGCTTCCCAATCATCACCCTCAACAAATCTCTCAAGAATACCAACGACATTACCGTGTGAAAGTTCGTGATCCGTTACTCGTCAACAATTGTTATGTTCAGAATAACTCCACAAGACTGTATTGTAAGCTCAAACTGTTATGACCTTGGTCTCTTTAATGTGACTCCAGAGTGAGGAAGCAGCATGGTAGATTACCTTTTATACCTGCTTGCCCAGGGAGCACAGGTGACCCTTAGATCATCAGGTGTGCCCCCTGGTGGCAAATCTTACATATTGGTGAGGTTTACATACATACATAACAGACAGTACCTAAAATTATGGCCGATGTGGGGCACAAAGTAAGTGGGATTGATTTTCCACCCCTTCTGTCCGACTGTAAGTCAGGCAGCACACATCCGAAATGTGCCTGAGTGGAATGCACCTGAACCCATCTGTATATCCAGGTTCAGGTGATCGGCATGTTTTTGTTATGCTTAGTGCCTGAGGACTGGATACAACTATTTGGTGTAAAACAATAAATCAAGTGCCTCCTTATTAAAGGGGCACTAAAACCGACAAATTAATCAATAAAACTTTTTGAACAATGAACGATCAAATTAAAATTTGGTTACCGAGGGTGAAGATGCACTCTAGTCCCTACCTCTCGTGGAAGACCGCGAGCGTACCGCTGGACACCGCGTGCTCCATCTCCAGGGACACCCTGGCTTGAATGTAACCGCGGAAGAGAGACAGGCAGTCGGGCTGAACGACCTCCTCGATCACCCGCTGCCTGGACCGGTTGATGGCCACCTTGGCCATGAGGACTGGATACAAGCCCAATCGGAGGAGCAAATTAAAAAACTGTATTGTATGCTCACAGAGCATTAGTAGAGCTGTTGCATTGAGAGTGACTTAGCCAGTCACATAATGTCCACAAGACTCAATAAAACCCCACCAGTCAATTGAGTCTTGGTCATCCACGATGAGTTATGTAGTTGTGAGCCTAATGGATGAACTGGTAAAGTGTAGTGTGATTGTTAAACCTTTGTTAATAAACCAACTAGTTCTTAACAGCAATGTGTTGCTATGAATTGTTAAGCAAAGAACCCATGAAGCAAATACATTACAAAAACCTACGGCAACTTTAAGTGGAAATTGCTGTTTAGGGTATTGGCTTCGCTGCAGAGTTGAAGAGATACGTCCTTACTGTACAGTATAAATGCACACGAGGCCCATGCTTGAGAGAAGGTCAGTCTGTGACCTGTCCTTTATTCCTTAGCACTCAAGTGCAGGAACTGGGTGGAGCTTCCCCTTTTATATCTGAAGGTCCAGGTTAGGAGTGTCTCCCACAAGTTCACCACCTAGTGGTCATTGTTCTCACAGTGTACAACTTAGGTCAGCTTATACATGGGTTACATTGCTGGTTGAATACATGACATCACCTCCCCCCCAAAGTCTTATTGGGATCACAGGTTGAGTCTCTCTGGTGGTTTACGCTCTCTTGTAGAGCGCCTGAGTTGGGGCTCCGGTTGTTGGGCGCTGGCCTGAGTGTCTGCTGTTTGCGGTGCCTCAGGCCTACCTGGACTGCTCACAGTGACTGGGCTCTCCTCCACTTGGTTCCGGTGTTCGGTCACCTGTGGTGGAGTAAACTCTGCGTTGTGTTCTTCCTCTGCTTCTTCTATGGGGTTGCTGAACCTCCTTTTCGTTTGATCCACGTGCTTGCGGCAGATTTGTCCATTGGTAAGTTTAACTACCAGAATCCTATTTCCCTCTTTGGCAATCACAGTGCCTGTAAGCCATTTGGGCCCTGCAGCGTAATTAAGGACAAAAACAGGGTCATTGACATCAATACATCGCGCCCTCGCATTCCTGTCATGGTAGTCATATTGTGACTGGCGCCTGCTCTCGACAATTTCTTTCATGGTGGGGTATATAAGGAATAATCGGGTTTTGAGCGTCCTTTTCATGAGCAGCTCTGGGGTGGAACCCCTGTGAGCGAGTGTGGTTGGGATCTGTAGGCTAACAGGAGGCGTGATAAGCGGCTTTGTAGGGAACCCCCTTGGATTCTGAGCATCCCCTGTTTGCTTATTTGCACTGCTTGTTCTGCCTGGCCATTTGAGGCCGGCTTGAACGGTGCCGTTCTGACATGGTTAATTCCATTGCCTGCCATGAAGTCCTGGAATTCAGTGCTTGTGAAGCACGAGCCATTGTCGCTGACCAAGATGTCCGGTAGACCGTGGGCGCCGAACATTGCCCGTAGACTTTCTACCGTGGCAGAGGATGTGCTTGAATTTAAAATGTCACACTCGATCCATTTGGAGTAGGCGTCTACTACAACCAAAAACATTTTTCCCATGAAAGGACCTGCGTAGTCCACATGGATGCGTGACCAAGGCTTGGCGGGCCATGGCCAGGGGCTAAGGGGGGCTTCCCTGGGCGCAGTGCCCAGCTGGGCACACATGTTGCACCTGCGAACACAAAGTTCCAGATCTGCGTCTATCCCTGGCCACCAAACGTGTGACCTGGCAATTGCCTTCATTATGACAATGCCCGGGTGCTCATTGTGGAGTTCTCTGGTGAACACCTCTCTGCCCATCTGGGGCATGACTATGCGGTTTCCCCACAGTAGGCAATCGGCCTGAATCGAGAGTTCATCCCTGCGCCTGTGAAATGGTTTAAATTCCTCAGGGCATGCCCTGTACGTGGCTGCCCAGTCCCCATTCAGGACACATTTCTTGACTAGAGACAATAGCGGGTCTCTATTTGTCCAGACTTTAATCTGATGGGCTGTCACGGGTGAGCCTTCGCTTCTGAAAGCTTCAACAGCCATGACCATCTCAGCAGCATGCTCGGTAGCCCCCTCAGTGGTGGCTAGTGGGAGCCTGCTGAGTGCATCGGCGCAGTTTTCGGTGCCCGGTCTGTGTCGAATTGTGTAGTCATAGGCGGCTAACGTGAGTGCCCACCTCTGTATGCGGGCCAATGTGTTTCCATTTATGGCCTTGTTGTCGGCCAAAAGGGACGTTAGGGGTTTGTGATCTGTCTCTAGCTCAACTTTCCTGCCAAGCAGGTACTGGTGCATTTTCTTTACCGCATACACACATGCGAGCGCCTCCTTTTCTACCATCCCGTAGCCCCTTTCTGCCTGGGACAGACTTCTGGAGGCATAAGCTATCGGCTGTAACAGACCCTTGGCATTGACATGCTGCAACACACACCCGACACCATAGGACGACGCATCGCACATTAACACAAGTTTCTTACATGGGTCATATAGCGTTAACAGATTGTTGGAACATAACAAATTGCGTGCTCTATTAAAAGTCCTTTCCTGGCTGTCCCCCCAGACCCATTCGCGACCTTTGCATAGGAGCACGTGTAGCGGCTCTAGCAGCGTGCTCAATTTGGGAAGAAAGTTCCCAAAATAGTTCAGGAGCCCCAGGAACGAACGCAGCTCCGTCGTGTTACGGTGTCTGGGTGCTCTCTGCATCGCTTCTGTCTTGGACGCAGTAGGGCTGATCCCGTCTGCTGCTACCCTCATCCCCAGGAATTCTACCTCTGGAGCTAGGAAGACGCACTTCGCCTTTTTCAGTCGCAGCCCTACCCGGTCCAGTCTGCGTAGCACCTCCTCCAGGTTGTGGAGGTGTTCTTCAGTATCGTCACCCGTGATGAGGATATCGTCCTGAAAAACCACCGTCCCTGGAATCGACTTGAGGAGGCTTTCCACATTTCGTTGGAAGATCGCGGTGGCCAAGCGAATCCCGAGCGGACATCTGTTGTACTCAAACAACCCCTTGTGTGTTGTGATGGTGGTCAGTTTCTTCGACTCACTCGCCAGCTCCTGGGTCATGTAAGCTGAGGTCAGGTCCAATTTTGAAAAAAGTTTGCCACCGGATAGCGTCGCAAAGAGGTCCTCCGCTCTCGGTAGCAGGTACTGGTCTTGGAGTGACACCCGATTGATGGTGGCCTTGTAATCACCACATATCCTGACCGACCCATCCACCTTGAGCACCGGCACAATCGGGCTCGCCCAGTCACTGAATTCGACTGGCGAGATGATGCCTTCCCTCAGCAGGCGGTCCAATTCGCCTTCTATCTTTTCCCGCATCACATACGGCACCGCCCTGGCCTTGTGGTGTACTGGCCTGGCATCCGGGTTCATGTGAATCACTACCTTGGCCCCCAGGAAAGTGCCAATGCCGGATTGAAATAATGAGTCAAATTTGTCCAGGATCTGAGAGCATAATACTCGCTCCACAGAGGATATTGCATTGACATCGCCCCATTTCCAGTTCATGACAGCAAGCCAACTCCTCCCCAGTAGTGCGGGACTGTCCCCCGGGACAACCCAGAGTGGCAACCTGTTCTCCGAATCTTTGTAGGTCACGACTACCATGCCGCTGCCTAGCACCGGAATGACCTCCTTTGTGTATGTCCGTAGCTGTGCGTCAATCAGCGATAATTTTGGCCTCCTGGCCTTGGACGCCCACAACTTTTCGAACTGTTTGATACCCATCAGGAACTGGCTGGCCCCCGTGTCTAGCTCCATTGATACTGGGTTGCCATTGAGGAGCACTTTCATCATTATCGGTAGCGTCCTGATGTATGAACTGTATACGTGCTCCACATGAACTCGCTGAACTTCAGCTTCCAGCGATTTCCCCAGCGTTCATTTCTGCAATTTCTGCAGGTATTTTGCTCACCTCTGCAAACTCCGGTTGAGTGTGTGCCTCCACGCCTCCAACATGAGCTGCTGTTGGAAACAAAAGGTCCCTTGCCAGTCGATTGTCCCTGACTGCCCGTTATTGTCCTTGAGTGCGCCATTAACAGGTGTTGATGGCCCCATTACTGGCCGCATTGTCCCTTGCAATGGCGTGAATCGCCGTTCAGCTTGCCATTGTCTCTGTCGAACTCCCCCTCTGGGTTCGACTACATGTTGGGGCATGCCCGACTGCCCTTGTCTGCCTGGAGAACTGTGTGCTGCTTTAACAATGTTGAATCTCTGTCCCAACCATTCCTTAACACAGTACCTCTCGTCTGTTCTGCTCGTGGCCATGCTCGCGTGGTTTAAATCCCAATTTCTCGTCGCCATTGATACATCCTTACTATACAGTATAAATGCACACGAGGCCCATGCTTGAGAGAAGGTCTGTCTGTGACCTGTCCTTTATTCCTTTGCACTCAAGTGCAGGAAGTGGGTGGAGCTTCCCCTTTTATATCTGAAGGTCCAGGTTAGGAGTGTCTCCGACAAGTTCACCACCTAGTGGTCATTGTTCTCACAGTGTACAACTTAGGTCAGATTGTACATGGGTTACATTGCTGGTTGAATACATGACACCCGGCAGCTGTCTTTTTTATTCATTCATGGGATGTGGGCGTCGCTGGTAAGGCCAGCATTTATTGCCCATCCCCAATTGCCTGTCTAGGCAGAAGCAGGGCCATCTGATTTCATGAAAACTGATAGAAATCTTGCTGCAAAGTGCGGCTCAGACTTGACCTCCTCCTTCCATGAGTTGGGTGTTGGATCTCCCAGGTAGTGGAGCGCAGAGTTTGACAAGCGGTGCCAAACTCGAGAAAAGCCAGTTACAATATCCAAAGGACATGGCTGCAATGGCATAAGAAATTCAATAACCTCACCAGGATGGGCAAGGTAGGGAACTACAACGTCACTGGACCAACTGTTACTGTCGTGAACTGTCCTTTCCCATGCATGCTTTCCCTCACTTAGGAACATAGGAATTGTTAGACAAATAAGACTGAGGTCCATCTTGTTCTCCTTCTGCCATCCTGGTCACATGATACAATAATAAAGGAGTTGCTGGCTAATCGTGGCAATCAATCCCTGATCAATTAATCTACAACAGATCCAGACAGGAGGTGAGGAAATCCCCAGTGATGGAAACCGTTGGGAACCATAAGTCCCAAATCACCTGTTTCTCCCAAGCTGCTACACTTACCACGTCAGGTCTCAAATTACTCAGACTGCATCCCGAAATGTTATTTTCTGAAATAAATCGATCTAATTTGCATCTGAATGAAGGAACATCCAAACTGCTCCCACCATCTCCCGAGGGAGCCTGTTCTATAGATTTACCACTCACTGAAAAAATATTTTTGCAAATTATTTTTGAATTTACCTCCCTTCAAGCACAGGCCGTGTCCTCTGGTTCTATTGTCTGGACAAGATGAACGTGCTTGTCATGGTCTAGACTCAAATCTGATGCATCAGTACTCTAAGCCGTAGTGTGCAACTGGTAAAGGTGTTAAACTCAGGTTTCTCTCCAAAACCAAGAAGCCTTTCGGCGTTTCATAAACCAGACAAATGGCATATTCATTCCATCGAGTAAATGCAATTAGTCGTTCTGAAATAATAGTATAATCTCTAATCAATTTTCTGTAATATTCTATCATTCAGTGAAATTGTGAGACATTCAACATTATCTTCGGCCATGCAAGTACACTTATAGCTGTTACCTTTCCAGGATTCTGCTTAATGCCATCAGTAGAAACAATATGTTCTAAGAATGCTATTTTCCTTCTCAAAAATTTGCATTTTTCAGTTTTATAGTCAGTCCTGCTTTCTGCAGCCAGAACACTTGCTGTAGATCATTCAGATGGTTGAGTATTGTGGATGATGTCACAAAAGTGTTGTCCAAGTGCACTACACAGTAAATGTTTACATATAATTTAAATTGAAATCAATATTCAGTGATTTCCCTGAAGAAATACGGAGAATAAATTTGTCTTGGGCATTCAGGTAAAAACGGGTGGGAGCAAATCGGCAGCCTGTTTTGCACTCCGCCTCATTTATCTTTCCTTGACTTGGAAATATATCGCCGTTCCTGTGAGTCGAACTACTTCCCTAACAGCACTGTGGAGTAACCTCGCCAGACCGACTGCAGCGGTTCAAGGAGGCGGCTCACAACCACCTTTTCGAGCGTAACTCGGGATAGTCAGTAAACACTGGCCTTGCCAGCGATGCCCACATCCCAAGAATGCGCGTATATTTTTTTTAAAGCTGCCCATTGTCATGTTTGTGAATTGTTCAGTAGCTTTTAATTGAAGAGTCTGTGATAACTGTGAATTTTAAATAGCAGAGCCAGTATTATGCAATTACTACTGAACCAAATGGTATTTAATCCAGCTCGTTTTAGTAGTGCAGCAGAGCAGGTCTCCAGTCATCTTGGATAACCCTTGCCACTGGACCAAGACCTAGCTCTGTCAAGCCCGTGTGGTGGCTGGTGTGCAACGGCTACCACACGTTTAAAAAAAAATCCACGCACAGGCATCTTCCACCCTTCAGGATGTAATATAGGACCTGGAATATTAGGTCCTTCATTGAAACACCTGTGAACTCATCCTTTTTTGGCGTGGAAGCAAGTCATCCTCGCTTCGAGGGACTGACTATGATGATGATGATGATTATGACAATGCTACAAACCAGACCAGTCAGCACATCCTTCATAAGGTGCTGGAATGTGACAGGAGCATTGCACAGCCCAAATGGTAGCACTTTACCTTGAACTGAAATGCCATCTTGGACCTGTTATTAGGACACACACCCACTTTCCAATATCCAGAAGTCGGATCCAGTCTGCTACTTAGCATTATCACAAAGTATTTAGTATTTTTCTTCAATGGTCACCTCATGTAGTCAACACCGAATCTAACCTCCCCCCACCCACCCCCGCCCCGTGCCTTTTGAACTATGACCACAGGAAACACACACACAGACGTTAGATTGGTTCAGTAATATCGTCTGCTAGCATCCTCTCTTGATATGTTGGTCTACTGATGTTCTTTTTGCCAGTGATGTTCAACAAGGGGTTAAGGCAATGGGAGCAGCCTCTCCTGTATCAATATAATGTATAGTCATATCAGTGCATGCCATTCAGCAAATAATTTAAACTGTTCTTCGAACTTCCTTGGCCGAAGTCATGTCCCCAACTAATTGCCCAGCTACCTTATATTATGCCTCTCCCATCTGTTGCAGAGCAAACATATTCTGCGGTTCTGGTGAATCTATCCACAGGTTTCTGTCTGACTGAAACTTGTCTCTAACAAGCTTTCCTTTAACCATGATTGCTGTAGGCCAACAGCTATCGAATTGCTCCCGGTCATACAGGCCAATCGTAACCCCATACTGATGAATTAAATTACGGCCTAGCAGGAAAAGCGCTGACAAATTTTCAATTGATAGGAAGTCCTGATTCCAACTGGCATTCAAATTTAATGTTAACTGCTGCAGCGGGTCTGGGTCACATTTAAATGTTTGGACGCCACCATAATGTCTAACGATCAACCTTGGACTATCAGTAAGCCCTGAGGATGTGCCACATATGTCCAATAGGCTGTGAACTATCTATTATTATTGCAGACAGTCAGGTGTGCCTTTTAGTCATGATCCTGAGGGAAAGAAAGAAAGAAGTGAAGTGCTGTTCCAGTTATTGATTCTGCCTTTGGAGATTTTCTTCTTTCCTGCGCCTGGGGAATCGGTGCTCTGGTAGGGAAGAGGAAAAAGGGATGGAAACTTGTTATGTCAGGTCTTTTTTAAAAAGTCATTCTCGTGATGCCCATCTTTACCACAACTCCCTGCTTGAATCGCTTCAGTCAGGTTTTCACCCTGCCACAGCACTGAAACAGTTCTAACCAAAGTAACAAATGACATCCTCTGTGATTGTGGTGAATTATTCCTCCTCAACCTCTCTTCAACCATTGACATGGATGACCTCCTCCATTGCCTTTCCTCCATTGTCCAGCTCAGTGTGATGACCTTTGCTTGGTCCCACTCTTAACTATTCGATTGTAGCCAGAGCACTTCCCATCCCCGCACCGCTACCTCCGAAGATCTAGCCTTGGCCTCCTCCCTTTCCTCGTCTATATACTTCCCTCGGCTACATCATCTGAAGATATAGAACGAGTTTCAGCATATATGCTGACGACCCTTAGCTCTACCCCTCCACACCATCAGCTATCAGACAGGGACAAAATAATAAATTCAAATATATTTGCCACCTTTGCCATGGCAAAAGATGATAAGCAGCATCCACACCTGACTGAAGAGATTCAAGCAGGGTGTTGTGGTAAAGATGGGCATCACAAGAATGAATTTTTTTAAAAGACCTGACATAACAAGTTTCCATTCCTTTTTCCTCTTCCCTACCAGAGCACCAATTCCCCAGGCGTAGGGAAAAAGAAAATCTCCAAACAAAGACAGAATCAATAACCGGAACACACTTCACGTCTTTCTTTCTTTCCCTCAGGATCATTACTAAAAGGCTAAACGGTGAGGTTCAATTTTGATAAGATGCATTGGTCAGAGCACCCTGAGCAAAGATTATATGAACTGCCAGGTATGCATAAGTGTGTCTGTTATTACACTATTAGTGCCACATGATGGCACTAGAATATCATACTGTGGCAACTCCAAGCAGTCCTCTTAAACATTTGGTGTTCCCAGTTATTAGTGCCTTCAAGATTAAGGAGTATGCTCCCTCTTGTGTCATTAAAGTGAACGACCGAGCTACGGATAGGGTAAATTCCAGAAACTGGCCTCAATACATGCAAACGATACAGTGTGTTAGAGTACTGTACACAGAAATAGGCTTCACTGAAATTAATATATAGAGTCCAAGAGAGTTCTGGATTTCATCCACAATATAGTGAGAAGCTATTCATGCTTATCTGCTTTCAGGCATCTGCCAATATTGCTACGTAGCCACAGGTTGGAAAGAATGATCCCGAACGCTGTGCTGTCCTGTTTTCCCTTACCTCCTGTGTCTTACAGCATGCCTGAGATCACAAACTCGCCACTTGGGGGCTGCAAATGGAAATTCAAAGCCTAATATACGCAAAGCCCCACCTCCACACTCCACCCCCTATCCAACCAAGCAAAACTCACTGAATAATTACCACACTGCCACAATACCATCTGCTACACGATTTTCACAAAAACTTCACAACATACTTTTGTTTTTCATTTCCGAATTGATTACAATGAATAAAAATTCAAAGTTCCCAAGGATATTGTTTTTATAAAAAGATGCTGCATTCTTATTTAGTAACAATCTTGGCAATCGCTGCACTAAAACTGATGTAAATATAGTAACACAGAATATTATTTTTCTATTATTAAAACAATTAAGACATGTGAGATTTGTAGGGTACGGGATTGGGATGGGAAAGCAGAACCTTTATCTTTTATGAGGTCATTTACTGGTGTTTTTATTTTGTTTATAAAGGGTCAGACTACACACCCCTTCAGCAAACAGTAAATAGCATACTTGGTCCTTCACACAAAACAATCCCCTGTCCAAAACTGAAATAAATTGAAATAAGAACCATCCAGCAGTTGAGCAGGGGAAGGGCATCTCACAGATTATGTTCCATGATGCGAATAGGCTTTTAACATGTGTTTTCAAGAAAAGTTCCAGTGATATTGGGCTCAAGTTTCGGCCTTCCCTTAGAATGGCGCACCTCCGAGAGGCACGCCTATTTCGTCGAACAAAAAGTGCGTCTAATGCCTACCTCTGTATTCTGTGATGTTTTTCGGGCCCGTTCCAGGTCGGTGCGGCGCAGCAGCAGCTGCGGGGGCGGGGCCAAGGCGTGGCACCGAAGAACTGCCGGCCAGGGGGGCGGGGCTAGCTCACAGCAGCACATTTAGTGCCGGCAGCCCTGCGCATGCCCGCTGGAGCATGCACGCATGCGCAGTGGAACACAAACATTGGCACTCGGCTATTTTTAAAGGTAGATGTAGAACAGTGCTGTTTGCTTTTGTGGAGCTGTGGAAAGGCTTGTGAGTAAATTTTGGTGATTTTTTTGTGCCTGAAGGAGTGCTTTTAGCAGCACTGTTGAAGAAATCACCTGCTGAAATCAGTGAATGCTGTTTGTTGCTGCTAAACTTCCAGAACAAGTGCTGCATAGGTGCATGAAAAATAAGGACTATGTGTTTTGAAAAATCAGAGTGTCAATTCAATACAGCAATGGAACAACGTCCACCAAAAACAAAGAATTTATTGCATGAGGAAGTGGAGACATTAGTTAATGTCATTGAGCAAAGATGGCAGGAGCTGAATACCAGCAACAGAGGTCGCACAAAAGTGCCACCCAAAGAAATGAAGAAACGCTGGAACCAAGTTACAGAAGATTACTGTGCAGTGGTGCATACCAGGAGATCTGGAAGCCAGTGTAAAAAGAAATGGCACAACCTTGGTCAAGTAGTTCGTGTAAGTAATATTTTCATTTTTCAATGGAACCTTAACTGTAAATGTGACCATCTGTATATGTCCCACCCTGCAGAAAAACATACTCTGTAAAAAGTTATATTTTAATCTTTGCAGAAGAAATTGGCCCACAACAAAAGGGAAAGAACTCGAACAGAAGGCGTGCCAAATCAGCATCCCCTGACACCCTTGGAACAGAGGGTAGCTGCTATGATGAGTCGTACATGGAGAAAAGCAATCAGTCCACACGCGAGGGAGAGGGTAAGTGCTAAAAATGCATCATGGCCCTTCAAATCAACCTGCTGCCTGGCCTGCTATGTGTGAGAGTACACATGCCACCCATCCTGCCCCCTCCTGTGCTGCTAAACATTTGATTGTTATGATATATTTTGCAGAAGATGATGCCGATCCTGAAGATCCAGAAAAAGAACCAGAAGAACCAGATGCGGATGATCCAGACCAAGGGTGGCTGCAGGCGTGGACTGAAATGTCTTCAGGGGAGACCTTAGAACTTAATATTTATGAGCACACATTAACGGACATTAGCGTTTCAAACCCTTGCATAGGTTCTGGTTCCACCTTCCATGGTTTCACAGATTCCAACGTTGAAGGTCCCAGTGCTGCTGGTGTAATGCAGCAGTTTACACCCACTGCCCCACCATCCCAACCCGCGGCTCCCACTGGAGTGGTGCTGCGAGGCAGACCCAGGCAGAGGAGGAGATTGGAAACACGCTCTCCTGAGATGCAGCGTGCAACAGATGTGGCTCAGGTGGTGGCATTGGATATGGAAAGCAATGACCTTACCCGATCACTCATGGGCAGCATCAGTGCAGTGGGTGAAGAGGTAACGGTACTGACGGGAGAAATAGCAGTAATGACACAGGAAATGAGGGAGGGAATGTCCGAGGGAGTGCAAGTAACGGCACAAGCCATCAGGGAGGGCATGCAAGTGATGGCACAGACCCTCATGGAGGTAGCTGCTGCAATAAGGGCACACAGCCCAGTCAATCAAATGACACCCCCATGAAGAAGTGAACATTCACTGAGATGTGGATGAGAGATGGTTGCAACCTTTCTTTGCTGCTTTTGTTCTTGTTCTTGATGTAACTGTAGTAACTTTTTTCAAATTGAAATTGTTTTGTAAGTTTTGTAACTTTACAACTTATAAGTGTTTTAAGTGATCTCAGTGTAAATGTTCTCACATTTTGTAACTTATTTAATTTTGCACCTAAAAAGTGATCTTGAAGTTTCAGTGATCTTAAGAGTGTAAGATTTTTCACATTGAAATTGTTTTGTAATTTTTGTAACTTTACAAGTTTATAAGTGATCTTAAAGTTTTTAAGTGATCTTAAAGAGTCATATTAAAAAGTAAAGTTTGATACAACAAATATTTTATTACACTAATGTTAACTTTTCAATAAAATATTTTTCATTAAAACTGAATCATGTTCCATTAACATAACACAACATAAGAACAACTCCAAAAAATAAACATGTCCATGCGCAACAGTTGTCACAGAGCCCTCGGGCATCAGTAATAGAAGCTTTCATGGATGAGCTGCTGGCACAGGGCTCGAGCAATCGTTAAAGGAGCACGATGAACCGCCCTCCTCCGACCTCGTGCTCCGGCATCAGGCACTTGCATGCTTTCCTGATCGTCGTCATCATCCTCATCCTGCTCTTCCAAATTACTATCATCAGACACTCTCCCCTCATGTGGGTCTTCTGGTTCCACTGCCAGCTCCTGCTACCTCATGATGGCTAAGTTATGCAGCATGCAGCACACAACAGTGAACTGACTGACAATCTTAGGAGAGTATTGCAAGTGGTCTCTGGAATGGTCCAGGCATCGGAAATGCTGTTTCAAGATGCCAATGGTCCTCTCTATGATGCTGCGCGTCGCAATGTGCAACATGTTCTACTGATGGTCAGCTTCTGTCCGTGTTGCGCGTAGGGGCGTCATGAGCCAGGTGGCGAGGCCGTACCCTTTGTCTCCCATTAGCCAGCTCTGCCCTTCTGGCTGCTGCTGAAACATGTCAGATATAACACCGTCACGTAGGATGAACGTATCATGGGTGTTGCCAGGGTATCTCGCATCGACTGACATGATGCGCTGCTTGTCATCACACATGAGCTGTACATTAATGGAGTGGAACCTTTTCTATTCCTGTACTGCTCGGAATCCTCCACAGGTGCTCACAAGGCGATGTGGGTACAATCAATGCAGCCCTGTACCTATGGGCAGCCAGCAATCGTGGAGAAGCACACAGCCCTGTCATGCATTGCTTGGAAAATCAATAGGAACTTGATGAAGTCATTCCTCCACGCACACAGTGACCTGGTAAACGCAGGCATGTGTTGCATGTTGAGAAATGGCGGCACACATCTTATAAGGGGAAAATGGGAAGGCTTCTCCTCCCACGAGTGGGCCCTCTGATATAAAGGGTCGACGCTCGCCCCAACCCGCGTAACAGCCCCCGGAGTTAGCAGACAGAGACGAATGGCAAGGTATAACGATCTTTATTACGAACGTCCGGGAACACCTCTCATCACAGCCGCCTGTGAGTGGAGATGCTCTCCGAACAGCAACTTTTATACATTTCAAAAACCTCTCCGTTCCCTGGTAAGATCTCCCTAGATCTCTAATTGGACTACCTTATCAGTGCTACTTCTCTAATTGGACTACCTTATTAGTACTTTGGATTGACAGGCCAAGACCCTCGTGACCACCTTAGGCCGTGACTAGAATGACTTCATTAGGTCAGAATTTGTTGATTCTCCTTGATGCCCATGAGTCATAGAAACATAGAAACATAGAAAATAGGTGCAGGAGCAGGCCATTCAGCCCTTCTAGCCTGCACCGCCATTCAATGAGTTCATGGCTGAACATGAAACTTCAGTACCCCCTTCCTGCTTTCTCGCCATACCCCTTGATCCCCCGAGTAGTAAGGACTTCATCTAACTCCCTTTTGAATATATTTAGTGAATTGGCCTCAACTACTTTCTGTGGTAGAGAATTCCACAGGTTCACCACTCTCTGGGTGAAGAAGTTTCTCCTCATCTCGGTCCTAAATGGCTTACCCTTATCCTTAGACTGGTTCTGGACTTCCCCAACATTGGGAACATTCTTCCTGCATCGAACCTGTCTAAACCCGTCAGAATTTTAAACGTTTCTATAAGGTCCCCTCTCATTCTTCTGAACGCCAGTGAATACAAGCCCAGTTGATCCAGTCTTTCTTGATAGGTCAGTCCCACCATCCCGGGAATCAGTCTGGTGAATCTTCGCTGCACTCCCTCAATAGCAAGAATGTCCTTCCAAAAGTTAGGAGACCAAAACTGTGCACAATACTCCAGGTGTGGCCTCACCAAGGCCCTGTACAACTGTAGCAACACCTCCCTGCCCCTGTACTCAAATCCCCTCGCTATGAAGGCCAACATGCCATTTGCTTTCTTAACCGCCTGCTGTACCTGCATGCCAACCTTCAATGACTGATGTACCATGACACCCAGGTCTCGTTGCACCTTCCCTTTTCCTAATCTGTCACCATTCAGATAATAGTCTGTCTCTCTGTTTTTACCACCAAAGTGGATAACCTCACATTTACCCACATTATACTTCATCTGCCATTCATTTGCCCACTCACCTAACCTATCCAAGTCACTCTGCAGCCTCATAGCATCCTCCGCGCAGCTCACACTGCCACCCAACTTAGTGTCATCCGCAAATTTGGAGATACTACATTTAATCCCCTCGTCTAAATCATTAATGTACAATGTAAACAGCTGGGGTCCCAGCACAGAACCTTGCAGTACCCCACTAGTCACTGCCTGCCATTCTGAAAAGTACCCATTTACTCCTACTCTTTGCTTCCTGTCTGACAACCAGTTCTCAATCCACGTCAGCACACTACCCCCAATCCCATGTGCTTTAACTTTGCACATTAATCTCTTGTGTGGGACCTTGTCGAAAGCCTTCTGAAAGTCCAAATATACCACATCAACTGGTTCTCCTTCGTCCACTTTACTGGAAACATCCTCAAAAAATTCCAGAAGATTTGTCAAGCATGATTTCCCTTTCACAAATCCATGCTGACTTGGACCTATCATGTCACCATTTTCCAAATGCGCTGCTATGACATCCTTAATAATTGATTCCATCATTTTACCCACTACTGAGGTCAGGCTGACCGGTCTATAATTCCCTGTTTTCTCTCTCCCTACTTTTTTAAAAAGTGGGGTTACATTGGCTACCCTCCACTCGATAGGAACTGATCCAGAGTCAATGGAATGTTGGAAAATGACTGTCAATGCATCCGCTATTTCCAAGGCCACCTCCTTAAGTACTCTGGGATACAGTCCATCAGGCCCTGGGGATTTATCGGCCTTCAATCCCATCAATTTCCCCAACACAATTTCCCGACTAATAAAGATTTCCCTCAGTTCCTCCTCCTTACTAGACCCTCTGAACCCTTTTATATCTGGAAGGTTGTTTGTGTCCTCCTTAGTGAATACCGAACCAAAGTACTTGTTCAATTGGTCTGCCATTTCTTTGTTCCCGTTATGACTTCCCCTGATTCTGACTGCAGGGGACCTACGTTTGTCTTTACTAACCTTTTTCTCTTTACATACCTATAGAAACTTTTGCAATCCGCCTTAATGTTCCCTGCAAGCTTCTTCTCGTACTCCATTTTCCCTGCCCTAATCAAACCCTTTGTCCTCCTCTGCTGAGTTCTAAATTTCTCCCAGTCCCCGGGTTCGCTGCTATTTCTGGCCAATTTGTATGCCACTTCCTTGGCTTTAATACTATCCCTGATTTCCCTTGATAGCCACGGTTGAGCCACCTTCCCTTTTTTATTTTTACGCCAGACAGGAATGTACAATTGTTGTAATTCATCCATGCGGTCTCTAAATGTCTGCCATTGCCCATCCACAGTCAACCTCTTAAGTATCATTCGCCAATCTTTCCTAGCCAATTCACGCCTCATACCTTCAAAGTTACCCTTCTTTAAGTTCTGGACCATGGTCTCTGAATTAACTGTTTCATTCTCCATCCTAATGCAGAATTCCACCATATTATGGTCACTCTTCCCCAAGGGGCCTCGCACAATGAGATTGCTAATTAATCCTCTCTCATTACACAACACCCAGTCTAAGATGGCCTCCCCCCTAGTTGGTTCCTCGACATATTGGTCTAGAAAACCATCCCTTATGCACTCCAGGAAATCCTCCTCCACCGTATTGCTTCCAGTTTGGCTAGCCCAATCTATGTGCATATTAAAGTCACCCATTATAACTGCTGCACCTTTATTGCATGCACCCCTAATTTCCTGTTTGATGCCCTCCCCAACATCACTACTACTGTTTGGCGGTCTGTACACAACTCCCAATAAAGTTTTTTGCCCTTTGGTGTTCTGCAGCTCTACCCATATAGATTCCACATCATCCAAGCTAATGTCTTTCCTAACTATTGCATTAATCTCCTCTTTAACCAGCAATGCTACCCCATCTCCTTTTCCTTTTATTCTATCCTTCCTGAATGTTGAATACCCCTGGATGTTGAGTTCCCAGCCCTGATCATCCTGGAGCGACGTCTCCGTAATCCCAATCACATCATATTTGTTAACATCTATTTGCACAGTTAATTCATCCACCTTATTGCGGATATTCCTTGCATTAAGACACAAAGCCTTCAGGCTTGTTTTTTTAACACCCTTTGTCCTTTTAGAATTTTGCTGTACAGTGGCCCTTTTTGTTCTTTGCCTTGGGTTTCTCTGCCCTCCACTTTTCCTTATCTCCTTTCTGTCTTTTGCTTTTGCCTCCTTTTTGTCTCCCTGCATTGGTTCCCATCCCCCTGCCATATTAGTTTAACTCCTCCCCAACAGCACTAGCAATCACTCCCCCTAGGACATTGGTTCCGGTCCTGCCCAGGTGCAGACCGTCCGGTTTGTACTGGTCCCACCTCCCCCAGAACCGGTTCCAATGCCCCAGGAATTTGAATCCCTCCCTGCTGCACCACTGCTCAAGCCACGTATTCATCTGCGCTATCCTGCGATTCCTACTCTGACTAGCACGTGGCACTGGTAGCAATGCCGAGATTACTACTTTTGAGGTCCTACTTTTTAATTTAGCTCCTAGCTCCTTAAATTCGTTTCGTAGGACCTCATCCCTTTTTTTACCTATGTCGTTGGTACCAATGTGCACCACGACAACTGGCTGTTCTCCCTCCCATTTCAGAATGTCCTGCACCCGCTCCGAGACATCCTTGACCCTTGCACCAGGGAGGCAACATACCATCCTGGAGTCTCGGTTGCGGCCGCAGAAACGCCTATCTATTCCCCTCACCATTGAATCCCCTATCACTATCGCGCTCCCACTCTTTTTCCTGCCCTCCTGTGCAGCAGAGCCAGCCACGGTGCCATGAACTTGGCTGCTGCTGCCCTCCCCTGATGAGTCATCCCCCCCAACAGCACTCAAAGCAGTGTATCTGTTTTGCAGAGGGATGACCACAGGGGACCCTTGCACTACCTTCCTGCTGGTCTTCCATTCCCTATCTGGCTGAGGACCCTTCTCCTGCGGTAAGACCAACTCGCTACACGTGATACTCACGTCATTCTCAGCATCGTGGATGCTCCAGAGTGAATCCACCCTCAGCTCCAATTCCGCAACGTGGACCGTCAGGAGCTGGAGGCGGATACACTTCCCGCACACGTAGTCATCAGGGACACCGGAAATGTCCGAGTTCCCACATGGTACAGGAGGAGCATATCACGTGACCGAGCTCTCCTGCCATGACTTAACCCTTAGATACCCTTAAATTGGCAACAACAATGCTAAAAGTTACTGACTGATATAAAAAAGAAAAAGAAAAACTACTCACCAATCACCAGCCAATCACTTACCCCCTAGGCTGTGACGTCACCTTTCTGTTTCTTTCTACTTCTTTTTTGCCTTCTCCTTGTAGCTGCACAAGTACGCCTCACCAACGAACTCCCGACGCCTCTCGCGGCCTTTTATAGGCCTCTGCTGATCCCCGGACTCACGCCTCACCAACGAACTCCCGACGCCTCTCGCGGCCTTTTATAGGCCTCTGCTGATCCCCGGACTCACGCTTCACCAACGAACTCCCGACGCCTCTCGCGGCCTTTTATAGGCCTCTGCTGATTCCCGGACTCACGCCTCACCAAGAGTCTGCCTCGAGCCTCTTCGCAAGGTCTTATCAATGTCTGTTTAGGTTCTCACATCGTATCCTGTCGGAATATTATTGAATTGATAACTTCTGGAGCCTTGGTACTGGAATGTGCAAGGCCGAAGAGAGGCCTTTTACGTCCTTATGGGTCGGTGCAGGAACCAGCACTTTAACCCTTGTCCCGCTGGTACCCCTAATACCAAATTTCTTTTACACATCTCCAGTGAAACGATCTCGAGGCATAGAAGGAAAGTGCAGCTGTAACCTTCACTTCAACAAACAAGGCAGTCGGTGTTCTGCTTCTCAGCTCTCAGCATATTACAGATCTCAACGACAACGTCTCTGCGGAAACGCAGCCTTTTGACACAATCAGCCTTGCTCATGTCCAGGTACGAACGTCTGGCTCGATATTGCCGACGTGGGTAAGGCCTCCTGCCCATCAGCCTACGGGCTATGACATTCCTAGTGCGTTGAGCTCTAATCAATTCTCTCCTCTGCACTGAATTGATGGAGAACCCTTGCATAATCCGTGGTGTTGATAATGCAGCACTCAAACTTGAAGTACAAATTAAACTTTTAAACTTGCTGGCTGGCTGGCTGACTCTCCCTCCCGGTGCTTTGCACGCCTCCCCTATCCCCTGGCCGAACAGCCGAATTCTTCTTCACAGCTCGGAGCCTGCTGCTGCCGCCGGGTTGTACTGCCGTCGCTCTCGCCTCATGCCACCCCATCCCCTGGTCGAACGACCTAACTCGTAAACAGCTCGGTGCCTGCTGCTGCTGCTTCAGACAGGTAGGGAAATTAAATGTATTTTTTATTTGATTTATTTATCATTTATTATTCATGATGACTCTTTATTTATAGAAGTGAAGTGTTAAATGCTTGTAAAATTCCCTAACTTCACTCTAACTTCCCTCCCCCACTGCTCGCCTCCCTCAACCCCCCATCTCTCGTTCCTTGCACCTAATTTGTAAAGTGTAGGCAAGGTTTTTCTGAGCGTACAAAAATCTACACTTACTCCATTCTAAGTTAGTTTGGAGTAAGTTTTCGCTGCCTAAACTTGCAAAACAGGGGTAAGTGACTGAACACGCCCCCTTTTGAAAAAACTGTTCTAAAATTAAACTATTCTAACTCACTAGAACTGGAGCAAACTAAATGTTGAGAATTGCAATTTCTAAGATGCTCCATTCTAAACTAGCTGCTCCAAAAAAATAGGAGCAACTCAGGCCGAAACTTGAGCCCAATAATTCTGCTTTCATTTTCTCAGTCTGTAATTGTGTGTGCAGTATAACGTCTAGACTAAAGCAATGAGTGCTGCTGTTCATATGCTTAATTCAAGAGAACTCACGGGCAGTAATATATCAAGGGGTTCAGATAACATTGTAAATTGAAAGAACAAAACTTGAATGGCCTATCAGTGCTATCTGATCCAATTGTCCAGGATGAATTATTGCTATGAACTGTGCTCGAGCCTCCACATTTCAAACCACTTTGTCAGCAAGTTCAGTACTTTTAATTATTGCTGTCATATATTATTTATATCACTTGGAACCCTATCCAACATGGATTCCTGCTCATGTTTATTCAATTGGATCCACAATTTGAATACGTATCATATTTAACAGTCTATTGTAACGTTTGATATCTGGGAGTTTTGTTTGATTACCAACAGAAGTCAAGGGAAATGTTTAGTTTTATCTCCTTGGAGGTTTAACCAATGGTTATTCAATTATCTCAATAGATTAAATAAATTGGGTAAGGTCCACCTCCTGTTGCAAGGAATGGGCTTAATATGGAAAATATTTCCATCATGGCAAAGTTATGAACAAGAAAAATGACCATGAAAACTGCAATAACGTCATAAAATGATTCAATAATATTCTTGAGGGGGTGGAGCCTGCACCCTATCCAATATGGCCTACACATTGTTGTAAAGAATCACTACAATGTTCAATAGGTGGAAACAAACTGGATTGGATTCATCAGCAATGTATTAGATTTCAGCAATCTCAGCTCAGTTGACACTGCAAAGTCCTCCTTACCAACATTTGGTGCCCAAGTTGGAAGAAATGACCCATAGACTAGTCAACAGTCTGACATAGTTGTACTCACAGAATCAAATCTACCAGACACCATCCCAGGCTTTTCCAGGAGTGTGGGAATAGTGGTTTACAGTAGCCCTGGGAGTCTCACCACTGACTTGAGACCCCATGAAGCCTTATGGCTTCAGGTCAAACAAGACCAACAGAACCTCCTGCTGATCATCACCTACTGCTCCTTCAACTGTTGAACATCACCTGGAGGAAGCGTTAAGGGAAGCAAGAATGAACTTGTGTCTACTAGTGAGAGTAGCTTAGTTGTACTATTACTGACCAAACTAGCTGTCAGACTGGGCATGTGTCAAATGGTAAGGAAACCTACATGAAGGAATAACCTACTTGACCTCATTCTCACCAACCTAGGCATTTGTCCACAATAGCACTGGTCGGAGTGACCACTTCATAGTCCTGTGACGACAATGTCCCTTCTCAAAAGTTAGGGTATCATCCATCATGTAGTTTGCCAGAACTGCCGTGCTAGGAGGAACAGGCTACGTGCAGATCTCGAAGCCCAAAACTGGACATCCATGAGGCTCTGTGGACCATCAGCAGCCAAACAAATTGTATACAATCACAATCTGTAATCTCATGGCCTAGCATGTGCGACACTCCTCCATCGCTATCAAGCTGGGAAACCAATGCAGAGTGTTAAGGGGCAGCACGGGCTTACCTTACAATGAGACATTAACCTGGTGAAGCTACAACACAGTTTGACCTGCATGATAAATATCAAAAGCAACAAGCTATAGACAAAGGTAAGCAGGCCTACAACCAATGGATGATAGCAAAGCTCTTGAGCTCTATGCATCCAGAATTGTGTTTGACAATCAGGCAATTAATGGAAGAAGTCTCCATGAACTTACCTATCCTGAATCATGGTAGAGTCCAGCACCAGTGCAAGAGGCAAAATGTAAGTATTTGAAAGTATTATCAGCCAAAAATAGAGAGTTCACAATTTTACTCAGCCTCTTTCCGAGTTCCTCACCAACATAGATGCCAGTGTCCAGCTAATTTGCTCCACTTGACATTAAGAGGCAGCTGACTGCACTGGACACAGAAAAGATTATTACACAGGATAACATCGGATATACGGCACAGAAACAGACCTTCCACCCAACTAGTCCATGCCGGCGTTTATGCTCCACTCGAACCTCCTCCCATCTTTCCACATCTAACTCTATCAATATAACCTTCTATTCCTTTTTCCCTCATATGCTTGTCTAGCCTCCCCTTAAATGCATCTATTCTATTCGCTTCAACCACTCCCTGTGGTCGTGAGTTCCACATTCTCACTATTCTTTGGGTAAAGAATTTTCTGTTGAATTCTCAATTGGATTACTTGGTGGCTATCTTATATTGATGGTCTCTAATTATGCCCTTCCCCAAAAAATGGAAACGTTCTCTCTGTATCCACTCTATCAAAACCTTTCATAATTTTAAAAACCTCTATTAGGTCACCCCTCTGTCTTCTTGTTTCAAGAGAAAAGAGACCCAGCCTGTTCCTTTCCCTATATGTATACCCTCGCAATTCTAATATCATCCTTGTAAATCTTCTCTGCACCCTCTTCAGTGTCTTTATATCCTATTGATAATATGGTGACCAGAACTGTCCACAGTACTGTAAGTGTGGTCTAACCAAGGTTTGATACAGGTTTATCATAACTTTCCTACTTTTCAATTCTATAGCTCTAGAAATAAACCCTAGTGCTTGGTTTGCTTTTTTTATGGCCCTGACAACATCTTTGCTCTAGTGCTGAAGCCCTGCACACCAGAACTAAACACTCCCTTACCCGAGCTGTTTCAATACAGTTATGGCACTGACATTTACCCAACTACATGGAAGATTTCCCAGGTATGTGCCATCTACAAATAACAGAATTACTCAGCCAATTACAATCTTGTCAATCACTTCCCAATTATTAGTAAAATGATAGAAGGAGTCATCAATAATGCTATCAAGTGACACCCTACTCACCAATAACCTGCTTACTGAGACTCAGTTCATGTTCCACCAGAACCACCTAGTTTCAGACTTCATTACAGTCTTGACCCAGACATGGACACAAGAGCTGAATGCCAGAGGGGAGATGAGAGCAGTTGGCCTCAATATCAATACAGCATTTGACCAAGTATAGCACCAAGGAGCCAAAACTGAGGTCTTATGGGAGTCAAAGGGAAAACCATCCAACTGGTCATGATTATTGGAAGTTAATCATTACAGCTCCAGATCATCAATGCAAGGGTTCCTCAAGGAAGCCTTCATGGCCCAATCATCTTCAGGTGCTTCACCAATGACCTTCCCTCTGTCATAAGGTCAGGATTGGGACTGATGATTTCAGTATTCAGCTCCGTTCACAACTCTTTCAATAATGAAGCAGCCTACAACAGAACTCGGACAATATCCAGGCTTGGACTGACAAGTAGCAAGTAACATTTGTGCCACATAAATGCACAAAAATAAGTGCACATAAATAAAAAAGTTAAATGACTACATCCAACAAGAAAATGTACAACCACCTCCACTAACCTTCAACAGCACCACTATGTTGAGTACCCCACTATCAACATCTTGCCGATCATTACTGACCAGAAGATTAACTGGATCAGCCATATCAACACTGACTACAAAAAGCAGGGCAGATGCTGGGTACTCTGCAACAACTGGGCAATCTGCTGACCCTTCAAAGCCTCTGCACCATCTACAAAACTCAAGTCAGGAGGAGTGCATTGGAATACTCACCACTTGCCGAGGTGTGTGTAGCCACAGCAACACTAAAGAGGTTCAATACCATCCAGGATGGAGAGCGATTGTTTGATCGGCTTCCTTTCCACTGGACTCAAAATCCATCCCCTCCACCTCCAATGCATTGTTTTTTTTTTTGTTTTTTTTTTTAAATTCGTAGCCAATCGTTCCAATTCTTTGTCAAATCACAAACGCCAGAGGTCACCTTGCACACGCCAAGGATCACTCTGCGCCAATGCTCTTAGCCAAAAGGCCTAGAGCCACTGCACCGTTCCTGGAAGTACTGCAATACCAGGTTCGTGCCATGGAGGTGGATGGGTCAGGTCCCCCACACACCTCCTGTTAAGACAGTTACCCAGCACCGCCTGTAGTTGTGTGTGTGTGCTGTTGCAGTGAGTACTATCTACAGAAAGCACTGTACCAAGCTTAGTTTGACAGCACCTCCCACCCCTGTGACCTCTACCACCAAGAAAGATAACAAAAATGTTGTGAGAACACCATCATCTTCAAGTTCCCTCCAAGTCATGGACCTTCTTGACTTGGATCTATATCTCTATTCCTTCACTCTCACTGGATTAATATCCTGGAATTCTCTACCGAACACAATTGTGGGGGCACCATCAGCACAAATGTCAGCAGTGGTTCAAGGAGAAGGTCTCCCACCACCTTCTCAGGTGGCAACTGGGAATGGGCAATAAGTGCGACCTTGCTAGCATCATCCACTCCCCGAGGATTAATTTTAAAAAACATCCTTGTGTACTTGACACACATTCTGTACTAGTCCCTTTTCCACACATGGCTAGCACAACTGATTCAGCAAGACATTTTGTCATGCAGCGGCCTATAGAATGTAAACAATTTAGTGTTGAGGTTATTTTCAATCCATTCTCATTCCCCAAAGTTAATCCTTAGCAGGATCATACATAGAAAACAGCATTTAAGATAGAATTTGGGAAATTTAAGGCACAGAGGAGGCTATTCGGCCCATCATATTTGTGCCAGCTGCAAAAAAGCTATCCAGCTTAATTCCACTTTCAAGTTCTTGATTCACAGTGTTCCTTAACCACTGACTCCATCCCTCTCCCCAACTTCTGTCTGAGGCTGAACCAGACTGTTCACAACCTTGGTGTCATATTTGACCTGGAAATTAGCTTTTGATCACATATCTGCAGCATAACTAAGATCGCCTATTTCCACCTACGTAACATCGCCCGTCTCTGCCCTTGCCTCAGCTCATCCGCTGCTGAAGCCCAATGTCTTGGTTACCTCTAGCCTTGATTATTCCAACGCACTCCTGGCTGGCCTCTCGCATTCTACCCTACGTAAACGAGAGGTGATCCAAAACTCAGCTGCCTGTGTCCTAACTCGCACCAAGTTCCGTTCATTCATCATCCCTGTGGTCGCTGACCGACATTGGCTTCCGGTAAATAAAGGCTTCGATTTCAAAATTCTCATCTTTATTTTCAAATCTCTCCATGGCCTCGTCCCTCCCTATCTCTGTAATCTCCTCCAACTCCACAACCCCCCGAAATGTCTGCGCTCTAATTCTGTCCTCTTGAGCATCCCTGATTATAATCGCTCAACCATTGGTGGCAGTGCTTTCTATTGCCCAGGCCCCAAATTCTGGGACTCCCTCCCTAAACCTCTCCACCTCTCTCTCCTCCTTCAAGATGCTCCTTGAAACACACCTCTTTGACCACACTTTTGGTCACCTGTGCTAATTTCTACTTATGAGGCTTAGTGTCAAATTTTTTATCTCATAATACTCCTGTGAAGCGCCTTGGGACGTTTCACTATGTTAAAGGCACTACATAAATACAAGTTGTTGCTGCTGTAGGTTGTAGCATTTCAAGTGCATACCCAAGTACTGGGGTTGTTGTTCCTTGTGCACAGAATCAGGGAAATTTATTGTACAAAAGGAGCCCATTCGGCCCATCGAGTCTGCTATCCAGCCTAATGCCACTTTGCAGCTGTTAACAGAAGGGGCATGGGAAGCAAAATAAACAGCAAAAGACAGCATTGCCACCGTGCTCCAACCGCAAATGATGCTCCTAATTCCCACGGAACAAGTTGGAGCCAGCTTGTTCTGCATTCGCCCACCAGAAGCAATAGTTTCTCGATATCGGCCGCATCAATGGCGCCACCTTGCAAACTCTGAGGGATGCCGGCTCGCTGCCCGCAGGCACGCGTCACAGATCAGGCCCCAAACACTGAGCAGCCCACCCACCGCCTCTCATTAATTTAAGACCGTTGATTCTTTCCACCCCAATTTTTTCTTTTTTTAAAAAGTATAGTAAAACGACACCAATGCGAAATGTGTATTGCGGAAGTTGATTGGAGCGCGGGGACGTGAGGCAGCTGCACGGCTAGCTGCAACCAGGCCCCGGGGTCCTGCCTCGCGGCCCATGTGCGGAGCGGCTCGGCGGTGAGGATGGGCGGCCTGGAGAAGAAGAAGGTTCGGCGGGGCTGGGGCTGGGGGCGCGCAACTCCACCGATTTTTATACATGTGTGATTCCAGCCAGGCCTTGCAGCGCACGGTCTCCGTTAGTGACTCCGGCCCAGCAAATATCACCAGGCCTTGGGCCGGGCCCGGTACTGGCAGCTTGCCCCCCTCCCCCCGTAATACTGCCCCGTCCCCCCCCCCCCCCCGTAATATAATACTGCCCTCTTTCCCCCCCCCCCGTAATACTGCCCCTGACCCCCCCACACGTAATACTGCCCCTGACCCCCCCACACGTAATACTGACCCCCCACACACCGTAATATTGACCCCCCCTCCCCCTGTAATATTGACCCCCCCCTCCCCCTGTAATATTGACCCCCCTCCCCCTGTAATATTAACCCACCCCTCCCCCTGTAATATTGACCCCCCCCTCCCCCTGTAATATTGACCCCCCCCTCCCCCTGTAATATTGACCCCCCCCTCCCCCTGTAATATTGACCCCCCCCTCCCCCTGTAATATTGACCTCCCCCTGTAATATTGACACCCCCCTCCCCCTGTAATATTGACCCCCCCCTCCCCCTGTAATATTGACCCCCCCTCCCCCTGTAATATTGACCCCCCCCCTGTAATATTGACCCCCCCTCCCCCTGTAATATTGACCCCCCCTCCCCCTGTAATATTGACCCCCCCCTCCCCCTGTAATATTGACCCCCCCCTCCCCCTGTAATATTGACCCCCCCTCCCCCTGTAATATTGACCCCCCCTCCCCCTGTAATATTGACCCCCCCTCCCCCTGTAATATTGACCCCCCCTCCCCCTGTAATATTGACCCCCCCCCCTCCCCCTGTAATATTGACCCCCCCCCCCCTGTAATATTGACCCCCCCCCTCCCCCTGTAATATTGACCCCCCCCTCCCCCTGTAATATTGACCCCCCCCCTCCCCCTGTAATATTGACCCCCCCCGTCCCCCTGTAATATTGACCCCCCCCTCCCCCTGTAATATTGAACCCCCCCTCCCCCTGTAATATTGACCCCCCCTCTCCCCCTGTAATATTGACCCTCCCCCTGTAATATTGACCCCCCCTCCCCCTGTAATATTGAACCCCCCCTCCCCCTGTAATATTGACCCCCCCTCTCCCCCTGTAATATTGACCCTCCCCCTGTAATATTGACCCCCCCCTCCCCCTGTAATATTGACCCCCCCCCTCTCCCTGTAATACTGCCCCTCCTCCCCCTGGTAATTCTTGCCCTCCCTGTAATATTGACTGCCTCCCTCCAGCTGTAATATTTACTGTGCTCCTTGCCCGAGTCAGTTATGATTACCTTTTCTGCAGAAAATAAAATGTGATTTTTTTTCCCATCAGCATGAAAGAGGAGCCGCCACAAACTACATCACCAGGAATAAAGCCAGGAAGAAGCTGCAGCTCAGTCTTGCGGATTTCAGGTAAAAATTTAGTTAAATGCGTCACGGTGTCAGTTATACTTTTAGAAGGGGGTGAAAGTTAATGGAAAGATTGCATTATTTATTGTCCTGGTTAAACGGTTAAGGGAGTGTTTACCTTTTGTAAATTAAGCGGTAATACTGTATAAGACAACATCGAAACCACTTCTAGAGTATTGTGTCTAATACTGGCTGTTATGATGCAGGAAGGATATTGTTTTCCTTGAGGGTGCTTTTCAAAATGTACATGTATTTCCTGCAGGAGAAGCAGTCAAACAGACGCACACGACCTCTTTGCACTGCTCTCCTGTGATTTTAGTTTAGCTGCTCCTGAAAGTTAAGTGGAGGTGTGACGAGCAACTCTTAGAATTCATGAAAATGTCAGTCGTTGATGGCATTGGGTTTCAAATTTTATACTAGAGTGCTTTTGCTCAGTGGTAGCACTCTCACCTGAGTCAGAAGATTGTGGGTTCAAGTCCTACTTTAGAGACTTGAATACAATTTAGGCTGACATGCGGAACCTTCTCAGGTGGACGTAAAAGATCCCACGGCACTATTTTTGAAGAAGAGGAGGGGAGTGCTCCCTGGTGTCCTTGCCAATATTCCTCAATCAACAGATTATTTGGTCATTATCTCATTACTGTTTGTGGGACCATGCTGTATGCAAATTGGCTGGCACGTTTCCTACATTATAACAGCGACTACACTTCAAGAAAAGTATTTCACGGACTGTAAAGTACTTTGGGACATCCTGAGGTTATGTTAGAATGATCTAGCCTGTCTTTTTTCTGTCAACATAAATGTGCATTACGATATTGGATCTTAGAAATACCATACTTAAAGATTAAGGAAATTGAACTAATTCTCACTGGAAAAGGGGAAAAACTTTCAGTCAGAGAAAGACAGACTTGCATTTATATCCTTTCATGACCACCAGTCGTCCCAAAGCACTTTACAATAAATGAAGTGCTTTTGAAGTGAAGTTACTGTTGTAATGTACGAAATCTTTTGGAGGTTTTCAAAATGATGAAACAAGTTGTTGATAAGTGGTTCAGAAAAATTGTTCACAATAGTTTTCAACAGTTAAACAAGGTGCAATTTCAAAATTGCGGATAAATATTTTATGCAAGAGTAATAGAAGCAATCAATATAAGTAAATAAGTGAATAAAAACTTGCATTTATATAGTACCTGTTAGCGTAGTAAAATGTTCCAAAGTGCTTCACAGGAGCATTATCAAACAAAATTTGACACCGAGTCCCATAAGGAGATATCCAGGCAGATGACCAAAAGCTTGGTCAAAGATATAGGTTTTAAAGAGCATCTTAAGGGAGGAGAGTGCGAGGCAGAGAGGTTTAGGGAGGGAATGCCATAGTTTAGGCTCTCGGTAGCTGAAGGCACGGCCACCAGTGCTGGAGTGATTAAAATTGGGGGTGCGCTAGAGGCCAGAATTGGAGGAGCACAGAGATCTCGGAGGGTTGTAGGGCTGGAGGAGGTTACAGACATAGGAAGGAGTGAGAACATGGAGGGATTTGAAAACAAAGATGAACATTTTTAAATCGAGGCCTTGCCGGACAGGAAGCTTATATAGGTCAGTGAGCACAGGGGTGATGGGTGAACAGGACTTGGTGCAAGTTAGGATATGGGCGGCAGAGTTTTGGATGAGCACAAGTTTATGTCGGGAGGAAGATGGGAGACCAGTCACGAGTGCATTGGAATAGTCAAATCTAGAGGCGTGGATGAGGGTTTGAGCAGCAACTACTGGCAAAGGCCCATCAAAAAAGATTGACTTACTGGGCCAAATAGTTTTTCCTATTACTAGTTTCTATTCCTAAGAAATAGTTGCTGTATCCATATACGCTTTTTTCTTTCAACAGGCGGCTCTGCATACTGAAGGGTATTTATCCTCATGAACCCAAACACAAGAAAAAGGTTAACAAAGGTTCAACAGCCCCACGTACTTTTTATCTCATCAAGGATATCAAGTTCTTACTGCATGAGCCTATTGTGAACAAGTTTCGTGATTATAAAGTAAGTTTGCATTCTCTCATTTCCAATTTAATTCTTCTCTTAAATGAATAGTGCATGTTTTAGAAACATGAGGCATAAGGTTGTTTTCTGGTTGTGTTGGGCTGAATGAGTCTTCAAATTCCGCGACATGTCTCCAAAGGTTTATTCGTTTCAGCTATCATGGCTGTGCTGCAGCATCACTTAGTCTTTCACTGAAAATTGTAATTCAGGAGAAATTAAACCCCCAGACCATAATCGTGTTTTCTTAATCGTGTTTTCTCTTAAATTCATTACTCAGAGAAAGCTTTGCTTCTCTGCATCCTAAGGAAAGGACATCTTTCCTCTATGCCTTCTATCGTCAGGAAAGTTGCAAGCTACAGTTCCTGTGTCAGTTGTGGCAGGGAAATTCTTTGCTAAGGCAGGCAGATGAGTCTTTGATACCAGACTCGCTGGTCTCAGTTGATGGAGTCTTGGTGTGAAAGCAGCGGCCAAGCTGCTCAAGTACAACAGTAATTTATATTTTCACTGTCCATCCTTCTGCAAAACTCTAAAACACGTTCTGGTATAGTTTACATGGGCTGGATTTCCCATGGCATCTCTGCCCGGTTTCTTGACGGTATTGGTCGGTTTGGACGGCAAATTTCGGAAAACAGTTCCGCTGGCGGTTTTGAAATACCGCTGGGGAGCGGACCGCCGGCGAGCACCGTCCAAAAACCGCCACTGCCAGAGTTTTGTCCCAGCGGTGACCCGTAGATAAGTTTTTTTTTAAAACCGCCAAACGCCCACGAGAAACCAGCCGGAGCTGGACGGTAGTTATGAAGCCCGACAAAAAAAAGGTAAGTTAGAGTTTTCTTTTACTTTTTCAACGATTATGTGTAAAAGGATCCTGAGAATGTATAATTTATTTTTTGTATTTAGAAAAAATTGAGTGTTTTCTCTCTTTCCCCCCACCCCCCCCCCCCCCATCCTAGGCCCAACCCGCAGCCTCGGTCTAAATTTTAGTAAGTACCACCCAATTAGATTAATTTCCGCCCAATCAGCCGAGGATCACATTTTTCGCCGAAAATTGGGGTGCAAGGTCCATTTTTTCTGCCGGGCGTAATTTTTTCTTTTGTGGAATTTTTTGCCCGCGGTAATTTTAAAATCTTAGCGGTATTTTGGGCGGCAATCCGGCGGTGGAGGAGTTTTTGGAAATTCTAGCCCATATATTTTTTAAGCAACTAATTTTATTGTAAATACAGACAAAATCTGCTTTAAAATATTGTAATATTTTTTGTTTTGCTCAGGTAGAAATTTGAAACATTGTTTTTCTTCCGTCTACACATCTTGAACACAATTTCATTTAAAATCTAAAAGTCTTTAATTTCTGATAGCAGTCCCTTGAGCCTTGAAGTGCATAATTACTCTCTTGTGCTTCACTTTCCTCTCCCAAAACTGCTAACTACTCCAGGATCATCCTGCATATCAAAAATAAGTAGCGTCCCGTCACCAGCAACTGTCTCCTTAAACCCCTCTCCTCCACCCTCCCTTCCAATAGCAAGTGCAATGAGCTCAGGGGATGTCTGTCACTAAGATTGAGACCATTGTTCATCTGTAATCCCCTCCCTTGGCCACCAAGACAAACCCCCTCCCCCAGCCCTGAACTTCTGCCTTTTTACTATTTTCTCTCAAATCTCCCCACATGCCCTTTGGAATCTCATCTTGTGCATGAGACTCACCTCCTCCTCCCTTGACCCCAGTCGCACAAGACTGCTGATCACCCAGCTTCCCCCTACCACCGCCCCCCCCCCCCCCAGGCTCAAGGAAAGTGTAAATAGTTCCCTCTTCACAGGTGCTGGCTATGTCCTTTTCAGAATTGCTGTCATTGCCCCTTCCTCAGAAAAATCATTCTTGGCTCCTCTATCCTTGCAAACTTCTGTTTCTATGTATCTCCAATCTTTTCCTCTCAAGTTCTTGAACATGTTGTTGCATCCACCCCTGCTGGAGCACTGAAACATTTCAGCCCAAATCAAAACGACAGATGCTCTGTGACTGTGACCATTGTGCAATATTCCTCCTCGGCCTCTGCAGTCTTTGAGATGGTCAACCCTTTCTCTTAATGCCTTGTCCAGTTCAGTGAGATTGCCCTCGCTCAGTTCCACTCTTGCCTTTCCCATCATAGCCAGAGCATCTCGGGTTATGGGGAATTGGCTTTGTTTGCCACTCCTGCACTTTTACCTCAGGAGTCTCCTCTTCCTCATCTACCTGCTGGCTCTTGGAGACATTGACTGTAAAAGAAAGAGGGCGGCTCCCACATGTACACTAATGACAATCAGCTCCACCATTTTACCGACCCTTTACTGCCTGTGTTGTCGGACAGCTTGTCCGATAGTCTTGGATGAGGTGCAATTTCCTCCAGTTAAACATTGAGACTGAAGGCATTGTCTTCAGCCCCCACTACAAACCCTTGCCACTGATTCCATCCTTCTTTGTTGCCATTGTTTCAAAATTCTCATCCTGATTTTCAAATCCCTCGACGGCTTCGCTCCTCCCTATCTCTGTAATCTCCTCCAGACACACAACCCCCCCCCAACCCCCAGAGATGTCTGGCTCCTCTAATTCTACCCTCTTGAGCATCCTTGATTATAATCGCTCAACCATTGGTGGCTGTGCCTTCTGTTGCCTCGGCCCCAAGCTCTGGAACTCCCTGATTACACCTCTCCACCTCTCTACCTCTCTTTCCTCCTTCAACACTCCTTAAAACCTTCCTCTTTGACCAAGCTTTTGGTCACCTGCGCCAATTACTACTTATGCAGCTCAGTGTCAAATTTCTATCGCATAATACTCCTGTGAAATGCCGTGGGCCGTTTCACCACGTTAAAGGTGCTATATAAATGCAAGTTGTTAGCTTGCGTTGAATCAGACTGTTCATAACATCAGCATGCTATTCGACCCCAAGCTGAGCCTCTGACCCCTATAGTCTCCATCACAAAGACTGCCTACTTCTAACTCTTAACACCACCTGCCTGAACCCATCTGCTAAAACCCTGAACCATGCTTTTGTCACCTCCAGATGCAACTAGTCCAGTGCTCTCCTAGCTGGCCTCCTGCCCTCCACCCTGTAAACTTCAGTGCATCTAAAACTCTGCTGCCTGTATCCTGTGCCACACCAGTCCTGCTCATCTATCACTCCTGTCCTACATTAGCACCCAGTCCCTCAATGCCTCCAATTTAAAATTCTAATCCTCGTGTTTAAATCCCTCCATGGCCTCTCCCCTCTTTATCACTAATCTTCAGCCCTGCATCCAATGTCCCCCCTGCCCGCAACTCTCCATTCCTCTGACTCTGGACACCATGTTTGTTTTAATTCACCTGGTTACAATAAAAGCTCTACATCTGAGCATTCTGGAATTTAACTGGGGCAAGGAACCCTTTTCTAGTAGTTTGTGTAAGAGCAGTTAGTCATTCTATATTAAAAGACCTGTATAAATGGAATTACAGTTACCTTAACAGCAAAATAATTAGCTACCTCTGAAGGGAAGTTTCAGCATTAATAAAGCATCAATTGTTCCAAGGATATTTCCATTTTACATCCACATTCTTCAAATGCTATTTCAACAGAAATTTAGTAGAAAATAATTTTTTTCCCTGACATTTTAATAGTAACCGCATATTTTGAAAGCTGCAAAACTCTATTAATGCTCTGGATTAAATTGCATTCTGTAATCATTTTACAGGAAACTGACATCCTTTGTAATTTATTCTGTTAGAGTGATGATGATGAAAGAAAAGCTGTGATGCATGGTTATGCTTTCTCAGGTATTTGTCCGGAAACTCCGTAAGGCCTATGGAAAAGCAGAATGGGGTACGGTTGAAAGGCTTAAGGACAATAAACCTGTGTACAAACTGGATCATGTTGTCAAAGAAAGGTAATTTGTGGAGGAACTCATTCATGGTCATAAAAGCCATCTGTTTCTATCCATTTGTTACATAGTTACCATTGCACATTGTATGCATTTCAAATGACTTGAGAGGTGTGCTCACCTTTTAGCCACTGAGATACAGCTGACACCAATAAAGTCTTATAAGGCCACAATTCTGACCTGCTTGGGACCTGGTCTGGAGCCACCTGATCTGGGAAAGCATGTTGCTGACTAGGTGCTGTTAATTTATTTAATTTTGAACTGAACAGTAATCTGTTTTGCAGGGTGTCTATTGCCCCCATGTTAAGTCATTAAAATCAGGACTGTGAGGAGAAGAACATGTTTATAAAGATCTCAAGCTAATTTCAAATCTTAATTTTCTTTTATATGTGTTAACAGATGTGTACACGGTTCACACTCACTGTTTTGGTGCTTGAAATACAGGGATGGCTTGAATATCTCTCAAATTTTTTAGGGTTTTTGTTTACAATTTGTGCCCCAAAATTGATCGTCCTTGATTTTACATATATCACCAACTATTAAAACATCTAAAGTAAAGAGATGAGGGGTTGCAGCCTAGCAGTAATAGAGGAATTTTCTATCACAGTTTATTGTCTGAGCGTGCAAGAGAGTTGCTCAAAGCCTTTCCAGTTATTGGAGCAGTTTTCAAGTCTTGGACAGATTTGGACTTTCTAAAAAGAATTTTTGTATAGTTCGTGGGGGGAGAGGAGAGAGGAGAAACTGGCATTGACAAATTGAACAGTGAAATTTTCATGGCCACTTGAAGGGTGTGGAGGAGGTCGGGATATGTTTGCTCAGCTGGTACATTGCAAAAAGAATGGAGACTGAACTGAGCCAGTGCGAAGTTGATGAATCCAGAAGATCGGATAGGTTTGGGTAATAAATGAAGGAGGTTGTTATGTAAAGGGAACAGAGTGGGAGAGGGCAGAGCTCCTGGAAAATCCACCCCCAAGTTAATGGACAAAATATCAGTGGATAAGCTTATCACAAATGGAGCAGTTTGAGAGAAAACTAACTATGGAAGCATTGGTGAGGGAGTGTGTTATAGTAACTCGTCAGAACTGGCTGAGATGTCCAAAGCAGTGATGTGATTCACCAAAGTTTTCAAAAGCATAGTTCTGGGTATAGTGCAGACCTTCACATCCTTGCATCAGACCAGGGTGAATTTAAAAATGTTTTCTATAAATTTAAAACTTTTAAAAATCGACAGATCTTTTCTGACCCATCTAATTTACAATTGCCGTAGTCCCTCAGTTGTGCCATGGTGTGGCGCTGTTACAAATGGAATAACATCATTCTTGCATTTGGAGTGTCCATTTATGCCTCCGATCCAGTGATTCTTAAATTAACGGTGTCTATAATTTAAGGCACTTATAACTGGCCGCACGATCTCCAGAACAAGAGCTACCACTGTTGCATGGAGAGAGCCATAGAAGGAGGCCATTCAGCTGTTGTGTTGGCTGGTTCTTTGCGAGAGCAAGCCAAAACAAGTCCCACTGCCCTGCTCTTTCCCCTTAGCTCGGTATCTTCCTTTGCTTTAAAAATGTATTTACACTTTTGGAAGATGCAATGGTTTCTGACTCAACCACTCTCTGCAGCAAAGCATTCCACCAATCTTCACTTGAAATATCTCCCACCTTGCTCTTCAATTCTCTGCCCATTTCAAATTGATGGCCATCTTTCCACTGACTCCAAAATCAGAAAATTCTTTCCACATTCAAAAATTGAAAAGCCTTCATTAAATTTCTTGGGCTTCTCTTCTGCAGTGGAAATAATCCCAGTATCATTTTTCCTTAATCATAGTTTCCTATCCCTGGTATCATTTTAGTAAATCTCTTTTCAGAAGGACAGAGCAATCAAGGTCAAAAATCAAAAAGGGCCACATTACAACATAATTCTAAAAGGACAAAGTGTTTAAAAAAAACAAGCCAGAAGGCTGAGTCTCAATGCGAGGAGCATTCGTAATAAGGTGGACGAATTAACTGCGCAGATTGCTGTTAATGGATATGATGTAATTGGGATTACGGAGACATGACTCCAGGATAACCAACGCTGGGAACTCAACATCCAGAGATATTCAATATTCAGGAAGGATAGACAGGAAGGAAAAGGAGGTGGGGTAGCGTTAATGGTTAAAGCGGAGATTAACGCAATAGTAAGGAAGGACATTAGCGTGGATGATGTGGAATCTATATGGGTAGAGCTGCGAAACACCAAAGGGCAGAAAACATTAGTGGGAGTTGTGTACAGACCACCAAACAGTAGTAGGGAGGTTGGGGATGGCATCAAACAGGAAATTAGGGACACGTGCAATAAGGGTACAGCAGTTATCATGGGTGACTTTAACCTACATATTGATTGGGCTAACCAAACTGGTAGCAATACTGTGGAGGAGGATTTCCTGGAGTGTATAAGGGATGGTTTTCTAGACCAATATGTCGAGGAACCAACTAGAGAGCAGGCAATCCTAGACTGGGCCTTGTGTAACGAGAGAGGATTAATTAGCAATCTGGTCGTGCGTGGTCCTTGGGGAAGAGTGACCATAATATGGTAGAATTCTTCATTAAGGTGGAGAGCGACACAGTTAATTCAGAGACTAGGGTCCTGAACTTAAAGAAAGGAAACTTCGATGGTATGAGACGTGATTTGGCTAGGATAGACAGGCGAATGATACTTAAAGGGTTGACGGTGGATCGGCAATGGCAGACATTTAAAGATCACATGGATGAATTACAACTATTGTACATCCCTGTCTGGCGTAAAAATAAAACAGTAAAGGTGACTCAACCATGGCTAACAAGGGAAATTGAGGATAGTGTTAAATCCAAGGAAGAGGCATAAATTGGCCAGAAAAAGCAGCAAACCTGAGGACTGGGAGAAATTTAGAATTCAGCAGAGGAGGACTAAGGGTTTAATTAGGAGGGGGAAAATAGAATATGAGAGTAAGCTTGCAGGGAACATAAAAACTGACTGCAAAAGTTTCTATAGATATGTGAAGAGAAAAAGATTAGTGAAGACTAATGTAGGTCCCTTGCAGTCAGAATCAGGTGAATTCATAATGGGGAACAAGGAAATGGCAGACCAATTGAACAAATACTTTGGTTCTGTCTTCACTAAGGAACACACGAATAATCTCCCAAAAATACTAGAGGACCGAGGATCTAGCGGGAAGGAGGAACTGAGGGAAATCCTTATTAGTCAGGAAATGGTGTTGGGGAAACTGATGGGACTGAAGGCCGATAAATCCCCAGGGCCTGATAGGCTGCATCCCAGAGTACTTAAGGAAGTGGCTCTAGAGCATTGGTGGTCATTTTCCAAAATTCCATAGACTCTGGATCAGTACCTATGGATTGGAGGGTAGCTATTGTAACCCCACTTTTTTAAAAAAAGGAGGGAGAGAGAAAACAGTTAATTATAGACCGGTTAGCCTGACCGGTGGTGGGGAAAATGCTGGAATCAATTATTAAAGATGTAATAGCAGCGTATTAGAAAGCAGTGACAGGATCGGTCCAAGTCAGCATGGATTTATGGAAGGGAAATCATGCTTGACAAATCTAGAGTTTTTTGAGCATGTAACTTGTAGAGTGGATAAGGGAGAACCAGTGGATGTGGTGTATTTGGACTTGCAAGGTTCAGTGCTGGGTCCCCAGCTATTTACAATATACATTAATGATTTAGAAGAAGGAATTGAATAATATCTCCAAGTTTGCAGATGACACTAAGCTGGGTGGCAGTGTGAGCTGTGAGGAGGATGCTAAGAGGCTGCAGGGTGACTTGGACAGATTAGGTGAATGGGCAGATGCAGTATAATGTGGATAAATGTGAGGTTATCCACTTTGGTGGCAAAAACAGGAAGGCAGATTATTATCTGATTGGTGACAGATTAGTAAAAGGGGAGGTGCAAAGAGACCTGGGTATCATGGTACATCAGTCACTGAAGGTAGGCATGTAAGTATAGCAGGCAGTAAAGAAAGCAAATGACATGCTGGCCTTCATGGCGAGTGGATTTGAATACAGGAGCAGGGAGGTCTTACTGCAGTTGTACAGGGCCTTGATGAGACCATACCTTGAGTATTGTGTGCAGTTTTGGTCTCCTAATCTGAGGAAGGACGTGTTTGCTATTGAGGGAGTGCAGCAAAGGTTCACAGACTAATTCCCGGGACGTCAGGACTGACATATGAAGAAAGACTGGATCGGCTAGGCTTATATTCACTTGAATTTAGAAGAATGAGAGGGAATCTCATAGAAACATATAAAATTATGACGGGACTGGACAGGTTAGATGCAGGAAGAATGTTCCCGATGTTGGGGAAGTCCAAAACCAGGGGTCACAGTCTAAGGATAATTGGTAAGCCATATAGGACCGAGATGAGGAGAAACTTTTTCACCCAGAGTGGTGAACCTGTGGAATTCTCTCCACCACAGAAAGTTATGGAGTGCAGTTCGTTGGATATATTCAAGAGGGAGTTAGATGTTAGTTACGGCTAAGGGGATCACAGGGCATGGAGAGAAAGCGAGAGTGTGGTACTGAAGTTGCATGATCAGCCATAATCATATTGAATGTTGGTGCAGGCTCGAAGGGCCGAATGGCTGCTCCTGCACCTATTTTCTATGCTCTTTCTGGCTCGAATGCCCTTTCCATAATGGGTGCCCACAACTGCACAAAGTACAGTGACTGTGGCTTATCCATTGCCTTGACAAATTTATCATTTCCTTTTTGCTCGTAAGTTCTATGCCCCTATTATTAAACCTAAAATGCTATTAGGGAGGGTTTATCTACCTTCACTTTTAAGGAATGATGTATTTAAACATAGGAATTGCTCGACAAAAAGAACACAGTCCATCTGCTTTGCCTTCTACCATTCTGGTGAACGCTTGATTCAGCATTAATGGAATTATTGATTCATCATGGCAACCAATCAATTAGTCTACAGCAGACTCAGACATGACGTGTGCAAACCCCCAGTGGTGGAGAGCTTTGGGAACCATGGGTCCAAAGTCACCCGTTCCTTCCAAGCTTGCGTCACCTACCACATTTTGTATGTCTCATTACTGTATCCCAGACTGTTGTGTGCGGCTGCATAAATGCAGATTGGGACAGGACACTGGATATTCGTGCTTACTGTGGTTCTGCGGTAGCTTAATCACAAGACCCCCATTACTAATGCAGCGCATTTACTCAGGTCACATACCACATGGCTGACACGAATGTGAAAACATCATATATTATTAATGCTGTTGGTTGCAGGCCTCACAAACACCACTTTAGAAAACCTGCCTAAGATGCAAGTAACTTCAGTATTTTCTTCGTCAGAACCTTTAATTCCCTCAGTTTTTGACCACAATTCTTTGCCCTACTCCCTAAGGTGAATTTGTAATATTTGCTTAAGATGCAATTGCTTTTATTTTTTTAATATGCCCCAAAACGTTTTCCCTTACCACGGTAGATTTGCAATTCTTGCTGAAGCTCTCGTTGGTAAAGTGTTATAGCACTACCAGTGATGTTCTCATCCCAATCTACTCATCGGCCCAACCCTCTTCTTAATCTTCCTCGCTGCAATGCTCCACCTCAGTCAACAAGCTCCCCGCTGGAGTGGAACTAAACTACAGAACCAGTTTCCAGGCCAGGTCCAAGACCACCCCAACCTCTGTCGTCGAGCTACAGTACCGGATGATGCCTGCGTCTCTGCACATTCAGAGGCTGAACTCCAGGATATAGTTGACGTATTTACTGAGGTGTACGAAAGCATGGGCCTTGCATTAAACATCCGTAAGACAAAGATCCACCACCAGCCTGTCCTCGCCGCACAGCACTGCCCCCCAGTCATCAAGATCCACGGCGCGGCCCTGGACAAAGTGGATCATTTCCCATACCTTGGGAGCCTTTTATCAACAAAAGCAGACATTGTTGAGGAGATTCAATGCTGCCCCCAGTGCACCTGCGCAGACATTAGCCGCCTGAGGAAAAGAGTGTTCGAAGACCAGACCCTCAAATCTACCACCAAGCTCATGGTCTACAGGGCTGTAGTAATCCCTGCCCTCCTGTATGGCTGAGAAACATGGACCATGTGCAGTAGACACCTCAAGTCGCTGGAGAAATACCACCAACGATGCCTCTGCAAGATCCTGAAAATCCCCTGGGAGGACAGACGCACCAACATTCGAGTCCTCATCCAGGCCAACATCCCCAGCATTGAAGCACTGACCCAACTCCGCTGGGCAGGCCACATTGTCCGCATGCCAGATACGAGACTCCCAAAGCAAGCGCTCTACTCGGAACTCCTTCATGGCAAACAAGCCAAAGATGGACAGAGGAAACGTTACAAGGACACCCTCAAAGCCTCCCTGAAAGTGCAACATCCCCACAGACACCTGGGAATCCCTGGCCAAAGACTGCCCTAAGTGAAGGAAGTGCATCCGGGAGGGCGCTGAGCACCTAGAATCTCATTGCCAAGCGCATGCAGCGGAAAGAACGTGCGGCAAACCTGTCCCACCCTCCCTTACCCTCAACGACTGCCCCACCTGTGGCTCTCGTATTGGACTGTTCAGCTACCTAAGGACTCATTCTAAGAGTGGAAGCAAGTCTTCCTCGATTTCGAGGGACTGCCTATGATGATAACAGCCATGTTTCAAAACTGACTGATTCTTGCCACAATTTCCAAACTTGATATTATTGCACCTCTTAATGATCCCTTTTCAGCCCTAACATAAACATTAGTCCCTAACAATAACCTGAAATACAAAGCCCCTATCTCAGTAATCTCCTCCAGCCCCAAAACCCCCTGAGATGTCTGCATTCTTCCAGTTCTGGCCTCTTGAGCATCCCTGATTATAATCGCTCAACTATCGGTGGCCATGCCTTCAGCTGCCGAGCCCTCAAGCTCTGTTTTGCTAAAAACTTTATTTAATAGCCCAAGAGAAATTCCTAATTCAGAGACTGAAGCTGAATTGAAGTCTCAAGCTTCAAAGAGAATTCAGGTCTGTGCAGGGGAACCTTCTTGCATTTATTTCTACCATCACTAAATAACTACTATTATAGGCAATTTTGATTTTCTTTTTTTCTTTCTCACCTCACCCCAATTTTATAAAAGTTTTTAGTTGTGTACACGAATCCAAATCCATCATCCATCATCCATGTCTTTGTTACCTCTCGAATTGACAATTCACGCACTCCTGGCTGGCCTCCCGTGTTCTACTCTCTGTAAACTTGAGGTCATCTATAACTCTGCTGCCCATGTCCTAACTGGTAGAAAGTCTGGTTCACCTCTGTGCTCGCTAACCTATGTTGGCTCCCGGTTAAGCAACATCTCAATTTTTAAAAATTCTCCTTGTTTTCAAATCTCTCCATGGCCTCATCCCTCCCTATCTTGGTAATCTCCTCCAGCCCCAAAACCCCCCCTGAGATATCTTCACTCTCCAGTTCTGCCCTCTTGAGCATCCCTGATTATAATCGCTCAACAATCGGTGGCCGTGCCTTCAGCTGCCAAGGCCCCAAGCTCTGGAACTCCCTCCCTAAACCTCTCCGCATTTTTTCCTCTTTCCTCCTTTAAGACGCTCCTTAAAACCTACCTCTTTGACCAGGCGTTTGGTCATCTGTCCTAATCTTCTTAAGTGGCTCGGTGTCAAATATTGTTTTGTAACACTCCTGTGAAGCGCCTTTATAGCATTAAAGGCGCTATATAAATAAATGTTTTTGTTGTGGAATGTGGAAGGAAAATAATCAAATTCACTTTTTTTAAAGTTAAGGGATTTGGGTTGTTTTGTGGCAGTTTCTTGTTCCCAGTTGGTAGCTTTGGCAGGGGGGGAATGGATGGAAGAACAATTTGGTTGCTGATTTCTGGTTAGCTTTTCCTACTTCGCTACTGCTTTGTGATTCATCATGATGGCTTTTTCTGTCTGCCTGTATTTGAGCAAATAGACTGCGTTTGACAAACAGATGAATGTGCCATTCACTTTCTCATGCACTGCAAACATAGGCAAGATTTTTAATTGTGTAGATAAAGTCAGTTGAAACCCTAAATGGTCATGGGTTAGTTGGTGTATCTTTAGAGGAAGTCTTCAGCCAGGTGGAGGAAAGAGGGAATTCTTGCCATACTCATTTTGGTAACTATAATCACCATCTATTGTTACTCTTCCCACCCACCACCTCCAAACACACTGACATTTACTACCAGCAGAGTGACCACTGGTGAGGTCAGTTTTAAGATCACTTCTGCGTGCTAAGGAGGCCATTTTATGTTGTCCCTGCCTGATCTCTTGAAGGATCCATATATTTAATTGTGAGCACTCCTGCTTTGCTATTCTGAATGCCAAAAAATAGTTCTATTCTCTTTGATCAATATAACTAAAGCTCTTGTCTTTTTTCTTCTTCCCATCCCCCCCACCCTGCCTCAATGCAGTCAATAGCACCACTCTGCATTCCACTATCTAATAAATAGTCAAGACAGCTGTGTAAAGGCATGATGCTTGAGATGGGAGGAAAACTGCAACTTGAGTTTCAGAACTGACTGCTATTTGTAATGAAAACAGGAAATGGTTGAATCGCAAACAGTCGGTCAGTGTTTAAAGGAGAAAACTAGGATAGCGCTTCAAATGAAGCCCTTCATGAGAATTTTTTTAATTTCAGATTTCTAGCATTCGTGGTTCTCATACTGATTCCTGTAATATGTGTTCTCCTTTAGTTAAGTCACAATGTTTATTTTTGCACACTCAATGTTCTGATCTTTTTTTAAAAAAAAAACAAATTAAGATGGCTAGGAATGTTACATGGCTACAATAATCTCGGTTTTTGGATAACAGCAAAGTGACGTCAATCATGTCCTCAAAGACATTTCATTTCACCTCCAGTGTGTTTATCTCTTTCTGTGTCGTCTCTTCCCTGCCCAAGCCCTAGCACTCCATGATGCTTTCCCCAACAGCTTGGCTGAGATTGAAAACTTAGCAAGTAGCGTACTGGTGGTGCGTACTTCTGTTCCACTGCTCTGTACTGCCACAGGTTGGAGCACACTGTGCCTGTTCCCTGGTATCTATTTGTAATGTATATGCTTTCATCTCGCTCTTTCCACCTCCACTCCCACCAAAGTGTGAGCTTTCCCTTTTTAGTTTTTATAGGGAATTTGCATCTTCTGTCAACCATTACCAGCTCTTCGCTGCTGAATTTTCCCCCATGTGGTATAAAATTACTTGATGCAGAAAGTGTTTTTGTTTTTCTAAAAAGTGATTTTGATGCCAGAACAAGCTTCCAATGGTGTTAGCTGATGTGGAATCCTATTTTCTTAAACAATTCTTTCTGGGCACATTGATACCTCGTGTGTGTGTGTATTTTATGTATTTGAAGGACCTGTTCAAAATTATAGTTTTTTAAGGGTAGAAATATCTCAATTCAAGGTGCTCTTATAAGTGTTAATGATTGATAAGCCATCTGAATATATCATTCATTTGCACAGTTATTTAGGTTTCTGTTTGCATTTCAGACAAAAGGACTTGTAAACCTGCAAAGTAAATTATGCTTCAAATCTTTTTAGAAACACACATGCCTCCTTTGTTCACACATGTTCCCCAGTGCATAAAAATCAAATTCCTCACCTATAATTCCATCTGTGACCTGCCCGTCCATGACCTTGCCCTACCTTATCTCTGCAATTTCCTCCATTCCAACATTCCCTCTGATTCTGGACTTGTCTTTTACCCTGCCTCTTTGCCCCAATGTTGGTAGCAAAGCCTTCAGCCACCTCTTTAAAAGACTTCTCAAAACTATTTGATCAAACTTTAACTCCTTCTCCTCCCCATCTCTCCCTTCCGAACTTGGCAACATTCCTTTCTCCTATTTGTAATGCACCTTGAGATGTCAAAAGTGTTACATAAATGTTGTTGGTCACAGTACCTTCTAGTTATATCCACAAATTCTAGTGGCTCTGAAATGAGCACCCATGAAACTCTTATCTCGTCCCTCCTTCTGATCTTTAAAACATTGAGTATTTGTTGTGTTCCAGTGATTTGGTCTATGGAAATCACTTGACCTATACCTCCCTCGGTCTTTCACCAGTTTTTTTTTAAACAAGCCATGTGATCCAAAGCTCACCTTCATCTAGCAGTCTGACCTGCGGAAACCATATGGCCCACAGAGGCACAGACTTGCTAGATTTCTTCCAGTAATGACAATTGCTTTTACACCATGTCTCATCTCTGCCCTGCCTCTACCTCAGTCTCCCCAGTCTGGCTCTACAAATGCCTCTGGCTGTGCAAATGCCCCTGCCTGGAGGAGGGTTTCAAGTTGCCGATCTCTTTGTACAAAACTGCATGTGCTGTCCACTTTTCCCACTCGTTGCAGACTGCCCAGCTCTGGTAACCGCATTTATGTGCCTGTTCGAGTTGATTGTCAGGTCAATGATGAAGCCCAGGATGTTAATGGTGGGGGGCTCACCTAGGCCCCACACTTTGGACATCCTTCTTTAAACCCCTCAAACTCCCTCTCTCCTTTAAGACCTTACTTAAAATCCACTATAAAACTACCTCTTTGCCCAAACCTCCTAATGTCCTCGTTTGGCTTGGCATCAATTTATTTTGATTGTGTCTCTGAAGTGCTTTCTACATTTCTATAGTTTTGGTCTCCTAATCTGAGGAATGACATTCTTGCTATTGAGGGAGTACAGCAAAGGTTCACCAGACTGATTCCCGGGATGGCAGGACTGACATATGAAGAAAGACTGGATTGACTAGGCTGATATTCACTGCAATTTAGAAGAATGAGAGGGGATCTCATAGAAGCATATAAAATTCCGACGGGATTGGACAGGTTAGATGCAGGAAGAATGTTCCCGCTGTTGGGGAAGTCCAGAACCAGGGGTCACAGTCTAAGGATAAGGGGTAAGCCATCTAGGACCAAGAGAATTGTGAACCTGTGGAATTCTCTACCACAGAAAGTTGTTGAGTCCAGTTCGTTGGATATATTCAAAAGGGAGTTAGATGTGGCCCTTACGGCTAAAGGGCTCAAGGGGTATGGAGAGAAGGCAGAATGGGGTACTGAAGTTGCATGATCAACCATGATCATATTGAATTTTGGTGCAGGCTCGAAGGGCCGAATGGCCTGCTCCTGCACCTATTTTCTATGTTTCTATGTACATTAAAGATGTGATATAAATGAAGTTATTATTGATTAACTCACAGTGGCTTCATTTGGCAGATTACATAGTGAATCCTTTCTGAAGGTCAATCCTGCTTAATTACCTCTCGTGTAGTGAGTACATAGACCACAGTTTTCAGTCCCCATACATGCAATCAGAATGATTCCTCACCCGACTCTGAGACTTCAAGACAGTGGAGCACAACTGGAGTATAGCAGACGCAATGAAACCACATCAGCAGCACACTGACTTGGATTACAAACATACTTGGACTGTGACATCTCTCCTCGTCCCCAATAATTCTATTCAAGTTCTAATCATAGATGAATCTCAGAAATTTACAGCACAGAAGGAGGCCATTCGGCCCATCGTGTCCGTGCACGCAGTACTCTCGCTGCGGCCTAACTAATGTTTTATACAGTTTAAGGATAACCTCCCTGCTCTTGTATTCAGTTCCTTGGCTAATAAAGGCAGGTATCCAGTATGCCACCTTAACCACCTTATCTACCTGGCTTGTTACCTTCAGGGATCTGTGGACATGCACTACAAGGTCCCTCTATTCCTTTACACTTCTCAGTGTCCTACCATTTACTGTGCATTCCCTTGCCTTGTTAGCCCTCCCCAAATACATTACTTTACACTTCTCTGGATTGAATACTATGCCACTGTTCTGACCATAAGCACATAAGAAATAGGAGCAGGAATAGGCCAGATAGCCCCTGGAGCCTGCTCCGCCATTCAATAAGATCCTGGCTGATCTGATATTGGCCTCAACTGCACTTTCCTACCTGTTCCCCATAGGCTTTGACTCCACAATAGTTCAAGAATCTGTCGATCTCAGCCTTGAATATATTCAATGACTCCGCCTCCACAGCTCTCTGGGATTCACGATCTTCTGAGAGAAGAAATTCCTCCTTATCTCCATCTCCGTGGGCGACCCCTTATTCTGAACCGATGCCCACTCGCTCTAGATTCCCCCACGAGAGGAAACATCCTCTCAGCATCCATCTTGTCAAGCCCCTCAGAATCTTACATGTTTTAATAAGATCACCTCATTTTTCTAAACTCCAATGAGTACAGGCCCAACCTGCTCAACCCTTCCTCATAAGACAACCCCTTCATCCCAGTAATCAACTTAGTGGACCTTCTCTGAACTGCCTTCAATGCAAGTATATCCCTCCTTGAAAAAGGAGACCAAAACTGTACGCAGTACTCCAGGTGTGTACCCTCTGTACCGCAACATTCTATAGTCTCTTTCCTTTAAATAATTTGCTTTTCTATTCCTACCAAAGTGGATAATCTCACATTTTCCCACATTATACTCCATCTGCCAAATTTTTGCCCACTCGCGTAACCTATCTATATCCCTTTGCAGACTCTGTGTCCTCCTCGCAACTTGCTTTCCCATCTATCTTTGTATCAACAAATTTGGTGGCAATACACTTGGTCCCTTCATCCAAGTCGTTAATATAGATTGTCAAAAGTTGAGGCCCCAGCACTGCTCCCTGTAACAAACTAGTTACAGTTTGTTAACATGAAAATGACCCATTTATCCAGACTCTCTGTTTTCTGTTTGTTAGCCAATCTTCTATCCATGCTAATATAGTACTGCCAAAACCATGAGCTACAGTCCATTGATATCTTCCTGCAATCTACAGCTTTCTTCTTCATTATCAACCACACGGCCAATTTTTGTATCATCTGCAAACTTAAACATATGCCCTATATTCAAGTCCAAATCACTGATATATACCACAAAATAAATCTCTTTCTCCCCCCCCCCCCCCCCCGGCCCGAGTGCATTGTCTGTGTAAGATCAGAAGTATCTCAAAATAGACAACTTGTTCTATAATAAAGTTGATATATTTTTTTTGGAATGTGGTTCAACTAGGGGAAATGCCATTATCTAATCCAAGTTATAATGAGGGCATGTACAAAGTTCATTGCTATCTGATTTGGTGAACTACAATCGATATGTTCATTAAACTTTGAATTTTATGGCTCACATTCTTTCCCCAGTGAAATGCTTTTTAAAAATTATTATTCTTTGATTTCTCCCCCCCCTCCCCCCCCCCCTTTCTCTATTAAGGTATCCGACCTTCATAGATGCACTCCGTGACCTGGATGATGCATTGTCCATGTGCTTCCTATTTGCAACATTCCCTCGCACGGGTAAATGCCACGTACAGACGATTCAGTTATGTCGGCGGCTAACTGTGGAGTTTATGAATTTCGTTATTGCCTCCAGGTCACTACGTAAGGTGGGTATCAGCTAAAAGAGTGGAATGTCGGCATGGTGAAATAGGGAGCGTTATGTTCAGCAAGGTGGGTTATCAGTGATGGGAAACGTGGCTGTTCTTCCACCTTTGTTCCCGAGTATCAACGGGAAACAATGCAAGATCTGGTAGGGTGTACGTTTCCAGGATTTACAAAGTTAAGATATAACGAGAGGGCAAAAGAGCTCCGACTACTGTAAGGAAACCTTGTAAGTCAGGTGTATTATGGGTGGAATGGAAAAGTACTCGGGTCATGATTATCATATAACAAACCTGCAAACTGAGTAACCACTCCACAGAGCTGGTGCTGTGAATGCTGACAGAAAACATTCAGATACTCATGGAATGTTTTTATTAAAAATATGCATCAATATTGGCTACTAACCAAGAGATGAAAATTGCATTGATTGTGAATGTAGAGCAAAACAATTAGTAAAGATGGAAAGGCTGAAAGGCCTTTTTGTTCGTATTCTATATCCTTGTAATGAAACTACTTTAGTAAGTCACAGTAGTTTTACCAGCTAAGAATTCGGTGCATTGATTATCAATATGCTATTCATATGGTTATGAATAACAACCTGATCCCACAGGAAAATCTGAGCTGCTGGTCAGACTTGCTAACAACACAAAAGTAAGAACAAAGGAGACAAAGGACTTGCAGAAAGCTTTATATCTAATTGAGCAAAAGAAATTCATGACAGAAGGGTAAAGACAAAAGTATAAGTATTGAATTAGCACAAGGAGACTGAACATTTTGCTGTCCATTGTGGTGAAGAAATCTTAAAGTACTAACAGAATGTTAGAATATATGTAGCTTTTCATAACTTCAGGGGTCCCGAAGCACTTCAGAGCCAATGAATTACTAATCCAACAGTAAACTATAAAAGTACAGAAGTTAGGTGGCTCGGTGGTCAGATCTTAGACTAATGTATTCAGTTTTTTTTTCACCTCGTCAAAAGTATACTTGTATTAGTTGAGGTGCAGGACAGAGCAATGAGAGTGATCCCACATGTAAAGGAAATGGGATTTGATGGAAAAACTAGAGAAGTTTGAATGGGAAGAAAAGTAGAGAGTACCTTCTTTGTTCAAAGTGCCTTCCCCATTTTTATTATTATACAGGTAAATTAAAACACTTGATGTTTCTTTGCCATTCTTTTAAAAACAGTGATCACCATCCTGAAGACTCCTAGTCTGCTCCAGTATTATCAGCAGAGAATCTTGAGTACATTACTCTGGGGACTATTATCGCAAACTTTGAGATCTTTCATTGCAAATTATGGAGGAATCAGACTTCAGACTAGCCTGAGGATCTCTCTCGGTTGGCTAATATTCTGTGTGTTGGTCAGTCAGACCTGGCTGCTTTAGCTGAATAGCAGATGCTCACCATACCGGCTCTCAAACGAAGAGTCCCATTGTTGCCAATGTTCTAGAAGGCTGTTGCCCATGGAACCCTAGCTCAGCGTGTATGCTAGAGTGTAATGTTGTCACGTAACCTGCAGAAGCTCTGTTGGAGCTCACGTGATCAAGTGCTTGACAGCTGTGAAACTGCACAGTACATAGTCAACGACTTCAAAAGCTAACGTCATAAAATTGGCAAAAGAATTTTTAAAAAGAGGAAAAGTTGGCAGGCACTCCTGGTACTTCGAATTGGGATGCTCTTATTCTGTAAGAACAGAACTGACGTAAATAGACTGACACCTGATTAGTTAGCAAGCCATGAACTGGAGCTGGCAGTCGACTGGAATTGGGAATTAGCGAAACGTAATAGGACCTGGAGATCATCCTGAGATTGTTTTAAGAAAATTGCACTAAAGATAAAATGTAGAGAAAAGCAGCTCAACTGATGAGTGGACGGGACAATTGAGTTGAAGTGTATATGATGTGTATTGTTTACTATTATAGTTGCATTTTGTTCTGCCAAAACCTATATAAAAAAAATTAAAATAAGATGTACTCCATCTTTTACATACTGCAAAAAATTTAATTCCCTGTTGGAGGTACAGTTGTATTGAGGGTTTTTTTAAAAAAAAGAATTCACTGTCCAAATTTAGATACATAGCAACAAGCACGTACTGTTTAACTTTGGAAAATATAGTTGTAAATCGCCTACACTGCGCTGCTTACTCGTTCATCGACGTGAGCTTTTCTCCTATGAGTTTTAGCTTAATGGGATATAATTTCTTTCTAGGTATTCCTGTCTATCAAAGGAATTTATTACCAGGCCGAAATTCTTGGTCAGCTGATAACCTGGATTGTGCCCTATTCGTTTGCACACGATGTAAGTATCAAAACAGCGTGCTGGCAGCTTGCAGTGTTGCTATTCAATAGCTCTTGATGAATCCTTAAAGTAATAGACAGTGAGAATACAGGAATATGGTACGTATTATTTCAGGCAGGCAGTGTTATTGCTGAATGTCTGTCGCATAGTCAAAATCTATTGGTTCGCGTTTGTCAACACACAATCATACAATAATCTGATTGTGTAAATTCCATAATGTTGCAGTAATTTTGTCATTTTGAAATGTTTCTTTTAGAAAGAAATTGGGGTAATTGCATAGTGGCAAAGAACTGAAGAAGCGGCTTTCTGAGTATACAGTTCGACCATTAAATGAGAAGTTTCATCCCAAGTCTGAATGCTATTCAAGGGAACATGTTTACCTGCACACAATACACTTTACAACTAAGTGCAGCTTTATAAAAAAAAAATCATAGTCGCGTTAAACAGAAGTTCTTGTTTTGTAGAAACTTTAATCTTTTACACTTTACGCATGGAATTTGGAAGAGGCCGATTCAACTATAACCTTGTTTGTGCAATGTGCAATTGATGAGCTACAGGTAGTGGTGTGTTATGATTGCAGCTGCTCCTGTTCAGGTTTCATATTGCCTTATAGGACAAGTCAATGTAATTGTGGATTAGTCCCGATGCTATATTGTACCACAACTCAGTCCAACTTTTAAAACACAGACTGGCTCTATAGCAATTATTTGACACTCTTCTGCTCGGGTTGAAGGATCACCAGGAATAAAATACTCGCACAAAATTACTTTTGAAGGGAAGCACGAGTTTGATTATCATAGAATTTTGCAGCAAGGAAGGGTGCCATTCGGCCCATCGCGCCTGCACCAGTTCTCTCAAAGAGCTATCCACTCAGTCCCATTTCCCAATACCATTTTAAACTTTAATTTTCTAAATATTTATCCACTTCACACACATTGTGGGCTTCCCCCCCCCCCCCCCCCCCGTTTTAATATCAACAGACACAGCAACTTAGTGATTTCACCCCTCAAATATAGTTTTAGGCCTACTGTATAAGAACATAAGAATTAGGAACAGGAGTAGACCATCTAGCCCCTCGAGCCTGCTCCGCCACTTAATAAGATCATGGCTGATCTGGCCGTGGACTCAGCTCCACTTACCCCCCGCTCCCCATAACCCTTAATTCCCTTATTGGTTTAAAAATCTATCTATCTGTAATTTGAATACATTCAATGAGCTAGCCTCAACTGCTTCCCTGGGCAGAGAATTCCACAGATTCACAACCCTCTGGGAGAAGAAATTTCTTCTCAACTCGGTTTTAAATTGACTCCCCTGTATTTTGAGGCTGTGCCCCCTGGTTCTAGTCACCCCGACCAGTGGAAACAACCTCTCTGCCTCTACCTTGTCTATCCCTTTCATTATTTTAAATGTTTCTATAAGATCACCCTTCATCCTTTGAACTCCAACGAGCAAAGACCCAGTCTACTCAATCTATCATCATAAGGTAACCCCCTCATCTCCAGAATCAGCCTAGTGAATCGTCTCTGTACCCCCTCCAAAGCTAGTATATCCTTCCTTAAGTAAAGTGTTCAAAACTGCACGTAGTACTGCAGGTGCGGCCTCACCTATATACCCTGTACAGTTGCAGCAGGACCTCCCTGCTTTGTACTCCATCCCTCTCGCAATGAAGGCCAACATTCCATTCGCCTTCCTGATTACCTGCTGCACCTGCAAATTAACTTTTTGGGATTGTTTTTTGTTTTTGCAGATAAACTCCAAAAAGAGTTTCATGCACAAGGACTCGCGGCCTTCCGCGAGAGGTGGGCACCGGAGGGACTGGAGTGCATCATCACGCCCGGCAATCAAATTTTAATTTGATTTTACGTTTTAAAGTTTAATTTTGTTTTAATTGCCGGTGCTTTTAGTGTCCCCCTCCCCTTTTATAGGGGGCACTTGGAAAAATGTGATTTTAGCGCCCAAAAAAAGAAGGAAAAAAACACAAAAAAAGGAAAAAAAAGGGGCCTTGAAAATGTCTGCTGTGTCACCCAGGCGGGTGGCACAGTTTAATGTTTATGTTTTTTTTCAGGTAAACTCAAAAGAGTTTCATGCACAAGGACCCCCAGGTCCCTCTGCACCGCAGCATGTTGTAATTTCTCCCCATTCAAATAACATTCCCTTTTACTGTTTTTTTTTTTCCCCAAGGTGGATGACCTCACATTTTCCGACATTGTATTCCATCTGCCAAACCTTAGCCCATTCACTTAACCTATCCAAATCTCTTTGCAGCCTCTCTGTGTCCTCTACACAACCCGCTTTTTCACTAATCTTTGTGTCATCTGCAAATTATGTTACAGTACACTCTGTCCCCTCTTCCAGGTCATCTATGTATATTGTAAACAGTTGTGGTCCCAGCACCGATGCCTGTGGCACACCACTAACCACCGATTTCCAACCCAAAAAGGACCCATTTATCCCGACTCTCTGCTTTCTGTTAGCCAACCAATTCTCTATCCATGCTAATACATTTCCTCTGACTCCGCGTACCTTTATCTTCTGCAGTAACCTTTTGTGTGGCACCTTATCGAATGCCTTTTGGAAATCTAAATACACCACATCCATCGGTACACCTCTATCCACCATGCTCGTTATATCCTCAAAGAATTCCAGTAAATTAGTTAAACATGATTTCCCCTTCATGAATCCATGTTGCGTCTGCTTGATTGCACTATTCCTGTCTAGATGTCCCCTTATTTCTTCCTTAATGATAGCTTCAAGCATTTTCCCCCACTACAGATGTTAAACTAACCGGCCTATAGTTACCTGCCTTTTGTCTGCCCCCTTTTTTAAACAGAGGCGTTACATTAGCTGCTTTCCAATCCGATGGTACCTCCCAGAGTCCAGAGAATTTTGGTAGATTATAACGAATGCATCTGCTATAACTTCCGCCATCTCTTTTAATACCCTAGGATGCATTTCATCAGGACCAGGGGACTTGTATACCTTGAGATCCATGAGCCTGTCCAGCACTACCCTCCTAGTGATAGTGATTGTCTCAAGGTCCTCCCTTCCCACATTCCTGTAACTAGCAATTTTTGACATGGTTTTTGTGTCTTCCACTGTGAAGACCGAAGCAAAATAATTGTTTACGGTCTCAGCATTTTCCACATTTACCATTATTAAATCCTCCTTCTCATCTTCTAAGGGACCAACATTTACTTTAGTCACTCTTTTCCATTTTATATATCGGTAAAAGCTTTTACTATCTGTTTTTATGTTTTGTGCAAGCTTACTTTCGTAATCTATCTTTCCTTTCTTTATTGCTTTCTTAGTCATTCTTTGCTGTCGTTTAAAATTTTTCCAATCCTCTAGTTTCCCACTAACCTTGGCCACCTTATACGCATTGGTTTTTAATTTGATCCTCTCCTTTATTTCCTTGGTTATCCATGGCTGGTTATCCCTTCTCTTACCGCCCTTTTTCACTGGAATATATTTTTGTTGAGCACTGAAAGAGCTCCTTAAAAGTCCTCCACTGTTCCTCAATTGTGCCACCGTTTAGTCTGTGTTCCCAGTCTACTTTAGCCAACTCTGCCCTCATCCCACTGCAGTCCCCTTTGTTTAAGCATAGTACGCTCGTTTGAGACACTACTTCCTCACTCTCAATCTGTATTACAAATTCAACCATACTGTGATCACTCATTCCGAGAGGATCTTTTACTAGGAGATCGTTTATTATTCCTGTCTCATTACACAGGACCAGATCTAAGATAGCTTGCTCCCCTGTAGGTTCTGTAACATACTGTTCTAAGAAACAATCCTGTCTGCATTCTATGAATTCCTCCTCAAGGCTACCCCGTGCGATTTGATTAGACCAATCGATATGTAGGTTAAAATCCCCCATGATTACTGCCGTTCCTTTTTCACATGCCTCCATTATTCCCTTGATTATTGTCCACCCCACCGTGAAGTTATTATTTGGGGGGCCTATAAACTATGCCCACCAGTGACTTTTTCCATTTACTATCTCTAATCTCCACCCACAATGATTCAACATTTTGTTCATTAGAGCCAATATCGTCTCTCACAACTGCCCTGATATCATCCTTTATTAACACAGCTACCCCAACTCCTTTCCCTTCTTGTCTATCTTTCCGAATTGTCAGATTTACCCCTGTATGTTTAATTCCCAGTCTTGGCCACCCTGCAACCACATTTCAGTAATGGCCACCAAATCATACCCATTTGTAATGATTTGTGCCGTCAACTCATTTACTTTGTTTCGAATGCTGCGTGCGTTTAGGTAAAGTGTTTTAATATTAGTTGTTAAACCATGATTTTTAGTTTTGACCTCTCCTGCAGCCCCTTTATGTTCAAACATATTGTCCCTTCCTATCACCTTGTGGTTTACACTTATCCCAGTGCTACTCTGCTCTGTTGCCTCCTGCCTTTTGCATCCTTTCTTGGGGTTCTGTTCATCTGAGCTCTCACCCACTCTAACTAGCTCAGAGCCCTCTCCTGGGTTCCCATCCCCCTGCCAAGCTAGTTTAAAACCCTCCCAACTGCACTATCGAAACCACCCGCGAGAACATTGAGTTGGAGGAGCTGGAGACACTTCCTGCACACATGGTCATCCCTGTTGCGGGAAGCATCCAGGAATTCCCACATGGCACAGGTGTTGCATTCTGTTTGAATGAGCTGCCCTGCCATCCCACTAGTTACCCTTAAATTACCCAGCAAAAACACTGACTCCCACTACACACACGAAACAGCTATTTAGTAATTTATCCTCTTATCTATTAGAACACAAAATCAAAGAGAAATACTCACCAGCCAACCACTTACCAGCTTGGCTGTGATGTCACTTTTTGATTTCTTGTCCCTCCTCCCCGCACTGCTCGCTCACCGACTGCCGCTGGGCCTTTGTAGGCTGCTGACCCCCGGACTGCCGCTGACTCTGCTCCTCCCCGTAATCTGACGTCACCCCTTGATTTCTCACCTCTCTATCTTTGTCTGCAGCTGGTATGTCAAGGCTGACTTTTCTCTGGTTAAACACCACACTGTATTAGCCCATCGCACTTCAATAATCTCTCCAGCTCAATACTAATCTCATAAATGACCCAAATTTAGTTTAAACATTAATTCTTAATTACTCCAGTCTTTTTGATAAGAATCTAGGATCCTTGGTTGACCATCACAATATGAGCAATTTCATAAAGTTGTCTTGAGGTGGTTTTGGAAAAAATTGTAATACAATTGATCAAAATTATTATTTTTTAAAGAATTGTATTGGAAACCTATGTACGGTTTAACATCTCTCTCTAGTAGGCCAACATGCAGGGATTTCGCAGTTAAACCAGGAACTGCTGCACGAGTGGCATGACCAGGTTTTAATTTCAATGAATTCTTTGCCCAAACTACTGGGAAAATAAATTCTTGTGTTGCATTCCTCAGCGTGTTGGACAGCTACTGGGCTCAGACCACTACTTGTCTGTCGTTCGTTTAGCCAACTGCAATACTGTGGGCGTTTTTTAATATTTTAAAAGCCTTCATATAACTGAAAAGGATCCCTTGTAACATTGGTATGGGGCACTGCAGCTGGCCTCTATCAATAAAGCCTCCTTTGTGCCCTGGTGGTGGATGAACAAAGAACTTTGTAATTCCTTCTATTCATTGTTCAAATGGTCCTATATGTTAAATCATGTGATATTTCTTAACCTTGGTGGCACTGCTGTTCCAAAAATGAGCAGTCTGTTTCTGGCAGCCTAGCTAATGATGGGGATGGTAGTCCCCTTCTACCAAACTGAAGTCCAGTAGAATGATTAGTACTTTACAGAAATGGGGATAATATGCTTTTATTTAGGGGATTGGTCTGCACTGTCTACATACTTGCCTTTATTTCACCATTACCCCTCGCTGATTCTGTAGCACTAAACTATGCTAGACCTGTGCATCGCCAAATGCTTAATCACGATCCCCATGTTTCGATAGAGGTTTGCCTGCCATAAAGCTGCCTCTGCCTCCTGGTTGCTGAATGTTGGGCTGGAGCACTCCCACCCTGGAGCTGCTTTCCCTTTCGGTCACCAATCGCTCAGCCTGGTTCTGGATCTCTCATGTGGGCCAGAGGTATATATCTCATTGCAAGCCTAGGAGTTCTGAAGCATGAAGGAGCACGGTTGGCCATGTGCCTCACAAATCTATCCTGATTTTGCGATCATTGAAGAAAAAAATCCCCTGCTGAAAGCTCACACGTTACAGCAGCTGTTTGCAGCAGCCAGGTTTGAGATTGTTAAATAGTGCCAAATATGTTGGCGCCAGACAAAATCTAAGGATAATGGTACTTATTACTAAATGAAGTGTTTATAATAATTGCGAAGCTGCAAAATAGTACTGGATGGATTTGTTGGAATACATTTTTATAGCGGTAAGAGCTAATCTTGTGGTATTGCTCACTGGTAGACTGGGGCCGGGAGTGCAGCTCTGCTGTTTAGATGCTCATCTGCCACTGCTCAGTACTGACTAAAGAAATCATTCAAGTAGGCCCTGATGTCTGTTTTGTTGCTGTTGGCGAGGGAAGTTTGCAGATTGATAGGCGTTTATAAATTTCTGGCCTTGCCTCTTTGTGAATATAGCTTTATTAAAACACACCATAGATAGCAGCAAACGTTTGCAGCAACCAGATTTGAAAGTGAAACGTTTTGTTCTCCAACAATGTCTTTGAGATGGAGGTGATCTTTTGCATTCCTTTGATAATTACTTTCAAAGAATTGTACTGTCATAAATCTTGGATTGTATTCTTGTCTGGCAAAGCTTTTTCCAATAGCCAAATGAATCAGGTAAAAGAATAAACCAGAAAATGCTCAACAGCCATAAACAACAGAGCTAATAGTTCAAACTATTTGTACCTTGTGGTTACTGTTCAGAATTGTTCTTCACGTTTATTGAGTACAAGATCTTCAAAAACAGGTGACTTTACACAAAACAGCCTTTTGCAGCTGCAGGGTCAACTTTGCAATAATCTGTGTTTATTTGCAGTGTATACTGCTGACTGTGGGGCTGATCGTTGATAATTTACCATTTGAGAAGTTATTCTGAGGGACTGGATAATGCGATGGCTCGGCATACCTGCCTTTGCTTAAAATCTCGGCTGATGGGATAAATGTCTCTCTTGACTTCAAGGCTCCTGTGGAAATTGACTTTGTCCAGCTTGACTCCCGTTCCTAATGTGTGTGGACTTGTAGCAAAAAAAAAACATTTTTGTGATGAGTTGGCCATTTCATTCAGGCCAAAAGGATGGTTAAGCGTGGCAAGTGGGAGAATCCTCCTTGGTACAATGAGGGTGCTTTCCTGTGATAGTGGTTGAGGCAGAGTAGAGGGAGCTTTAGTCTGCATCTAGTTGAGCTGTAAATTACTTGGAAAGATTTGATATTGACACCGGATGCCTGAAATGGCAGTGTTCTATTCCCTCATCCTAATTAGCACACTAATTCAATCAGAAATTGGTCTCTCCTAGTTATAAGCAGAATTATTTTTAATTCAAGCACATGGCAGCAATCTGAAAGATTGTTATGTACAATGTTTTTCAATGCATTTGGCTTTTTAAACATAAATAGTGATGCATCTGAATATGTTCAGTTGGTTTATTCTGACCTACCAGTATATGGAAAACTGTTAACGTCTCTGTCCTTTTTGATTTACCTACTTGTCTAAAATGTGACTTATTTTGGTATCTGAATATATGATCCAGCGTGGTTTACAACAAAGTCATCCTTGTGCTTTGGATGTATTCCATCTAAAGTTGGTATTAGAAACATAGAAAATAGGTGCAGGAATAGGCCATTCAGTCCTTCGAGCCTGCACCACCATTCGATAAGATCATGGCTGATCGTTCACCTCAGCACCCCTTTCCTGCTTTCTCTCCATACCCCTTGATCTCTTTAGCCGTAAGGGCCATATCTAACTCTCTCTTGAATATATTCAATGAACTGGCATCAACAACTCTCTGCGGTATGGAATTTCACGGGTTAACAACTCTCGGAGTGCAGAGGTTTCTCCTCATTTCAGTCCTAAATAGCTTCCCCCTTATCCTTAGACTGTGTCTCCTGCATCTGGACTTCCCCAATATTGGGAACATTCTTCCTGCATCTAACCTGTCCAGTCCCATCAGAATTTTATATGTTTCTATGAGATCCCCTCTCATCCTTTTAAACTCCAGTGAATACAGGCCCAGTCGATCCAGTCTCTCCTCATATGTCAGTCCAACCATCCCGGGAATCAGTCTGGTGAACCTTCGCTGTGGGTTATAATTAGCTGTTTCCTCTCTCCCTCCTTTTTTTAAAAAGTGGTGTTACATTCGCTACCCTCCAGTCCATAGGAACTGATCCAGAGTTGATAGACTGTTGGAAAATGATCACCAATGCATCCACTATTTCTAGGGCAATTTCCTTAAGTACTCTGGGATGCAGACTATCGGGCCCTGGGGATTTATCGGCCTTCAATCCCATCAATTTCCCTAACGCAACTCCCCGTCTAATAAGGATATCCTTCAGTTCCTCCTTCTCACTAGACCCTCGGACCCCTAGTACTTCTGGAAGGTTATTTGTGTCTTCCTCCAAAAGGCAGAACCGAAGTATTTGTTCAACTGGTCTGCCATTTCTTTGTTCTCCATTATAAATTCACCTGAATCTGACTGCAAGGGACCTACGTTTGTCTTCACTAATCTTTTCCTCTTCACATATCTATAGAAGCTTTTGCGGTCAGTTATGTTCCCGGCAAGCTTCCTCTCATATTCTATTTTCCCCCTCCTAATTAAACCCTTTGTCCTCCTCTGCTGAATTCTAAATTTCTCCCAGTCCTCAGGTTTTCTGCTTTTTCTGGCCAATTTATATGCCTCTTCCTTGGATTTAACACTATCCTTAATTTCCCTTGAAGGTGGTTGAGCCACCTTCCCTGTTTTATTTTTACTCCAGACAGGGATGTACAATTGTTGAAGTTCATCTATGTGATCTTTAAATGTTTGCCATTGCCTATCCACCGTCAACCCTTTAAGTATCATTTGCCAGTCCATTCTAGCCAATTCACGTCTCATACCATCGAAGTTACCTTTCCTTAAGTTCAGGACCCTAGTCTCTGAATTAACTGTTACTCTCCATCTTAATAAAGAATTCTACCATATTATGTTCACCCTTCCCCAAGGAGCCTCACACAACAAGATTGCTAATTAGTCCTTTCTCATTAGGCATCACCCAGTCTAGGATGGCCAGCCTTCTTGTTGGTTCCTCGACATATTGGTCTAGAAAACCATCCCTAATACACTCCAGGAAATCCTCCTCCACTGTATTGCTACCAGTTTGTTTAGCCCAATCTATATGTAGATTAAAGTCACCCATGATGACTGCTGTACCTTTATTGCATGTGTTGATACGGATTCTTTTCCCTCAATCTGTCTCGGCGAAAACACTGACACGAACACCAAGTTACTCTGAGTTATACTTTATTAATGCAACATCGATGCTGGCTTGTCTTCACCAGGGAGTTCCGACTCTCCGGGAGTCAGTTATCCCTCGCAAGACAAGCCAAAAGATAGTACAAACATACAGTAGTTATACATTTTCCAGACAATACACAGTTAACTGACACTCAGCTTGCCCAATCCCTGTCTCTCTGTTCTTCATTCTGAGCCAATAGGGCTTTTCTGCTGCACACGGTTCGGCAGACACAGCCCGCCTCACTTTAGTTTCCTCCCCTCTACACTCGAGACTATGTTCACAATATATCGGTACTGTACCATCTGGTTCTGCTACGCCGTTCTTATCCTGTTATCTGCACCACATTTTAGCTGATTCACGCTGACTTAGCACCCCAACTGGTGACCAAAGTCTGTGGACACATGGCATTTTATTATGTTCAATCCCTTATACTTATTTCACATTCTTTCAACATTCCTCAATACTTTCTCACATTCTCACATGCATCCCTAATTTCTTGTTCGATGTTGTCCCCAACCTCACTACTACTGTTTGGTGGTCTGTACACAACTCCCACTAGCGTTTTCTGCCCTTTGGTATTCCGTAGCTCCACCCATACAAATTCCACATCATCCAAGCTAATGTCCTTCCTTACTAATGCTTTAATTTCCTCTTTAGCCAGCAACACTACCCCACCTCCTTTTCCTTTTACTTTCTGTCTATTCTTGATTCATTATATTGTCCGAATAACACACAGCTTAACTAGTAAAGAAAATCCCTTTTCACTTCAGATTTTGTGCTGTTGCTTTGTTCCCAGGTGATCTCAAATAAACTATTATTGTGTTCAAAACAGATATTTCTATTTGGTTTTAAAAGCTTTCTGGGTTGTCCAGTTTAAAGCTGTACATTTTTTTTTTAAACAGCATTTTCATCCTGGAAATGATTTCATAATGTTTGTTCTTGTAGCTTAATTAAGGCTCTTAACTCAAGCTCTCAAATTCTGTATGTGTTTCTAGCATCCAACAGATGTGGACTACAGAGTGATGGCTACCTTCACAGAGTTTTTCACAACCATTCTAGGATTTGTCAATTTCAGACTCTACCAGAGCCTCAATCTTCTTTATCCTCCAAAGGTAGATTACATTTTCATTCATTAAATTTAGCATCTTCGAAAGTGTACCTGAGATCATTTGAAACTTCAGGTTTGTAGGATTTGTTATGCAGTTTGTGAACGACCTGGCTCAGATTATACATGAACCAGTTTTCCCTCTTCAAATTTTCATGCACTGTATATTCTCTGCTGTCTTTTTTGACAGCTGAAATGTTAAACGCTCTGCACAAACTTCTGTTATTAAATTGTTGTGCATCACCAAGAGTACAAAGTACTTTTATTCTGTTTGTTTCAATACTTTGAAGCCCATGATAGTAATGCTCCATCTTGAGTGAATTTCTCAGCTATCGTAAAATAATAAAAAATTAAATTGTTCACTCGGATAGAATTGAGGGAGTTTTAATAGGTCAATAAATCTTTGATCTAGTTAGTTACAAAGCCCCCCCCCCCCCCCCCCCACCCCGAGTGCTACCTTTCACACGTGGAATGGCTATCCATTTACTATACTGCTCATAATGAACCTGCCATGGTATTTAGTGCTGGACTAGGTCCCCTCGAGCTGATAAAAGTACATGGTGTGACTGTGTTTTTCTAACATTAACCCCTTTTCCAGAATAAACCCTTTTGGAATGTTAATTATAGTCTGAATGTTTACCAGGTCCACGTAGTATTCCACACCTTGAGAAAGCTGCTGGGCAATCATCCAGCACTATCCTTAAGTTGGCTGTTGGTGGACAACTGAATAGTGTGGTCTGGGCAGAGAGGAACTCGCCCTATGGGAAATTGCTTGATACGTTGTCAGAAACATCCCCATCTGCACAGCAAGTTTCAATAACCTGCCATGTGGGGAATCTTGAGCACGAAGCAGCGTTCTGCTGCTTTGTGAAACGACCCTTTGGCGCAATCAGCTCAATGTGAAAACAAAGCACTTTTACTAAACCAGATCAGGCAGTTAGATAGCACATGCAAATACTGTTCTGTTGGAACATGATTCATTTCTATCAGCCCCCTTGCCGCTCTTATTGTTGGATGTATGCACATTCCACTCCTTATACAAAATGTTCGTGTTTCATTTGTATTTGTGACCTTTTCAGTTTTGAGCCGTCCACATTCATAAATTAAGTTAATAATATTCCCTTGCTGATATTTGCTAATCTGACCACAGGCTGTTTGGTGTTTTTCTTAAAAATTCAGAACTGATTTATAGTTATTTGAGCAAACATTAACGGCAGAACCTTTCATGAGATTTATTTCTTTAAAATACCATCTTTGGAGAAATTGATATCCAGTTTACATGCCAGCTAAAGTGGTTTTGATCCAAAATACTGGAAAGAACTTAATTTAATTACATAGTTTCCATAGTTCCAAAATCATTCATCTATAATTTATGGACTACCTGAATCCAGTGTAAAAGTTTGATAAATTTAAACTTATTTGAATTCAAAATATTTAATGGTCAGATTAAATGAGCAAAAGTCACGGAGGAAAATAAATCCAATCTGATGAATCAAAATATAAAAACACTATCTCAGTTTGGGAAAGTAATCACTGCAGTCCAAAATTATGCAAATGGAACTCAAACCATTGAAATACAATGTTGAGCTAATGTTTACAAACTGGAGAAAGATCCAAAAAGTTGAGAGCTACAAAACTATCTCACATCTTTATGATTAGAGAAGGTTATCTGTTCCATATATGTTGGTAGGTACTTGTCATATTTTCACTGCCCTATAGATATCCCATAAATGTGGCTAGTTTGTGTATGCAACAGTATCCACTTTTAGTTGTAGAATTTGCCCATAAAACAATAAGTTGCTTTCTTTGTGATAGTTAATTGTTTTACTGTATTATGTGTTTGTATTTTAGTCATGTAATGTATAGTATTTTACAGACTGATCCATGTTGTATCTAACATTGTGATTCTACGATTCGTGAAAGATTTGTGGTCAGAAAAGTCTGAAGGATTCATATCCTTTTATATGTTTAACATAATTAACCAAACTGAAAATTTTTCAGCTTGAAAACAAGCCAGAAGACAGTGTGCTGAAGCAAGAGGATGAAGAGAAGTATGCAATGGACTCGGAAAGTTATATGGAGGTAAGTGGCAATCCTAACTGAGGCCTAACCTTTTATTAAAAAATAAGTTTTCCCGTTATTCACTGTGCTGATTTGAATGTTATGATCTTTTGTAGAAATTGGCTGCCTTGGGTGCAAGTTTAGCTCGTGTGGTATCTTCAAATGAAGAGGATGATGGGGCACCAGATGAATTCCCTGCGGATGGAGTAAGTTTTAAATTGTATTGCTCACCATTATTGAGCAGTATGTTTTTCAGTGAGAAGGAGACCTTCTTTCCTTTGGTGCTCGACTTCAATTTTCAATATTCTTATAGTTGGTTGGTTTGACTGCAGCTTCTTCATATTTTCATCTGAGGAAAGGAAAATTGGGCAGCTTGGTGCCGGCAGAACTGCGCGTTGGATGACCGCAAGAACTGTCCATCAATTCTGTAGTTGTAGCTCAGATTCCTTTGCCCACCTTTCCCTCAACGACTATCTGTCCCACCTGTGACAGAGAATGTGGTTCTCGTATTGGACTGTACAGCCACCTAAGAACTCATGCTAAGAGTGGAAACAAATCTTCCTCGATTCCGAGGGACTGCCTATGATGATGATCTACAGACAGAAAATATATTTATATCAGCAGGGCTAATTGTCACTATTGTGTAGGTGACATACAACATGGACAATCTAGGGTCATTGCTTTTTTGATGTTGTAGACCCATCACCCAACAGCGATTCTCACTGTCGCTCTAATTTACCAGCATGCATCCTTGCCGAGTGTACCAGTTGCCTGCTGAAAGAGTAAAATGCTATATTAGCTATAAAATAGGTATGTAACCGTGCAATGAATACAAAATTCAATCAATCAGTTTGAAGTTATTCCAATTGAATCTTTCCCCTTCTCGCTTTTCATCAGTTCTGTTAGATTGCATGGCTCCTGAATTTAATTAAGAGAACACTGCTGACTTTTAGCTGCATTAAATACTATAGATTCATGACAAAACTGCTTGAATTTTTCCTTCCCAAGAGAGATTGGAAGTGCAAATGAAAGGAAAACTTAATTTAAGACGTAGAATGGAGATTTTTGAAATGTGTGGGCTTACACCCACCTGGTCAGTTGATGCTTGCTGTTGAGAGTTGCACGTGAATAGCAGCCGCTCAGCTAACCGGAGCAAGAAGTCACCCTTCAGGAGAGAAGGAAGGGATAGTTCAAGAAAAATAAAAAATACTGTTTAATTTCCCCTAAGCATAACAGCACAATATGAAAAGTACACAAACAAGCAGGCCAACTCCAAAAATAGTACTTTTAAAAACAAAAAATTTCCTTTTTATTGCTGGATACAATTTGCATGTCCTTTGTGACCTTTTGACATTTTGAATGATTTACAAAACCACCTTGATTAGCCTCTTTTCCAAGATGATTTTTATGAGCACCCACCTTTTAGTTTGTTTCTGTGCATGAACCTGATTGTTTATTAAAACAATCTTTTTTCTCAGCATGTGTTTAACCTTCCTTTACTATTCTATTAATGCTCCTTTCCCTCATAACAGTAACTGCCTGAATAATAATGCAAAGTAAATGTTAGATTTTGCTGCCTAGTTGATATGTTAAGACCAGAAGGTGAAATACTGTTTTCAAAATTAGTTGGGCAATAGGTTAATGATTTGTACCATAAATGTGTTACGTGAAATAGAAAGGGATATTTTGCTGCCCACACTGGCTTTATGGTATCTGAATAAGCTCTTTGATGTTTTAAATATAAAAACTTAAGTTAATACTTAAAATTTTAACGCTGTATATCTGGTATGCTCAGAGTATTTACTGTGTTACATACACAACTTGTTTGAGACGGTTACTTGTGCGTTAAGAGGTTATCCTCAGCAGCAAAATAAATAAGGTACCCTAGGGTAACTTCTATAATTTATTCAGGAAAATGCAGAGTTGCTTGAAGAGCGGCAAAAAGAGCAACAAATATTAGAAAAACAGAAGAAGTTGTTTGAAGGGATGAAGTTTTTCTTGAACCGAGAAGTACCACGTGAATCACTGGCATTTGTCATAAGGTATGTACGCCAGGTTGTGTTATGGGTAAACAATGTTTTTATCCCTTACACCCCACCCATCGACACCTTGCTCGGGTTCACTTCGACAAGTGCTGTGCACTCACTGGTACCTCACACAGGTGACCGTTATTCACTTGGGAGCCCCAATCTCACATGGACCATGGGGCCAAACCCAATCCTGTTCTCTTTCACCTGTGTTGCTGGATAACGATGCTGAGTGGGAACCCCAGCTGACTTTTTGTCACCTCTCCGCTCCACTTTGTGCACTGAGGCTACAGCAGCTGAGGCATCAAACCTGGTATCTTCCTGGTTTGTAGGGCTCCACGATTTGTCTGATAAACTTGCTGAATCATTGACATTGATGTCTGCAGAGATTAAATGTCACTTTTTACCAATTTAAATACTATTGCCCTTTTTTTTTGTCCTCCCGTTTTGAATTTTGCTAAGGTACAGTTCCTCATTCTGGCCATTTTCATACGTGTGTCCAGACTCTGAGTGTTGACGGGTCATTTGATTATATAGCGCATCGTAACCAAGCCCAATCCTGTTTTTAACTTAATATTCACACATGCATAATTTGCAGCAGGGGTGACTGGATAGCATCGTAGAATGGGAATTGTGCTTGGCATTTCTCTCTTCTCTCTCTCTCTCTCTCTCTCTCTCTCGTACTTGTTTGTTGCTCAAGAAAACTCTGCTTTAGAAAAAAAACTTTACTAAATATTTAACCAACTTGTTTTTTTTTACCAATTGCTTATTTAGGTGTTTTGGAGGCCAGGTATCATGGGATAAGTCACTTTGTATAGGTGCTGCTTATCTTGTTACAGATGAAACCATTACTCACCAGGTAGTGGATAGGCCAAATCTTGATAAACAGTTTATCAACAGGTACGTTTTTCGGTTTGGTTCAGTGAGTATGTTACTTTTTGGCACCAGTGGCAAATCTTCTCTTCCGGGTTTAATGGAAGTGAATGTTTCATCGTGCGTCCTCCACATACCATGGGTGTCTGGTTCATGAAACAAAGTACAAAATACTGCAGGTGATGGAAATCTGAAACAAAAATAGTTCCTTATCATGGCACATTGTTTCACTTTCCAGCGACAGGGCATGGTAACCTGTTCCATCTTTGCATTCCTAGAAGCCAGTCACAGAACTAAGACATTGGATGCATGCTGCCTGCTCTGCCAAGTTAAGAAAAGGTTCCTTTGTTCCCTCTCCCCTCTTTTCCCCCCAACCCCCCAAAGATAAATAATGCTGGCTTTGGGTCTTTATCCATGGACTGGTGAAGCAGAACTTGATTAGAAAGTATTTATTACGATATCTTTGAACAGTTTTACCCATTGTTTTAACTGAGATTTAATCTTTCAGTTTAAATTGTAATGCAGACCACACTTCTTGTACTCGTGCTGATCCTTCAGTATAAATTGTTATTTTCCTTGGATCTGCGGGGTAATTTAAATCGGTAGATTGACGTGTGAAGCGCCTGCAATTTCTAAATTTTGACTAATAGGTTCTGGCTTGTGGTATGAGAAAATGAAGAAAAATATAACCAGAATACCATCTGCTTGCCTATCCATGTAATGAGCAGAGTGTCATGACAATATGACTGGGTCCCATCAACAGCTTTTAACTATTAAGCAATTTATTAAGTTAGTTTTTCTCCCTCTTTATATTCCTATATCTGTTGCTTCTCATGTCATTTGTTGAAACAGGCAGTCATGGTGTGGCATTCATGTATATCATCCAGCAACAGAACGAGGACTGCTGGGTGCTGTAGCCTCCCCTCGTCCGGCAAAATCCTATATCTGGCACAGATCAAGTCCCAAAGGTGCCGGATAAGAGTGATTCAACCTGTAATTGGTTTATTAACAATCACACAACACAATACCAGTTCATCCACTAGGCTCACAATTGCATGCCTCATCGTAGATGACCTAGACTCAACTGACTGGGGTTTTATTCAGTCTTGTGAACATCACGTGACTGGCTAAGCCACTCAATGCAACAGCTCTACAAACCTGGGTGCATACATTACAATAACTAACTCAAAATCTATATGTCATTGTCCACTGCTGCAAATTATTTAGCATTGATCAGCTCTTTTTTTTTTATTACTTGCAGGTATTACATCCAGCCCCAGTGGATCTTTGACTCTGTTAATGGCAAAACGCTGCTTCCTGTAGAAGATTATTTTCTCGGCGTGTCATTACCACCTCATCTCTCTCCGTTTGTGGAAGAAAAAGATGGAGACTACATTCCACCAGAGAAACTCAAACTCTTGGCCATTCAGAGAGGCGAGAGTACATGTAAGCTGGTTGACTCATTAATTTATGTTTAGTTCATTCCTAAATACAAGTATCATCTCGAGCACTGTTAACTGTACCTGATTTGTCTACTTAAAATAGAAACAGAGCTTTGGAATGCAGTATTTAAAGCACAAATGTTTCTGACTCTTCTCAGTCGTCATAGATTATATTAAAACTTAAAAAGCTTACAGAATATAAAATCTCCTGAGGGTTGTGCCAGCTGACTGTGAATTGGAGAAAAAATTCTACATTGACTGATCTGATAAACCATCTTGCCTATAATATAGCCCGCTTTGGATGACTTCATGTAACACTTGCAGGCATTAATTCTCACAGACTCCTTTAGGTAATGTTTCCAATATCTAATGAGCAACAAAGCTAGTACTGCATGCTCAGCCTCCATCTCAGTTATGATAACGAATGCATCTGCTATAACTTCTGCCATCTCTTTTAATACCCTGGGATGCATTTCATCAGGACCAGGGGACTTGTCTACCTTGAGTCCCATTAGCCTGTCCAGCACTGATTGTCTCAAGGTCCTCCCTTCCCACATTCCTGTGACCAGCAATTTTTGGCTTGGTTTTTGTGTCTTCCACTGTGAAGACCGAAGCAAAATAATTGTTTACGGTCTCGGCCATTTCCACATTTCCCATTATTAAATCCCCCTTCTCATCTTCGAAGGGACCAACATTTACTTTAGTCACTCTTTTCCGTTTTATATATCGGTAAAAGCTTTTACTATCTGTTTTTATGTTTTGCGCAAGTTTACTTTCGTAATCTATCTTTCCTTTATTGCTTTCTTAGTCATTCTTTGCTGTCTTTTAAAATTTTCCCAATCTTCTAGTTTCCCACTAACCTTGGCCACCTTATACGCATTGGTTTTTAATTTGATACTCTCCTTTATTTCCTTGGTTATCCACGGCTGGTTATCCCTTCTCTTACCGCCCTTCTTTTTCACTGGAATCATACAGACTCTATCTCCATAACATTGCCTGTCTCTGCTCATCTGCTGCTGAAACCCTCATCCATGGCGTGGTTATCTCCAGAACCAACTGTTTGAAAGCTCTCCTGGCCAAACTCCCTTCCTCCACCCTCTGCAAACTTCAGCTGATCCAGAATTCTGCTGTCCAAATCCTATCACATATCAAGTCCTGCTCACCAATTATTCCTGTCCTTGCTGACGTACACTGGCTCCTGCTCCCCCAGTGTCTCCATTTTAAAATTCTTAGCTTTGTGTTTAAATCCCTTCATGACCTTGCTCCTCCTTATCCCTGTATACTCCTGCAGCCATACAACTGCCCCACACCCAGTCTCTACTCCTTCAGCGCTGACCTTACACTCTAGAATACCCTCCCTAAACTCTGCGACCTACCTCTCTTCCTTTTTGACCTTCCTCATCAGCTACTTCTTTGACCAAGCTTTTGGTCAGTCCTAATATCTCCTTTTGTGGGTCAGCATCCACGTTTGCCTAATTATGCCTCTGTGAAGCTCCTTAGGATGTTTTCCTACATTAAAGGCGCTATATAAATGCAAGTTATTACCACCTAATTTATGTTTTCTGACCTCCGTGTCCAATTCCTCCTGACTGAATAGCTCAGTTATTGTCATGCTTTGGCTAACCAAGAAAGGAATAATTGGGGTTAATTAGCTTAAAAGAGAAAGAGTTGTAATTTAGGAGGAAATGAAAGGGGGGTTAGAAAAAAAAGATTGTAAAATAGGACAGTGAGTAAAATTTAAACTCCTGATAGTACAACCAGTGATTTAGAATCAACAAGACAAAGGAATTTTTAAGAAGGGTTTAACTTTACCTGAGGTGGCTGCAAAAGTTAATAGTGCCACTGGATACTTGACTTCACACATACTTTACTTAAAAAGCAAAAATAAGCAACCAACCTTTGTGAGCATACATAGAAGACAGGACACGATTCCAACAACAATGTGGAGGTCATTGATGTAACTTATTCTGAATAATCACTGATATCACAAAACTTGCATTTCTCGTGTTGCATCTATTACAGATGAAAATGAAAGTCAATCTGAAGAGGAGGATGAAGAGGACCAAGAGTCCGAGGATGAAGCAGACGATGATATGGATGAAACCGAAAAACAAGATGAGGCAAGACTGAAGAATATGGAGGCTCAGAAGGTGAAACGCAATGTGAGTTTCAGCAGAAACTGCTTCTATTTGTGTAAAATTCAGTGTTTCGTTATGCCATAATGATTTCTTTAAAACTCCAACCTGTGGAGCTCATCTTTCAAATGTGACAAATCAGTGACTTTATATTTGGCTTAATATGAAATATAACATCCCACATCCACAGTCTTCAGTTCTGTGGTCCAATCAAGAACGCGCAATTACACTGCAAGAGGAAACCCACATGAATTGCAGAAAAGGTGATAAATTAGAAAGGAGTTCCTCGCTGTGGGTGGGGTGGGGGGAGCGTTCTCCTAAACCTCTAAATTTTGAAGAATTTTAACCTATATCATTTAGGTATATAGTACTTCCTGGAAATTTAGATTTTTTTTCCCTAAAAGTATGAAACACCTAGGAGCAAAAAGGTAACGATTGACTTTTAAGTTGCAGCTTTGTGATAAGTGTAGTCAAAATACACCCAGTATAGACTGAACTGCTACAAGTCAAGCGAAACGCTGCTTTGGCTGCAGTTTTGAATGTAAAAGGGTTGTCTGACAAAAGGAGTTCAAGGGATGCAACATTGGTGCAATTATACTTGTGCTTTTCACCATCTTTCAAAGTGTGGACCTGTGCATTGATTATTTGTGAATGCCAAAATTGAACATATTTGGTATTTTCCTTGAGTTACTGAATCAGTGTTGATGCTGTTTTCCACAGAAGCTGAATGTGAAGGTAACTGCAGGGACCGTGAAGACGGAGAACAAAGCACAGGCATCCCAACGGGAACAAGCTGAGGAAAAGCGCCTGGCTATCATGATGATGAAGAAAAAGGAGAAGTACTTGTACAATAAAATCATGTTTGGCAAGAAGAGAAAAGTTCGTGAGGTTAGTGTTTCAATCAGTTCTTCTTATTTCTATTATCTAAAATGGGTCCAGATTCTGTGTTTGAAGTGCTTGGAACACACTTTATTTTTTAAATGAGTTGTATAGTAATTTTATAAATCTTCAGGATTTTCTTAAAGGTAAGCGTTCTATTTAAAATTTGATGCCTAGTTCCTATTTCCATACAAATTTGGGGCGTGATCCCACTGGGAATGAAACTGTTGCACAGAAATCGATAATTGAGTTTACTTGGTGCTGAGGGTCAATGAGGATTTTTTAAATAAAATGTTATATATTTTTATTTTAATTTCAATCCTTTAATATGTCTGCTATTGTCCAGTTTTGGTCACCCAGTGAAAGGGACACATTCAGGGCATAAAGTGAGACCATGAAGACCTGCAAGACTGAGGAAGGGGAGCCTATAAAGCTATACATAAGAACATAACAAATAGGAGCAGGAGTAGGCCATACGGCCCCTCGAGCTTGCTCCGCCATTTAATACGATCATGGCTGATCTGACCATGGACTCGGGTCCACTTCCCTGCCCGCTCCCCATAACCCCATAGCGGTACAAGTTATTAATTTGTATCGATAAGCTAAGTCATGAGCTCTATAAGATGTAGACACGACAATAAAACAAGGGAGCACAAACTAAACTTAAAAGACCAGTTTAGCTGAAGCTGCTTCATACCAAGACTGATCTAATATGCGAATGCGCTACTTCCTCTTGAGGCTGAACAGCTAATTTTCCTTCAGTCTTGAATGTCTGTCTTGTGTACTACCGGAGCACGCTACGGTTTTAACATACAGAATAATTGGGAGCAAGTTAAAACTGTGACCTTATTGAGCAGGCCAGTTAAATACCACCAGAGATTTATCAGTCTCCAACAGTGAATTTGAGTTACAACTTTTCACACTAATGTTCTATTTATATTCCGTTGGAAGCCTTTGTATGTACTTTAGCTGAAGAGTTAAACACGATACACAATATTTACTAGATGCTGTTTGGCCTTCATGTAACAATACCTGAAGTTTATTTTTGTATAAAGTTTTTTTATGCATTTATTAAACAAAAAATAAAAAGCATATGCCCACATTCCCATTGAAAATAATTGAAATTCCTAGAATTCTTAAACAAGAAGGGGCTCAACTAGTGGGAATAAAACAGTCTTTCAATATCATTATATTCAATTCACATTCCTTTTCTTCTATTCTCTCCCCTCCCTCCGCCCCACAGTATGATTTTTATATGGCTGCTTTCAGGTTGAAGATTTTGTTGCCGCTAATGTCACTCCGAGCTGATCGCTGGGATGAGATACACTGACGGCTGCTTTTTCTATAGGAGAGTAGCCAGTCTCCAAGCAACGCTCCTTCTAAGCTGCATGCCGTCCGGGCCTGGCTTTTTCAATGTTAGGTGAAGGGGCTGCGCACCCCTAAAAAGAAAAATTACAGGAAACATTATCTCCAAGTACTCCACCTAATAGCATAAGTGGGAACTGACACAACGTTTTGTAAAGTTATGGTCAGGAGTGGCAGCCCAGGAGATCAACTTAATTTTTCTAGATTATGAATTGAAATCTTCCATTATTCCTCCCAAGTTACCATTTTATGTGGTGGATTATTTAAATGATTAAATATTTGAAGACTTATATTTTAACACCATTATTACGCTATCAACCTGCATCCTTTTTCTCTCCCTCTACAGACAAACAAATTGGCAGCTAAGAGGAAGGCTCATGACGACGGACTTAAAGCTGAAAAAAAGAAAAGCAAGAAAATTAAATCACAATAAAATACTGAAAGCCATTGCATATCTGAAGTTTTAAACTGAATTCTGCTAACAGTGGACAGTACGGATTCCATGCCCGGTGGTAGTACAATTATCTTGAAGCCTTCCAACAACCTATTCTGAGGCAGTTTCATTGGGTGCTGGATTTCATGAGTTACCATCTAGCTAAATAGAAAGAACAATATCTGTAAAAAGTTATTGAAGACTTTGCTGCAAGAGTACTTGTGCTGTGCACGATTGAAGAGATGTCCTTGCAGGGCCTGCCTTGTGCTTATGGATTTCTTGTCCATAGACTCTGTTCTACTATTTTTCAAATCTAAGGAGAGTGCCATTTCGGCATTATAAACCTATCGCAAGCAGGATAATGTCGGTCTGCAGAAATATGTAGTGCATTGTGTACAGCTTAAGCTTGCACTGAAGACTGGGAGTGTCAAAAGTGGAATCATAAATCTATTTTAAAAATATCGTGATCTGACAATGCTGCACTTTTTGTAATTGCAAATTTATTTCTTGTACAGTCAGCAGTTTAAAAGATTTCCGGTCTCCATTTAATTTGAAACCTTTAAGCTTATTGACATGTTTTAATTGAAGTAAGTAAACTAATAACTATTAAAATTCTAAAGAAAAACTTGCATTTATATAACACCTTTCACGACCACCAGACGTCTCAAAGCGCTTTGCAGCCAATGAAGTACTCTTGGAGTGTAGTCACTCTTGTAATCTATGAAACGCAGCAGCCAACTTGCGCACCGCAAACTCCCACAAACAACAATGTGATAATGACCAGATAATCTGTTTTTGTTATGTTGATTGAGGGATAAATATTGGCCAGGACACCGGGGATAACTCCCCTGCTCTTCTTCAAAATAGTTCCATGGGATCTTTTATATCCACCTGAGGATGCAGACAGGGCTTCACTAACGTCTCATCTGAAAGACCTCCAATCTCTAGCACTACACTAGAGCATTGGCCTAGATTTATGCGCTCAAGTCCCTGGAGTGGGACTTGAGCCCACAACCACCTGACTCCGAGGTGAGTGTGTTACCCATGATTAATACTGTAGCAACATAGAATCGTGGAAATTTACAGCACGGAAGGATATCATTTCGGCCCATCGTGTCCGTGCCGGTCGACAAACAGCTATCCGGCCTAAACCCACTTTCCAGCTCTTGGTCCTAGTCCTGCAGGTTACAGCAGTTCAAGTACACATCCGAGCACCCCTTAAATGTGGTGAGGGCTTCTGCCTTTACCACCCTTTCAGGCAATGAATTCCAGAGCACCTCCACCCTCTGGGTGAAGAATTTCCCCTAAACCTTCTACCAATTACTATAAATCAATGTCTCCTGGTTGTTGACCCCTCCGCCAAGGGAAATAGGTCCTTCCTATCCACTCTATCCAGGCCCCTCATAATTTTATACACCTCAATAAGGTCATGCCTCAGCCTCCTCTGTTCCAAGGAAATCAAACCCAGCATTTCAATCTTTCCTCACAGCTAAAATTTTCCAGACCAGGCAACATCCTTGTAAATCTCCTCTGTACCCTCGCTAATGCAATCATGTCTTTCCTGTAATGAGGTAACCAGAACTGTGCACAGTACTCTAGCTGTGACCTTACTAGTGTTTTATATAAAGCATAACCTCCCTGCTCTTAATGTGCAAGTATTCCATATGTCTTCTTCACCACCTTATCTACCTGGTCTGCTACTTTCAGGGATCTTTCAGCCTGCACTCCAAGGTCCCTTTGTTCCTCTACACTTCAGTGTCCTACCATTTAATGTGTATTCCCTTGCCTTAGCCCTCGCCAAATGCATTACCTCACACTTCTCCAGATTGAATTCCATTTGCCACTGTTCCGCCCACCTGACCAGTTCATTGATACCCTCCTGCAGTCTGCAGCTTTCTTCTTCATTATCAACCACACAGCCTATTTTTGTATCATCGGAAAACTTAATCTTATACCCCCTATGATAGGTCCTTACTATACAGTAGAAATGCACATGAGGCCCATGCTTGAGAGGTCAGTCTGTGACCTGTTCTTTATTTCTTAGCACTCCAAGTGATGGTGGGTGGAGCTTCCCCTTTTATACCTGAAGGCCCAGGTTAGGAGTGTCTCCCACCTAGTGGTCATTGATCTCACAGTGTACAACTTAAGTCAGATTATACATGGGTTACAATGCTGGTTGAATACATGACATCACCTCCCCCCCCCCCCCCCCCAAAGTCTTATTGGGATCACAGGTTGAGTCTCCCTGGTGGTTTACGCTCCCTTGTAGAGCGCCTGAGTTGGGGCTCCGGTTGTTGGGCGCTGGCCTGAGTGTCTGCTGTTTACGGTGCCTCAGGCCTATCCAGACTGCCCACAGTGATTGGGCTCTCCTCCCTTTGATTCCGGTGTTCGGTCGCCTGTGGTAGAGTGAACTCTGCATCGTGTTCTTCCTCTGCTTCTTCTATGGGGTTGCTGAACCTCCTTTTTGTTTGATCCACGTGTTTGCGGCAGATTTGTCCATTGGTGAGTTTAACTACCAGAATCCTATTTCCCTCTTTGGCAATCACAGTGCCTGCTAGCCATTTGGGCCCTGCAGAGTAGTTTAGGACAAAAACAGGATCATTTACATCAATACATCGTGCCCTCGCATTCCTGTCATGGTAGTCATATTGTGGCTGGCGCTTGCTCTCGATAATTTCTTTCATGGTGGGGTGTATAAGGGATAACCGGGTTTTGAGCGTCCTTTTCATTAGCAGCTCTGCGGGTGGAACCCCTGTGAGCGAGTGTGGTCGGGATCTATAGGCTAACAGGAGGCGTGATAAGCGGCTTTGTAGGGACCCCCCTTGGATTCTGAGCATCCCCTGTTTGCTTATTTGCACTGCTTGTTCTGCCTGGCCATTTGAGGCCGGCTTGAACGGTGCCGTTCTGACATGGTTAATTCCATTGCCTGCCATGAAGTCCTGGAATTCAATGCTTGTGAAGCATAGGCCATTGTCGCTGACCAAGACGTCCGGTAGACGGGCAGCGAACATTGCCCGTAGACTTTCTACCGTGGCAGAGGATGTGCTTGAATTTAAAATGTCACACTCGATCCATTTGGAGTAGGCGTCTACTACAACCAAAAACATTTTTCCCATGAAAGGACCTGCGTAGTCCACATGGATGCGTGACCAAGGCTTGGCGGGCCAGGGGCTAAGGAGGGCTTCCCTGGGCACACGTGTTGTACCTGTGAACACGAAATTCCAGATCTGCGTCTATCCCTGGCCACCAAACATGTGACCTGGCAATTGCCTTCATCATGACAATGCCCAGGTGTTCATTGTGGAGTTCTCTGATGAACACCTCTCTGCCCATCTGGGGCATGACTACGCGGTTTCCCCACAGTAGGCAATCGGCCTGAATCGAGAGTTCATCCCTGCGCCTGTGAAATGGTTTAAATTTCTCAGAGCATGCCCTGTACGTGGCTGCCCAGTCCCCATTCAGGACACATTTCTTGACTAGAGACATAGCGGGTCTCTATTTGTCCAGACTTTAATCTGACGGGCTGTCATGGGTGAGCCTTCGCTTCCGAAAGCTTCAACAGCCATGACCATCTCAGCAGCATGCTCGGTAGCCCCTTCAGTGGTGGCTAGTGGGAGCCTGCTGAGTGCATCGGCGCAGTTTTTGGTGCCCAGTCTGTGCCGAATTGTGTAGTCATAGGCGGCTAACGTGAGTGCCCATCTCTGTATGCGGGCCGATGCATTTGCATTTATGGCCTTGTCGGCCAAAAGGGACATTAGGGGTTTGTGATCTGTCTCTAGCTCAAATTTCCTGCCAAACAGGTACTGGTGTATTTTCTTTACAGCATATACACATGCGAGCGCCTCCTTTTCTACCATCCCATAACCCCTTTCTGCCTGGGACAGACTCCTGGAGGCATAAGCTACCGGCTGTAACTGACCCTTGACATTGACATGCTGCAACACACACCCGACACCATAGGATGACGCATCGCACGTTAACCCAAGTTTCTTACATGGGTCGTAGAGTGTTAACAGAGTGTTGGAACATAACAAATTGCTGCTTTATTAAAAGCCCTTTCCTGGCTGTCCCCCTAGACCCATTCGCGGCCATTGAGGAGCACTTTCATCATTATCAGTGGTGTCCTGGTGTATGAACTGTATACGTGCTCCACATAAACTCGCTGAACTTCAGCTTCCAGCGATTTCCCCCAGTGTTAATTTCTGCAGGTATTTTGCTCATCTCTGCAAACTCCGGCAGAGTGTGTGCCTCCACGCCTCCAACATGAGCTGTTGTTGGAAACAAAAGGTCCCTTGCCAGTCGATCGTCCTTGACTGCCCCTGTTATTATCCTTGAGTGCGCCATTAACAGGTTACTGGCCACATTGTCCCTTGCAATGGCGTGAATCGCCGTTCATCTTGCCATTGTGTCTGTCGAACTCCCCCTCTGGATTCGACTACATATTGGGGCATGCCCGATTGCCTCTGTCTGCCTGGAGAACTGTGTGCTGCTTTAACAATGTTGAATCTCTGTCCCAACCATTCCTTAACACAGTACCTCTCGTCTGTTCTGCTAGTGGCCATGCTCGCGTGGTTTAAATCCCAGTTTCTCATCGCCATTGATAGGTCCTTACTATATAGTATAAATGCACACGAGGCCAATGCTTGAGAGAAGGTCAGTCTGTGACCTGTCCTTTATTTCTTAGCACTCCAAGTGATGAAGGTGGGTGGAGCTTCTCCTTTTGTACCTGAAGGCGCAGGTTAGGAGTGTCCCACCTAGTGGTCATTGTTCTCAGTGTACAACTTAGGTCAGATTATACATGGGTTACAATGCTGGTTGAATACATAACATCCTACATTTACGTCCAAATCATTGATGTATATCACAAAAAGCAAGAGATCTAGGACTGATCCCTGCAGAACCCCACTGGAAACATCCTTCCAGTCACTAAAACATCCATCAACCATTACCCTTTGCTTCCTGCCTCTGAGCCAACTTGCCGTTAACAACAGTTAATGAACTTCAAAATCTTGAACTACAAAATGGAGACAACAAACTAGTCCATTGCAGGTGAGTTGGAATTTCCATTTCCCTGATCATTGTTATTTACATAAACTATAGTATCAAAATTCTTGGAATAAAATATATTTTTTTAAACTGCAAAGAAACACAATCTCACATAAAAAGACTGATTCCCTACTTGTTTTTTTTAAACTGTATATACTGAAGAGAACAAACTTTGGCTCCATTTTTTATTGAGCCCTTTCCAAAATATTAGCCAATACTGTTTATATATTTTTTTTTAAACTTGTGCTCATTGAGGCAAGGAATGTCAGCAGCAGTAAATGGAACAGTCTTTTCATTTCAAGTACTTGGTGTCAACAATGAGCGCTTACAGTTGTATTGTCCTACTCTTTCCAGTCTGCCTAATCCCCAACATCCCTTACTATATCAGTCTGAATATTTCTATTCCTTCCACTATTTTGGTAACCGCTGTGCAAGATTGTCAATTCCGTGCCAATCCGGTTTTGAGCTGTCGGTCTGGAGCTGCCAGGAGTTGGGCTGTGACTACCCATGTTCATTTCATATAGGACCCTTGCATCCAGCAGAGAATGAAACCTTCATCCAATCAGTCTCATCTAAAGAGAACACATGTGCCCAATTTAGTGTGGAGCTTGGGCTCCAAGCATTCAACATGAAGGAGATTTGATTTTGAATGGTGCTGTGTATATTTGTATTTGAGCTTCTCATTGAGTCCAGGTGCACAAGTAACAAAATATACAAAAGCAAAATACCGCGGATGCTGGAAATCTGAAATAAAAACAGAAAATGCTGGCAATGCTCAGCAGGTCAGGCAGCATCTGTGCAGAGAGAAACCGAGTTAACGTTTCAGGTTGATGACCCTTCGTCAGAACGGATATGGGCCCATAATCTGGTGTCAAAGGTTTCTGACCAGTTTTGTGCACAGATCTTTGGATTTTATGCGTTGATTTCTATGTTGCTCAAAGGAGCACCCTGTCATGTTATGGTCAGAACTGCTTTGACTACAATTACGTACATTTAGAGATTTTGGCTTTGATTTTCTTCCCATTCTCTTGCAAGAGGAAATCCCCAGTTTTAAGTCTCATACTTTTAAGTCTTGCACATACGAGTCAGATCTGTTGGGTTTTTTGGACATTGTTGGAGGAGGAAGAGATCTCATACACAGAAATAACGAGGTTTACTCTGGTTCCATGACAATGTACCTTCACCTAGTTATTTTCAGTTCTGTCAAGTGTCAACCAAAAGAGGCTGGAAGTGCAAGATTAAGTGCTGGGGTCCTAGGTCTACTGCAGTTGCATTCATGTGTTTGCTGTATTTTTGAATGTTCGGTTGTGTGCGCACACGTGGTGGAGTGGGCAGGGGAGGAGCCAAAGTACTGTCGTATTTGGGGAGAAGGGAGCAAAAAGCAAATCTCTACATAACATCCAGTACAGAGTGAACTGCATATTCCTTTAAGAAATTGCATTGAAAGATTTTCTAACGTTTTGCTTTTTGCTTTTGATGACTTGGTGTGGTTACATTGAATGGCTGCTTTGTAAATATCTTCCAAGGCAGCTTAATTTTTAATTCACCAAAAAAAATGTCATTATGGCGTTTTACCTTTGCAGTAATCAGTCTGTCAACTACCAAAACCGATGCAATGTAATCTCTCTGGCAACAGATGAAGCAGCAGTTAGACTGGACTTTTGGAACTCCTATTGTCTTGCCTTCTGGAAGAAATGACTTGGTGCCATTTAATTCCTGTGAAAATAAAGAAAAGTCAACAGCCATTACTAAAAACAAATCTGGTTGTTATGAAATGTCAATATAACAATGGAGTATTTTATTTGAATTCAATCACTTTTAGTGTTAGCTCTTCAAGCTGCAAGATATAATTAAATCACTCAACAATACCTAGCATTAACTGTCATTTTAAATTATTTAGTGAGGTTTCAAATATACTATACCTTGAATAATTGAAATGTTTCAATTGGACATGTCTTGATAAATTTTTGTTCTATTTAGTCCAATACATTATCTGCGACACTATCAACAGTTATCACAATTTCCTGACCCCAGTTAATATTAAAAACTATTGGAAAGATTTGTTTAGACACTTATATGACAGTCATAAATGCAAGTCTCTTGCATTTATGCTCAGTTATTTTTAGGTGTTTACCCTTTTCTGTTTTTTGTTACTGAATCTACTGTGGTGCCATGGGGACCAAATTATTATATTGCCATGTATACCAATTCTAAACCTGGAGTGAATGTCTCGGGTGGATGAATCTGTATTGTAGATTAATAAGAGCTGCAAAGACATTGCTGTTAATGTAAAGTTAAGCAGTCCTATCTGATGCCATAAGGTTAAATGGGCTAAGCTGAAGACTTCCAATAAACTTATGCAACTTTGGGTGTATAACCATATTGCCTAATCTCAAGCCTTACCTTGTCCTAATAATGGCACATTGTCCTCTGTCTACTATCTGCCATCTGGTTTTACAGATGCAGCTGGAATAGACAGCCCTACTTGTGGATACTGGGTAACATTTTAAGAAGCATAAAAGGCCACTAAGCTGCACAAAACTCCCTTCTTCATACGGTGTTGCTGAGGTCCAGTATTTTCCTCTTTGCACTTTCATTTTAGCAGGTAAGTCATGAGCAGTAACCAATAGTAAAGCTCACACAACAATCAAAAACCACGCGCACACTGCTTTCCATCTTGCCATTTTGCCAACCAACGTGCAAAAAGTTTAAAGCAACATGCATATACTACAAATTTGAGTATGGAGATCACATGCCCAATGATGATATCTCTTCTTCAAATTTTATTTACTAGTCTAAAAAGGCATTAATCCAGATTTGCATTCGCAATTAGCGACATGAGGCTAGTGGCTAATGAATTAGAAAACACTGACATGAAATAAGTAGTGGTCTTGACCCATTAAATATGCCTTTGCTGACTATTGCCATATGCCTAGTCAATCTCGAATGGTTGTATAAATACCAGACACACTAAAAGCGACTGGTGGCAGCCTGCTTGTTTGAATTCAAAACTATGACTGGTGAAGACATTCCACAATTTTTTGGGTAGTTTAATTAATACTTAAATTTCCTATTTATAAGGTGTGAGTGCATTGTCAGGAGTTCAGCAAGAAATTTGTCTCCATTGATATATTTTGAGCTTCATTAATTTAATTTTATTACTGGCTTTAAGCCACCATTAGCAATTTAGTAATAACAGATTTCAAAAAATATGTAGTCGCATTCTGTTTTAGACATGATGTACTACCTATAACCTTTGTGATGCAAAGTGTGCTACTCTAATGCAGCAGGATCCTGAGATATCCTGCCTTGGTCTCCTTTGTAGACAAGGAAACTTAACAACAGCAGCTCCTATCGGGTCAGGAGATTTATTTTTAATGTCTATTACTTGCCATTATAATAACATTTATATAGCGTCTTTAACATAGTAAAATTTGCGCACAGCAAACTCCCATAAATCACAATGTGATAACGACCAGATAATCTGTTTTTTGTTATGGTGATTGAGGGATAAATATTGGCCATGACACCAGGGATAATTTCCCTGCTCTTCTTTGAAATAGTGCTATGGGATCTTTTACCTCCACCTGAGAAGGTAGACTCAGGTTAATGTGTCATCCAAATGACTGCACTTCCGACAGTGCAGCACTCCCTTGGAGTGTCAGCCAAGGTTTATCTGCTCAAGTTCCTGGAGTGGGACTTGAACCCACAATCTTTTGACTCAGAGAGTGCTACCCACTGAGCCACATTAGTGATACTCTGTATGACCACCTGGACAGAGTGGGCATTATCAGAGACTCGCAACATGTTCTGGAAAAAAAAAGGCATGTCTGGTTGAATTTTTTGAGGAAGTAACTAGGTTGGCGCATGAAAGTTCCTCCGTCAACATTGCACAATTGAATCTTCAGAAAGCTTTTGACAAGGTGCCACATAACCAGTTACTTCATTAGTTAAGAGTCTTGTAGATTAGGAGGCCATATCCTGGGTTGGATAGGGAATTGGTTACATTCTTGTAGGCAGAGGGTACTTATTAATGGAAGCGGTTTGCGTGGATGAGTGCAATCCCACAGGAATCCGTGGGAGGACAGAGAGAGTAATTGCAGAATGATGGTGGTTGGCGATCTACAGAACATATGCAATCATTTCACTGTCAGTAGTTCATTTGTCTCTGGAAAACATGCAGCAAGTGTTAACAAGTTTTATCATATTTTGTGTTTACTGATTTGTACACATTACACTTGGGACATGTTGAATAACTTGTTGCTGTTCATCTCACCGAAAAATCACAAATTCTACTCTCCTGACACTTGTACATCTGAGCGAAAACCAAGCATTGGGCTGCGAGCATGACCGCAATATTCCATATATGCTGTTCAATTGGAGAGGGAAAAAGTAACAATATGCCTCTCTGCTGCTGCTTCACCTAAAGTGTCGAACAATTCTCTTATCTCATATGCAACAAAACAAAAATTCCCCATGACATGTAGGCAAGTTGTCTGTTAAAATTATTGTTGCACAATAATGTTTTGGCTTCTCGGCAATAGGGATCTGTGCCTGAACTCATGATCATGCAAAAAACAATGTACAAAACCATAATTAATATAAATATTAATAAAATGAAGTACAAGTTCAGATTTTGCACTCGTGCATTTTATAATTTGATCAAATGTATTAATACCAACCTATTCAGGAAGCCTAACTTAGTTTAAAAATTGAGTTAAATTTAAAAATTGAGTTAAGTAGTTGCATATAGCAACCTACAATAATAATAATGTAGATTAAAATGGAAAGAATGGAGACCCTTCTGCCCTCCGAAGACCAGCAAGAGTTCAGAGTGATCTGGTCTAGTTTCGATCGCCTGAATGGGTTGGAGAGGAATTTTCCCACATTTTTTCCCCCAATTGGCCTGGGTATTTATCTTTTGTTTTTGCCTCTCCCAGGAGATCGCATGGCTCTGGCTGGGGTGGAGTGTAAAATGTTGCGATGCATGGGGTGTCGCAGTTGTGTGGGGCGTACTGGTTGGGCCAGATGCTCTTTACCTTTCCGCCATTGTTCATAGGTTTATATGTAACCTTCAGGGCTGCTGACTGAGGGCCGTGTGGTTCTTTGTCGGCCGGCACAGACACCATGGGCTGAAATGGCCTTCTTCTGTGCTGTAGATTTCTATGTTTCTATGCTTCTAAGCTGAAGGGATGCCTGTATTTCCCTGATGATTCCTCCAGTTCCATCAACACTTTCCCCAAACTTTCGAGTAGGGAGCTCCCAGTTACACTTATCTCAAATGGATTTAAATCAGAGAAAGGAACGGCAGAGGAAGCTTGAGAGCAGAGCTGGCGAACCTGAGCTGGACCCGAGCTGGGAGCAGAGAAAAATAAATAGCGTGGCAGAGGAGGCCTGAGAACAGAGGCAGGGGACCTGAGCAAGATCCGAGCTGGGAGCAACTCAACGAAGGCAGAATTTGAAGGAGTGACAGCAGAGTAAAAAACCTGAAGTGACGTCGGCACAAGGGAAGGAGCTGATTGGTGAGTAGCTGGTGAGTGTTTTTTCTTTAAGTTTTAAGTTTATTTCTGCTAAGTAAGTTCATAGTCTATTAAATAGAGGCATGGCAGGGCAGCCCAGTCCCATGGAATGCACAGCTTGTGCCAAGCGGCAAGTCCTGGACACTTCTCATGGCCTGGACAACCACATGTGCGGGAAGTGTCGCCAGCTAAAGTAGCTCTAGCTCTGGGTTCTGGAGCTTGAGCGGCGGCAGACGTTACTGCAGTGCATCCGTGAGGCCGAGAACTTCATGGATAGCACGTTTCAGGAGGTGGTCACCCCGCAGCTTAAGAGTGTGCAGGCAGAGAGGGAATGGGTGACCGCCAGATGGACCAGGCAAGTAGGGCAGGAGACCCCTGAGTGCATCTCATTTGCTAACCGGTTTTCAATTCTGGATGCTGGTTCCTCTGGGGAGTGCAGCCAGAGCCAAGTCCACAGCACCATGGGTGGGTCAGCTGCACAGGGGGGAGAAAGAAGGGTGGAAGAGCAATAGTGGTAGGGGATTCAATAGTTAGGGGAACAGACTCCAAGATGATATATGGTCTTCCTGGTGCCAGGGCAAAGATGTCACTGAATGGCTGCAGGACATTCTAAGTGGGGAGGGTCCATATCGGCATCAATGACATAGGTCGAAAGAGGGATGAGGTACTGCAGGCAGATGTTAGGGAGCTAGGAAAGAGATTAAAAAGCAGGACCTCAAAGGTAGTAATCTCCCGATTACTCCCGGTGCCATGTGCTCGTGAGTACAGAAATAGGAGGATAGAGCAGATGAATGCGTGGCTGGAGAGATGGTGCAGGAGAGAGGGCTTTAGATACTTGAGGCTTTGGAACTGTTTCTGGGGGAGGTGGGACCTGTACAAGCCAGATGGGTTTCACCTCAACAGTGCCGGGACCACTATCCTCAGGGGGTGGGGGGTTTGCTAGTGTTGTTAGGGAGGGTTTGAACTAGCTTGGCAGGAGGATGGGAACCTGAGAGTAGATTCAGAAGAGAGAGAAGCAAATCTGGAAAACGAAGGCAGAAAATTAGTGAGCAAGTTTGTAAGGCAGAGGAAACACTGACTAGAACATAGACAACATGCAGTTTGGCAGTGCTAAATGGTATATACTTCAATGCAAGGAGTCTAAGGAATAAGGCAGATGAACTAAGAGCACAGATAGACACATGGGAGTACAGTATGATATTTATAGCTATTACTGAGACATGGCTGAAAGAAGGGCAGGAATGGCAGCTCAACATTCCTGGTTACAGAGTTTTCAGACGAGATAGAGAGGAGTTAAAAATGGAGGGGGTGGCGATATTGGTTAGAGAAACAATTACAGCTGTGAGAAGGGATGATATGTTAGAAAAATCATCAAATGAGGCCATATGGGTTAAACTAAAGAACCAAAAAAGGGGCAATCACACTGCTGGAGTATTTTCCAAACAGTCCGAGAGAGATAGAAGAGCAGACTTTTTAGGCAAATTTTCGCCAAGTGCAAAAACAATAGGGCAGTAACAGTTTGGGGATTTCAATTACCCTAATATTAAGTGGGATACTATCAGTGTAAAAAGTATAGAGAGCACGAATTCCTAAATTGCATTTAGGAGAACTTTTTTAGTCAATACGTAGCAAACCCAACAACATAGGTCTCTTGCAGTTGGATTCAGGTGAATTTATAATGGGGAACAAAGAAATGGCAGACCAATTGAACAAATATTTTGGTTCTGTCTTCACAAAGGAAGACACAAATAACCTTCCAGAAGAACTAGAGGACCGAGGAACTGGAGGAGGAACTGTAGGATATCCTTATTAGGTGGGAAATTGTGTTAGGGAAATTGATGGGATTGATGGCCGGTAAATCCCCGGGGCCTGATAGTCTGCATCCCAGAGTACTTAAGGAATTGGCCATAGAAATAGTGGATGCATTGGTGATCATTTTCCAACAGTCTATCGACTCTGGATCAGTTCCTATGGACTGCAGGGTAGCCAATGTAACACCACTTTTTAAAAAGGGAGGGAGAGAGAAAGCGGGTAATTATAGGCCAGTTAGCCTGACATCAGTGGTGGAGAAAATGTTGGAATCAATTTTTAAGGATGAATTAGCAGCGCATTTGGAAAGCAGTGACAGGATCGTTCCAAGTCAGCATGGATTTATGAAGGGGAAATCATGCTTGACAAATCTTCTGGAATTTTTTGAGGATGTAACTAGTGGAGTAACTAGTTGATGTAACAAGGGAGAACCAGCAGATGTGGTGTATTTGGACTTTCAAAAGGCTTTTGACAAGGTCCCACACAAGAGATTAGTGTGCAAAATTAAAGCACATGGTATTGGGGGTAATATGCTGATGTGGATAGAGACCTGGTTGGCAGACAGGAAGCAGAGAGTCAGAATAAACGGGTCCTTTTCAGAATGGCAGGCAGTGACTAGTGGAGTGCCGCAGGGCTCAGTGCTGGGACCCCAGCTATTTACAATATACATCAATGATTTGGATGAAGGAATTGAGTGTAATATCTCCAAGTTTGCAGTTGACACTAAACTGGGTGGCGGTGTGAGCTGTGAGGGGGATGCTAAGAGGCTGCAGGGTGACTTGGACAGGTTAGGTGAGTGGGCAAATGCATGGCAGATGCAGTATAATGTGGATAAATGTGAGGTTATCCACTTTGGGGGCAAAAACGCGAAGACAGAATATTATTTGAATGGTGGCAGATTAGGAAAAGGGGAGGTGCAACGAGACCTGGGTGTCATGGTTCATCAGTCATTGAAAGTTGGCATGCAGGTACAGCAGGCGGTGAAGAAGGCAAATGGTATGTTGGCCTTCATAGCTGGGGGATTTGAGTATAGGAGCAGGGAGGTCTTACTGCAGTTGTACAGGGCCTTGGTGAGGCCTCACCTGGAATATTGTGTTCAGTTTTGGTCTCCTAATCTGAGGAAGGACGTTCTTGCTATTGAGGGAGTGCAGCGAAGGTTCACCAGACTGATTCCCGAATGGCTGGACTGACATATGAGGAGAAACTGGATCAACTGGGCCTTTATACTTTGGAGTTTAGAAGGATGAGAGGGGATCTCATAGAAACATACAAGATTCTGACAAGCCGGGACAGGTTAGATGCGGGTAGATTGTTCCCGATGTTGGGGAAGACCAGGGGATACAGTCTTAGGATAAGTAGGCCATTTAGGACTGAGATGAGGAGAAACTTCTTCACTCAGAGAGTTGTTAAACTGTGGAATTCCCTGCCGCAGAGAGTTGTTGATGCCAGTTCATTGGATATATTCAAGAGGGAGTTAGATATGCCCCTTATGGCTAAGGGGATCAAGGGGTATGGAGAGAAAGCAGGAAAGGGGTACTGAGGGAATGATCAGCCATGATCTTATTGAATGGTGGCTCGAAGGGCTGAATGGCCTACTCCTGCACCTATTTTCTATGTTTCTATGTTTCTATGTAAGGGGGGGGGGGCGGGGGCGCAATTCTGGATTTAGTTTTAGGGAATGAAGCTAGGCAGGTGGAACACTAACTGAAGTGTGCAGCAGAAGAGTACAATGACTGTATTAGTTTCAATGCTACTTCGACCTCAATTGCCTGCAACACAAGTTAGTCCAGAGTAATTACACACATTACATAATAGTATGGCCTTACCTTACTGACTTCCATTCTTAAAATGTTTTTCCTCCTCCAACCTCCCTCGAAGACACTGATTCATACTTGGATACATTTCCACAGGAGCTAGAAATTCTCCAGTACATCACCAACCCAAGTGATCATTCCTCATGACCCAGCTTATGTGGCAAATATCTACAGGCTATTGAACTGGAGAGCATGACAGCTGAGCCCAATCCATTCTTCTCTACATTCATACGCATACAAGTTCCATCAGCGGTCACTGGATAGCGGGAGGCATGGCTGATTCTCTTTCCCCACCCCTATCCCCACACCCCATCACCATTCCCACAACCCCATCCCCATCCCCACATCCCCCCCCCACCCCCATCTCAACACTCCCCATCCCCACAGCCCTCCTTCCCCACCCCATCCCCTCCCCCAAGAGATCAACTGTATCAGCATCAGCTAACAGCAAACTTGGGATAAGGGATCAGGTCTGAGATCTGCCTGATCTGCATGGGTCCGTACCAGACAAGGTAGTGTATGTCCCTACTTATTCTAAGGATGGATGATGGGAGGGTTAATCCAGTCAGTAACTTTTGGAGCACATATCGGGAATTTGTAGTACGGCCCACGATTTTCAAACAATTGTGCGCTGTGCATGCTCAAATTTCCAGTCTGTACCTGCTGCAGACAGAACTCCCTGCTGGGAATGCAAAGTTGTAACATTACCTCAGACTTGTAAAGTCAGTCACAGGTGCTCCAGTTAACTGTACTTTTAATGTTTATTAAGTCAGGCACCTTGAAGCTATTAATTTATTGAGCACAAAACTGATTTAAAAGTTAGGACAAAATCAAAGATGTAAGACCATAGAAATTTTCACAAACGCTGATTTTGTACACTTCACATTATTTCCTCTTTGACCTCTGTTAATGAATTTCCGAAATTAAATGTTACTTCATTGAAGTGCAGCCACACACTAAATCTACCATCACACAATACAATAGATGATAGGAGGGTTAATCTGGTCAGGAACTTTAGGAGCACATATCGGGAATTTGTGAGTACGGCCCACGAGTTTCGAACAATTGTGCGCTGTGCATGCTCAAATTTCCAGTCTGTACCTGCTGCAGACAGAACTCCCTGCTGGGTGTGCAGAGAAAAAGAGAGTTAATGTTTCAGGTCGATGACCCTTCGTCAGAACTGGCAATAGTTCGAAATGGAACAGATTCTTAAGGAAGTGCTGGGGCCCTGAAAGGGAAGGGCGGCTGGAAAGAACAAAAGGGAAGGCCTGTGATAGGGTGGAAAGCAGAAGAGATTTGAGAGACAAAGGGGATGATGGGCCGAATTGAGATGGTAATAGCACAAGTTAGGGGAAAAAAATGGCTCTAGATAGGGATGTGAATGGTGGAATAATTGCTAGCTGCCATGGGAAACAGAGAGAAACAAGATAAAAATAAAAAGCGGGGGGAGTTTTTGTAAAAAAAAAGGCGAAGAAACAGAACAAAATGTGGGCACTAAATCTACCATAATTGTGCCAGTGATAAAACTGAAGATGCACACCTTTTAGTGCTTCAGTGAGTGAATGTAACATGCGCTGCAGCATTGAGCCATGGAAGCCAGGATATGTCTCATTAGAAAACTTTAGTTTATTTTTTATTTTGAAAATCTGTAAGTTGGAAGGTTTTGGAGTTTGATCACCTTTAATTTTGTCTCATTTATATTGGAGAATGTCAGTCCAATCATTAGGTGCGTGTTGCACGTGTTGTTGATAATAATGTGTATCATGTTCGCAAACACATTTATTTATAACAGGTTGGCAAAAATAGCAATGAATGATTCACGGGTCATTAAACCTTGGCTGGAAGAAAGTTGTTTACACCTGCTATGTCTGAGTGCTGGTTCTGTCAGCTCTGTCTTTACATAATGTGACATGATGAATGCAAATGTACCATTTATCATCAGTAAGATCTTTTACTCAACACGATCCAGCCAGATAATGTCCCCTCCCGTAAATATTTTGCACAGGATGTTAGAGCCGCATGTATTACTTGAACGGTCAGGAAACATCCGTGCAGAAACAGAAGTCAAGTCTGTTAGCACGTCAGGTCTGAGACCCTTCCTCAGGCCTGGATGACATTACAGATGGACAACATTTAAAAGGGAGCAGACCAACAGGAAGGGCAAAGGGAAAATATAACACACATGAAGGAAAAGAAATAGAGTGATCTGTGAAGTGGTTGGGTGGAGAACAGGAGATGGTTGAATGGCAGAGTGATATCAGCAAGAGACAAAATTAGGCATAATGAGAGAAATGAAAGACATATATGAAGCACAGAAAATGTGTGAATAACTAAAGGGAGATGGGTAGAAAGTGGAGTATTAAAAAACGGCAAGTTGGAATGGGTCCAGTGGCCTGGGAGTCTAGTGCAAGAACAGATAAAATTTAGCTCAATATAGAGTGAAATATTCCCAGTTTGGGAGCAGAAACCCCAACCCTTAGAAGCAGACCAGGTGTTGGATTAGAGAGAGTCCAACAGAGAATGCAGTCTCAGTAGAAATGGGTGGCGAAGGCGGAGCTCGCAAGTAAAGCCCACAAGCCAGTAGAGTGGATCAGTTCCCACATAATACCTAGCTCTGCTTTTCCACCACCTCTCTTGACCCCGCACTCATTCTGTGCAGTCACATGCTTGTCTGACATCCAATCTTGGTTGAAATTCAACGAACCTTCAGTTAAACATTGGTAGCCATCGTTTCCAGTCCCCACCACAAATATCCCCATCCCTGGTTGCTGTCTCAGGCTGAACTGCCTGTGTGGTCTGTAAATTCATTAGGCAGAAGGGGTGGGGTAATGTCTTGAAGGGTGTATCCTCCTTATCTGCTGCCTCACTCTTCTTTCCACCATCCCCTCCTGCTTTTCTCCTAATGGTAAACAAAGGAATGTCTGTTGGAAATCCCATACCTGGTCCTCGGAACCTCTCACCATGGGTGGGGACAAAAATATCCAAATGATTTCATAGTTCCACAGGCAGTCAAGGCAAGTTTAATGCTATCTAGGAAAAAAGCAAAAATAAAACACTCCAGAAGTTCTTTTCCAGGTCCAGACAGTCCAAAGTCAAACCTCCTGCACTCTTTAGGCTCAAAGGTTCCTCACTTCCATCAGTCTTTGCTGATGCTGGCAGAAGGTAGACCTGACAAGTGTGAGGAGCTCATGGACTTCTTTGTCTCAAAGATTAAGATCATCTGATCAGCTGCCTCTGCGTGTTCCCTTCCTTCACTTAGTCTACAGGGCCAAACTTCATCTGAGGCTCCCACCTGCCCGAGCCCTAAACTCACATCTTTCTCTAGTTTCTCTTTGATCATCCCTCTTGATCACTCCAAGCTCATCCTGTCCATGAGACCCACTTCCTGCTCCCAATAAACTGCTGACCACCCAACTTCCTTTTTTGACTCCCATGTTAGCTAACATTGTTAATGGTTCTCTCTCCTCAGGTACTGTTCCCCTCTCCTTCAACTCTAGTGTCGTCACCCATCTCCTCAAAAAACCAACCCTTGACCCCACTTTTCTTGCTAGCTATCGCCCCATCTCCAACCTCCCTTTCCTGTCCAAAGTACTTGAATGCATTGTCACCTTCAAAATCCGTGACCAGCTTTCCCAGAATTCAACGTTTGAATCCCTTCAATCTGGTGTTCGCCCCTGCCACAGTACCGAAACGGCTCTCATCAAAGTTACAAATGACATCCTTTGTGACAAAGGTAAGCTATCCCTCCTCGTCCTTCTGGACCTGTCGGCAGCCTTTGACACAGTTGACCACTCCATCCTCCTCCAACGCCTTTCCACCATCGTCCAGCTGGGTGGGACTGCACTTCCCTGGTTCCATTCTTATCTATCTAATCGTAGCCAGAGAATCTCCTGCAATGGCTTCTCTTCCCACTCCTGCATCGTTACCTCTGGTGCCCCCTAACTATCTATCCTTGGCCCTCTCCTATTTCTCATCTATATGCTGCCCCTTGATGACATCATCTGCAAACACGGAGTCAGTTTCCACATGTACGCTGACAACACCCAGTTCTCGAGGGCATAATCTTAGAATAAGGGCCCGCCCATTTAAAACTGAGATGAGGAGGAATTTCTTCTCTCAGAGGGTTGTAAATCTGTGGAATTCGCTGCCAAAGAGCTGTGGAAGCTGGGTCATGGAATAAATTTAAGACAGAGATAGATAGTTTCTTAACCAATAAGCGAATAAGGGGTTATGGGGAGCAGACAGGGAAGTGGACTTGAGTCCATGATCGGATCAGCCATGATCGTATTAAATGGCAGAGCAGGCTCGAGGGGCCGTATGACCTACTCCTGCTTCTATTTCTTATGTTCTTATGTTCTTTCTTTCTGTCCTACCTATCACTTTTTCCCCCAAGTCTCTAATTACGCTGCTCTGGGAATGATCACTACTAAGTGTGGGAGAACAACCTGAGTGATTTGTTTACCAAATTTCCCTTGGTGCTGTTTTGTTGGAATATTTTTCCCAGGGTCGGAATGAAAAGGAATTGTCCCTTTAAATTTTTCGCACTGTATCAGGTTATTGCTTCCCCGACATTCAGTTGGAATTATAACCAGCTGACCAAAAAAAGGCACGTTGGAATGTAAATTCAATTATTGTATTTGACCTTGATCTTAGTGCCGCCCAATGAAAGAACTACATAGAACTATATTTTGTGTTGGTGTTCGTACTGACGCAAGTCAAATTTGAGTCATGTGAGTTTAAAGTGCATATTCCTATAAACTGAGAGGACTAAATTGTCACTTTGTGCAATTTTTTTGCAATAAACAAGAGCTTTTATTGGCTCTTTTTTTAATTAAAGTAAATGGCTGAAGGACAATTGGATTCAAATCTGACTAAAGGTGTCTAATTGAATTTGGAATAGGGAGGATATATTTGTAAGATGTATATTGGCAACCTTGAAGCTTTGTGCAAAACATTTGCAGAGGGAGAGATGCATATATTTAAAACTAAGATGATCGGATTGTACCCTGTACAATTTATGCACATCTTAACCCTGACCGTTACTGGATAATGATCTTGATATTGGGTCTTGCCATACTCTTCAGCTCCAGTCATTTCCACAGGCGAAACAGTCTTTACCACAATACAGTGTAAAACAATTCATTGTTGGCAGTTTGTGTGATGAATCCAAGTGAACAATGCAATCTGAATATCCCACATCCGAGGCAGAAGGAAGCTTTGACTCGGTACATAAACCTGTGTTAATCATTGAGCCACTTCTAGCCTTTAGCTGCAAACAACCGTGCACTGCTCATGAAATAAGCCGTCTCTAGTCACAATTTTAAAGGGCATTGGGGGATGTGAAAATTATCCCTTTATTTTTGAAGCTTTTTCTATTGATGATTTCTAGATTATCAAATGTCCTATACATTTTACAAGAAAGCACGAAACTCAAGGTATAGGCAGCAAATTTAGAATTGTGCACAGTCCATCCAAATATTGATCCATCCCTCCTATACGTGTTTCTCAGAGGTGCAACTGAATGTCAACTTGATCATTTATCCGAAAACAGCTTTAAAAGTCACTCTCTCCCCTTCCATTTCCCCTTCACAAATGGTCCCTGCTCCCCTTCAAACAGAAACTCTCCTATCACTAGTTCCCAGAGACATTTGATCCCATCTCTTCCTCAGTTCCCTGCCACTTTCTCAGCATGTTCTGTGCATCATGGATTGCAGTGGCATTGTTGAAGCTCCAAGGTCATCATCATCATAGGCAGTCCTTCGAAACGAGGATGCATTGCTTCCAGGACAAAAAGGGATGAGTTCACAGGTGTTTCAATGAAGAACCTAATATTCCAGATCCCAAACTACATCTTGAAGGGTGGAAGATGCCTGTGCGTGTAATTTTTAACGTGTGGTGGCCATTGCACACCAGCCTCCACACGGGCTTGACAGAGCTAGGTCTTGGTCCAGTGGCAAGGATTAACCAAGATGACTGGAGACCAGCTCTGCTGCACGGACCTAGTGTGCACATATATCGCAGTGTGGGCTGGCCCGTGCTGCCCCGGACCCTCGCCTCTTCTGGATTCCAAACACATGCCTCTCCTGGGCCCCGATCACATCCCTCTACGAACACTTGCCGCTCCTCTGCCCTAACCTTGCCACTCCTGCTGTACAGCAAGTTAAGGTACTATCCAGACAATTCACCAGGATGGCACTGTAAATGCAGACAGAACAGATTTTTGGGCATCACCGGGATCACGCTCCAAATCAGGTGGAATCCATTACTACGCCAAAATGTTCTATCGCTAGAATGATTTGCTATATATTAAAGTAAGTATATAGATTGGTTCATGTTACAAATTTGGGTTTACAGTACATATCTTCCTGAACACTGGTGTCATTGGCTCCCTGAGCAATTACTTTTTATGTTTGATAGCGGGACCCAGGAATATAACAACAGAATGTGTTCTATACTGAATTTCTTATTCCTTCAATCTCTCTGAAGGCAGACCAAACTAATATTGGGTGATGCACGGTTTAGCTCTGTTGTGTATTAATGCTTGGGGGTCACCAGACACCAGAGGGTGCCGCGGTCGGAGGTCATCGGGCTGTACGCATGTGGCATGTGTGCTTGGTCACCTGTATATAAGCTGGGTGTCTTTGTCACGCTTGCACTCTTAGGCTGGAATAAAGATGGATCAGGTTGCACCTGAGTGAGTTTACAGTAACCAGACTCTTGAGTCATTACAACTGGTGACAAGGTAACACAATGGGCATTGTTGGAATCCTGGAGCGATTCGTGGAGGGCGAGGATTGGGCGGATTTTGTCGACTGCCTGGATCAGTATTTTGTGGCCAACGGCATGGAGGCAGAGGCCTACACAGCTAAACGCAGGGCAGTTATCCTCACCGTTTGTGGTCCGAAAATTTATGGCCTCATGAAGAATCTTCTCTCGCCTGTACATGCGGTGAAAAAAGGGTACGAGAAATTGTGTACGAGAAATTGGGTAACCATCTGAAGCCAAAAGAGAGGATCATCATATCACACTACCATTTCTACACACATGTTCGTGCTGAGGGCCAGGATAGGTCAGGATTTGTCGCCGACCTGCGACGTCTTGCTGAGCTGTGTAAGTTCGGGAACAAGCTGTGTGATGTCTTCGTGATAGGCATCAGCCATGACGCGATCCTCAGGAAGCTGTTGGTTGCAGAGACTCTAGATTTGAAAAAGGCCATCGCGACTGCCCAGGCATGCATGACGACAATGATAATTTGAGGCAGGTATCATCAACGAGTCGGAGTTCCACGGCAAGTACAGTAAACAGGATGGCGTCGACTTCGGGCAGAACTGCTTACACGAAACCTGCCGCTGCTCAGAGCCCGCCAACTGGTTCGATCCAGATTTCACCCTGTTGGCATTGTGGGGGCAGTCATCGGCCTCACCAGTGTAGGTTTAGACAATACTCATGCAATGGATGTTCGAAAGTGGGGCATCTACATAAGATGTGTCCGCAATGAAGCAAACGTGGTGCGGCTCACCACGTGGTTGATGAGGACCAGTTCAGTGACGGCCTGGATACGCAACCCGAGGAGGAAGTGAATGGACTGTATTTGTTCCTGAGCAGGAGCCAGCCAATAGTTGTTAATGTGAAGCTGAATGGCTTGCCTGTATCAATGGAGTTGGACATGGGTGTGAGCCAGTCGATAATGAGCCAAAGGACATTCGACAAGCTGTGGGACACTAAGGCTGCGAAACTTTAGTATCTGTGTCGTCTGCCCTTACCCACAACTGAGGTGGAGGCGCCTCAACCTGCAGGTCTACTGTTAGTAATGGATGCTTTTGAGAGTGAAGGAACCCCTGTCACTGCTCAACAAGTTAGGATCTGGACCAGCTGGGACCCTATTTTATCGGTTGTGAAACGGTGTGTACTCAGTGGTGATTGGTCTGCCATACCTATGGAGAAGCGTGAGGAGACCAAACCTTACAATCTTCGCAAGGATGAGCTGTCCATTCAGTCAGACTGTTTACTGTGGGGTAATCGTGTAATCATGCCTAAGAAAGGGAGAGAAAAATTTGTACGTGAACTTCATAGCACTCATCCTGGTATTGTCATGATGAAGTCCATTGCTAGGTCTCATGTATGGTGGCCTGGAATTGACTCTGATCTGGAATCATGCGTGCATCAGTGCAATATTTGCATGTAGCTAAGTAAAGTACCAGCGGAATCTCCGCTGAGTCTTTGGTCGTGGCCATCCAAACCATGATCGAGGATCCACATTGATTTTACGGGCCCGTTCCTAGGAAACATGTTTTTTGTCATAGTAGATGCATATTCTAAGTGGATAGAATGTGTTATTATGTCATCCAGCACATCTAGAGTTACGATTGAGAGCCTTCGTATCATGTTTGCTACTCATGGTTTGCCTGACATTGTTGTGAGCGACAACGGATCTTGCTTCACAAGTCTTGAGTTCCAGGAATTCATGAAGCTCAATGGCTTCAGAATTGTGGGATCAGCTCCGTTCAAGCCTGCTTCTAATGGTCAAGCAGAGTGTGCCGTTCAAATGATCAAGGAAAGTATGAAACGTGTAACTCAGGGCTCACTGCAAAGACGGTTGTCATGTATATTGCTCAGTTACAGGTCAAGACCTCATATGCTTACTGGGGTTCCTGCTGAACTACTGATGAAGAGAAATCTCAAGACCAGGCTTTCGCTTGTTCATCCTGATTTGGATGATTGTGTTGAAAACAGACATCAAAGTCAGCAATGGTGTCATAATCGTGTTGCCGTGTCACGTGACATCTCGGTCAACGATCCGGTTTATGTACTGAACTATGGTCAAGGTCCAAAGTGGATCACCGGCACTGTTACAGCCAAGAAGGGTAACAGAGTGTTTATTGTCATGCTCAAGAATGGACAAACATGCAGGAAACACTTTGACCAGGCTAAATTGTGGCACACGGATGAACTGGAACCGAGTGAGGAAGATGCAGTCAGTGACCAACCAATCATTGTTCACTCATCAAAGCACTCTGCTGACATTATTGACTCTGAACCTTCAGTCTCTGATGTGGTCATGACCACTCCCATCAGATCGGCTACTCAGCTCTCAGTCTCAACGGACTCAGAACGTTTGCCTAGAGCCAAAGTTGAACTGAGACAATCAACTCATGAGAGCAAAGCCCCAGACCATCTTAATTTGTAAAAAGACTGTTGTTAAGATTTTAAAAGGGGGATGTTGTTATGTATTAATGTTTGGGGGTCACCAGACACCAGAGGGCGCCACGGTCGGAGGTCATCGGGCTGTACGCATGTGGCATGTGTGCTTGGTCACCTGTATATAAGCTAGGTGTCTTTGTCACGCTGGCACTCTTGGGCTGTGTTACGGTCCTGAGTTTTTCCTTCCCGCTGAGCGTAATAAAAGCTGCTTCAGCATTGGAACTGACCCTGAGTGTTGAATGATTCTTCTAAGAAAACACTAACGCTAACAATGGCGTAGTCGACGGGATTTCCCGGAGTCGCTGGACGCCCTTGGAAAAAAAAACCCGGGTGAGTATAAAAAACAATTTTTAAGTATAAAGGGTGCGGAAGGTGGAAGCTGGTTGATCGACATGAGGAGACGGTCTAATATCTCAAACGCCTAGCCTGAGCCTGAATTAAGAGGACTTTTGTCCCACGTGACGGCCAGGAACCAAGTAGGCGTAGGGAACACACTTAGACCGTGGGATCGTGATACCGAGAGACATCTTCCGGACTCAGTAGTGTAATTTGAAATACCCCGGGATAGAACCAAGCGGTGTACAGCGGCTAACGGAATCCAAACCTGTGAACAGGGTCGGACCAACAGGCTGAGCGGTGGTAGGTAGTCGTTAAGGATACGTAGAGCACTGCGGGAATTGCTTAAACGCGTTTTTAAGAATTGTATAAGTTTGTGCAACAGCAGAACTTGTGACCTGACAGTAGCCAAGAGACAGTTTACTACAAGTCGCGCTAGAAAGAAAGCGGACCTCTGAGAGTAGATTCCTAACGGTGGTAGTCCTACCCAGGAATGGCCATGAAAACAAGTAAACTCGAGTGGGGACCAGAAGGGTCGCTTACCCGCCACCTGGCGGAAAAACAAAAGAAGCTAATTGAAAAAATGATTAAAGCAGGGTGGAATCCTCAGGAATTAGTTATGTGAGGAATTATTTAGATAAAACTACGAATTCCCTGAAAGGTCATGGATCCAAAAATAGAGCCGGCCAAAACAAGAAGAGAGACTGTTGTAAATGTCTGATCGTTGAGTGAGAAGTGTCTGTGTGATTTTTGACTGCAGAATGAATTTTTTATGTTTTCATGTTCCGAAAGCCTGGTTGGAAGAGGAATGCAAGTGTCTGTTTATTTTAGAAACAGAGTGAAAGTCTTTTTTTAAACCCTTTGTAATGTTGTCCTGTATGTGGGAAGTTTTAAGACATTTAAGTTAGAAACGCAGGTGTGGATTTATTCGGATGATAAGTTACGGAGCTAGGAAAATAAACAAATAAAGAATAGGTTTGTTGAGCAAAATATTTATTTGACATGCTCACTTACTTGCCGAAAGAAAACATGCAATGATTGATTGGGTTGAAAGACATAAATTTAGTCTCGGAATGAGATAAAGAATGCTTTAAAAAAAAAGAGCTTCTAAAAAAAAAAGTTTTAAATAAAGATTGAAATTACAACGTTTGAATTGGGATTTTGAGATATTCAGAGAAGGCACAGGAAATACTGAGGTGGATTTAAAAAAAAAAGAGAAAGATTAAATTAAATCTGATCAGGTCAAACTCCTGGGCAAGTGGCGAGCTATCTGCGAAGGTGTAAAAGGAACTTTTGGAAAATGTTAAAAAAAAACCAGCAAGCTTTAGTAACGACTTTGAAACTGGAGCATTTTGAGATAACGAAAAAGCACTCAAACTCTCAAAGATGGACTTCATTCCAGTTATGGAGAAAAAGAAAAAGATAAAGACGCCACTTTGAAAGTAAACAAATGATTTTAAATTAACAACTTTATGGAGTTACGAACCCTCCGTGTAAAATACAAAACCTAATTTGAAGAAAGGAAAAAAAAAAGATGTAACGGACTAAATGGAAAAAGACATAACTTACTAAATACTAGTTGATGTTTGCTGTGAAAAAGATATTGGTTTAATTAGAAGAGAAAAAAAAAATTGGAATAAGTAAAAAAACACTCTACATGGATTCGAATTTTAAATTATGAAAAAGTTTCAATGCAGTTTGAAAAGATTTCCAAAATGGACAGTGTTTATCAAAAATGTCCCGAACAGTCTAAACAAGCAGGAGGGTTTTGAAGATAACGAGGAGAAAGAGAGAAATAAAAAAAAAACAGAATTGAATTTCAGTAAACAAAATTGCTATTGTATGTGTGGTCTTGTTTTAAAACAATTTTTAAAAAAAAATTCTTTGGCAAGTACTTGAATTAGAAGTTAAGAAAACATTGGAGTTTACTCTAATGATTTATGCTATTTAACGGATTCCTAATTTCGAAGCCAGTTTTGAAGGCACAAAGACTTTTTTTTTCAGATGATTACGTGAAGTCACGTAATGACATCAGGTCTTCTTACAAACCTGGAAAGGAGTTAACCCTTTCCATTGACAGCCGTTTTATACTGAACATTATTAATTTGGATTTCTTAATAGGGAAAAAAAAAGACTCACCTAACAGAGGAAACAAAAATAAAAACAGAACTAGCTTATGTAATAATACTTGCCTGATACAATAAAGAAATAGATATTCAATAAAACAAATTGAAGAGTTAAAAGCTAAGATAAACAGGCTGGAAGAGATAACGGGACTAGACGGATAGTGCAGTGCGCAGCCATAGCACCATCACCTCTGGCAATAGAGCCAATGTACCCCACGGTGGGTAGGTGTAGTCCACAAACCCAACCTAACGGTAAAGCAGACAGCGATGTTTGGAGGAATAGCTTTGGCCTTGGTCATAATAGGAGTTTGGGTAATATTTAAGTGGGTAAAGACACAGGCGCACGCCCTACAGATTCAGCTCGAAATGGTTCGATTATAACCTTGTGCTTCTGATTTTGCAGGGTGACAGGGACACTCGTAGAGCAAAAAAACTTAACCCCTGGTGACGACCAGGCCGTCTGTTTAAAATTACAGATAATACTTACCGGAATGGGAATACGAACGGCGCTACTCGTAATATGGATAGCCCTGCGACAGGCACGTACCCTGGGCAACACCGACGGACAGCAGAGCACGCTGGAAATAAACAACTATATGAACTATGGAGTCTTGTTTAATTTAACGGACGGAATGTGCATCCCAGCAGCCAAGGACTGGAGCAAGGACAGGACTTATTTTAATAAGAATCCTAATAAGAATAAGAGTATGTGTACAGTGCTCCACGGGTATAAGGAGCAGATGCATTAAACGGAGGGATGTCAAAGGGCCTGATGAATGTACTTTCGGCATAATTTGCGCGCCTCCGGGACAATCCCAGCAATCAGTCATCCACAAGAAGGGAATGGGGCTGTGTGGGTATTACGAGGAGGCGGGGGCGGCTGCAATATAATTGTATGTATGTTTCTCACCCCCTCCGACACCGCGCCCCATAAGAATCACTACATTGCCCGAAGAACTGCCTTGTCCCATAACTACTAAGGGACCAGAAAATGGGATTGCAATGTACAATGAAGGGGAATTATTGTATGATAATGTTAAACATGAAATTGTGCCTGTTCTGATCAATATTTCAGGCATCCAGATGCCGGAATATTGTACCGAACAGTCAAGGAAGATGTACAATGTATTAAGTAAAGTCGTAATGCAGCAGGCTGCCGATGCCATGGGTGCCAGTAAGTTCCGGGGACAGGGGTTAGCACCCAGGGTGAAGAGGGAAATGATGTTGCTACCGTTTTCAATACAGGAACCTCCGTAGTGAACTCGATAGACATACAAGGGCTAAATGAGAGGGTAGAACAGCTTAAAGGGGTGATGAAGGGGTTATTGGAGAGGGTGGAGCAAAACCAGGAAGACCAGGCCAACCTAGGAAAGGAGGGTGCCGAAATCCAGTTGGATGGCATCTCAGTCCTGGAAGCTCACGCTAAAACCATCAATCACCTCATTGATAGAGAACAAGAAGATACAATAAAGCAAAGACAGGGGCAACTCTGTCATGCTTATGGTCTGTGGATGGTGGGACAGATCCGCCACAACCTCGACCAGATCCAACGCGGGGAAGTACCCGATTGGATAGACAGTTCACATTTGGCTCAGTTGGCGAACCAAAGGGGGACACTGGATAATTGTACTCTGAAGGGACTGACCCGAGTATACCCCGCAATTCCAGATTGCCAGATGGGTAGGACTACCGGGATAGGGATAGTCCTGTGGATCCCCATAGCAACGCCGGACTCAGGGCCGTTCCCCTTATACCAACTAGAGAATATCGGAGTAATACGGGAAAATGTCTCCATACGCTACTACCTAACCACCACCTCTGCCGTTCGTCGAAACAACATACTTACTGGGATTTCCCTAGCAGATTGCAAGCAAAGGGGGGAAATCACAGTATGCCCTCACCCGGTGGGCCGAGGGGAACTAGACGAGTGCGGGTTTAACCGAACCAACGGGTGTGTACTAGAAATAGTGCCCGCACACATGCACTTCGCGAGGGCAGGCTACGGAGGGAGGGGAAGATACTGCGTCTCTACTACTGAGCGTTCATACCAGTATAATGACCTGCAGTGCCCTATACCGCAGCCAAACTTTTGCTTTACACCACTACGACCTGTCGCGATCGGGCAATCGCATATCACCCAGGTTAGGCGCCGGAAGTCCGAAGTTATTGAAGTAACTGATCAGCTCCATGATCATTTGCAGGATTATGACGAGCCAGAGCAGGTCCCTATCCCACATCTAACCGAAGTATTACGGGAGTTGAGGCTCAGAGTGGGTCAATCTGTAAAACTCTATCACCAGCTACAAACTAAAATCAAAGAGGATACCGAGGTAGACTTACAAAGTCAGAGTTGGTGGAGAAAGGTCTGGGACTGGGGAATAAATGTGAACATCCACCCATGGATTCGAATTATTTCACACACACTGGTCGGAATACACTTAATCTTAGCAATAACATGGGGCGTGATGGCCTGCCAGGTATGCAGGCGCCACAAACGGCGGAAACGGACCAATCACCGTTCCCTGGATATTAAACAAGCCTGTTTGATAAGGGGACGGGAGGAGCTAGCCTTTGTTAATTTGATCTAAGCAACCGGGACTCCTGAAACCGCGTGACTGGCCAGCACGTTGAGGCAAGGAGTACCGGGCAGTGCACAAATATCAGATAAAGGCAGTACGGTCGGTTAAAAGGGGACTAGGACTAGTCCCTTTACCGAAAGGGGGGAATTGTTGTAGAGAGTAGAAATATATATAGACTTAGGCATTAGGCACCTGCTGGATATTTAAAACTCACATAAGCTTAAATGGACACACACATAAAATGGCTGCCCAGGCATTATGGGAAATCAGGTAGTCAAACTGTGAACTGTTGAACGTTCACTGACCGAGCAATAACCCTGTGAGGCCCACTGTAGGAATGCCTGGGAAGACAGAGATAAGAAGGAAACCATCTCCTGTGAACAAGGCCATGAAACCAATTATTTCAGGAAGAAAGATAAGAGGGAAACCATTTGCTGTAAACAAGGCTATATACCAATTATTTCTCCAAGAAGAAAGAACTAGTGAGAGAACCTATATCAATCAGCCCAAGCTGACAAAAGACGAACACATGGTTCCTGAGACATAAGGGGAATTCTATTGGGTTAAAATAACCTATATGTAATCTATAATCATTGTGATTGGCTTGTGTCCAGCCGTGATGGGCTGTGTAGCTGCAGTAAACTGTTTTGTAACTGTTGTGAAACATATAAAGGTACATGTAACTCTTTGTTCTGTGAAGAGAAACCTGGATACGGTCCTGAGTTTTTCCTTCCCGCTGAGCGTAATAAAAGCTGCTTCAGCATTGGAACTGACCCTGAGTGTTGAGTGATTCTTCTAAGAAAACACTAACGCTAACAGGCTGGAATAAAGATGGATCAGGTTGCACCTGAGTGAGTTTACAGTAACCAGACTCTTGAGTCATTACAGGCTCGATTGCAATCTTTCACAGTAAGAAAAACATATAGAACAATAAAATTGTTGAGAGGCGCTTGATGCAATTGGTGAAACTTCCGTTTGCGTACTGTTATAAAAATAAAGAGAAAGCAAACGCCAGCCCATTCCATTAGCTCAATTTAAATGCAAATTCTCTCGTCCGACTGTCCCAGATAGTGATTTGCTCCCTTTGTAACCTTTTGCTGTTCAATTGACTATTTGGTGCTAGTGTTCTGATTTTTTGAAAGCCTCTATCCCTGGCCCACAGAGATCAAAAGAGTTCTTGAACATCAAGGTGCTGGCCGTGGGGGTGGGAAACGGGTCAACTTGGTCTTGGCCAGCAGCGCAAGATGGGCGATAACTAATCAGCCTGCTTTACACTCCACTCGATTTTCAATTCCATTGATTTAGGCCAAAGCGATCTTGCAGTGGGCCCTCAAACAGGTGTGAGCTGAGCTTCCAATCACATATCCTCTCCATCACCAAGACCATATCAGCAGTATCTGCCCTGCCTCAGCCCATCTCCTGTTGAAACCCTCCAGAGAGTCCAGACTCAACTATTCCAAATCTCCCCTGGCCGGCCTCCCATCTAGAAACTTATGTTTGTAAAACATTCTGCCCATATCCTAACACTCACTAAGTCTCGTTCACCCTGTGCTCGCTGACCTACATTGGCTCCTGATCCCTGAAGGCCTCGATTTTAAAATTCTCATTCTCGTGTTTAAATCCCTTCATGGCCTCGCACTTCCCTATCTCTGTAACCTCTTCCAGCCCTACAGTCCTCCGGAACTTCTCCATTCCTTCAATTCTGGCCTCTTGTCCATCTCCCATTTAGTTTACCCTATCATTGGTGGCCCAGTCTTCAGTCAGCTAGGCCCTAAGCTCAGGAATTCTCTCCCTGAACCTCTCCAGCGCTCCACCTCTCTCTCATTTCAGACCTTCTTTAAATCTTCTCTATTTGGCCAACCTTTTGGTCACCTGTCAGAATGTTTCCTTCTTTGGCTTGGTGTTAATTTTTGTTTGATAACTCTCCTGTGAAGTGCCACATTAAAGGTGCTATATAAATATAAGCTGTTGTTGTTAGGCCCTTTATTTGCACAGCAAAGGGTTTAATGCCTGTTTCGTGCACCGCACAATAATTTTTTGTGTTCTTTCACAATATGGCAGGTAGCGGACTTCTGCCGAAAAATGTGCACATGCTTCTTGCCCGCCAAATTGTGGACCATTATCACCTGAAAAATGGGCGCTGCCCGGCCGAATTTCTGGACCGCTAACTTCTGAATGAGATTCGGGCGGATGTAAAAGATTATATGGCGCTATTTTGAAGAACAACAAGGCGTTTGGTTAGTGTCCTGGCCAACATTCCTCCCTCAACCAATACCACCAAATCATCTGTTCATTTGCTGTTTATGATAACTTGCTGTTGACAACGTGGCTGCTGAAATTTCTACATAAATAATATAAATAATGCCTACACTTTAATAATAATCCGTTGGTTGTCAAGTACTTTTGGATGTCCTAAAGACATAATAAGGTATAGTGGGCTGGATTTTCCACTAATTTGCGACCCGTTTCACATCTCGGCGAGGCGTAAAAAGGTGTTTCTGGGCGTCAATGGAGTGTCCAAGATTTTGCGCCTGGCCGGTAATTTCGGCAATGGTTTTGCAGCGGCACAAAAACTTACCGCCCCAGCCTTTGTTTTGACCAGCAGGATGACATCAGTTGTCGTGCAAGATTACGCTAGCGCCCAGGGTGGAACTTTCGGGCATTACACCTGATTTGGCGTCTGCCCCAGGACTCGACCAAAAAAAACAGGCGGTCCCAGGGTGCAGCAGGTGTAATTGGCGCCATATTTAAAGGGAGGCTGGAGAATCTTAGATCGCAGTTGTCAGTGACTGCCGCAGTTGCGCACAGAGCGCTGCGTTAGTGGTCACTTTAACGCGGCACTTTTACGTGAATTAACCCTTCGTTTTCAAGGTCAGTAAAAGATTTCAATGGGGTCAATGCTAGTTAGACGGCAAATCAAGCTGGTTGCTATTGGTAGGCAGCTTCAAGCTGGAAGGCTTATTTTCCATAGTTTGCAATGGAATCAAAGAGGTTGCAGACGTTTGGGAAGGAGGCCATTCCCCAACGGGTTTACAAGGAACATCGCCCATACCTCCACATTTCTGATGCACAGTGCATTTAAATGCCGCGCTTCAGAAAAGAAGTGCTGACAGAGATATGCCAGCTCCTACAGGCAGACCTACAGCCTACAAGCGGCAACAGGACTGCGCTACCCTTCGAGGTGAAGGTGACTGCGGCGCTGGCATTCTATGCCTCTGGCTCATTCCAGGCAGCAGCAGGGGACATATGCTGCATCTCGCAGCACGCTGCACAGTGCTGCATTCGGCAGGTTACAAGGGCACTGTATGCGCGCAGGATAGACTTCATAAAGTCCCCAATGAGCAGGGACAGCCAGAATAAAAGAGCTATAGGTTTTGCACGATTTGCAGGCTTCCCCAAGGCTCAGGTTGCAATTGTTACTGCACGAATGTCGCCCTGCGAGCACCAACACAGAATACAGAGACCTTCTGAAACAGAAAGGGATACCACTCCCTAAATGTTCAGCAGTGTGTCACGCATGTTACAGCGACAAAGACAAGGTCAGTACTGGCTGATAGGGGAGAAGGGATACGGTCAGGCCACCTGGCTCATGACCCTCCCCTCAGAAAACCTGCCAGAGAAGCCGAGCGATGCTATAATGACAGCCAGGCAGCTACCCACAACATCATTGAACAGACAATTGGCATGCTGAAGCAGCACTTCTGATGCCTGGACCACTCTGGAGGCAGTCTTCAATACTCCCCTCATTGTCATGTGCTGCATGCTACACAACTTAGCCATTATGAGGGGACTGGCATTGCCAAAAGGGATTGCAGGACCACTTCAGGAGGAGAAGGAGGAGGAGGAAGACAAGGAAGAGGAGCCTGGCGAGGAAGCCATACCACGACCACCGCGACCACAGGGGAGGCAGCGTGGAGATTTGGTCGCTGCAAGAGCCTTATGTAGGCAGCTCATCATTGACCGGTTTGTTTGAACGGGGAAGGGGAGGTTTGAGCCTTGCCTCGCCACTGTATGCCACCGTGCTGCCTAATGTACAAATGATTGTAAAAGTGAGACACAAGACACCAATGTCAAAGATGAAAGAACAATTTTTACCAACATCGCTCAGCCCCAATTTCCATCCCAAAATGGTAAAAGCTGAAAATCCATCCCACTATAAATACAAGTTCTTTCATAAGAACATAAGAAATAGGAGTGGAAGTAGGCCATTTGACCCCTCAAGCCTGCTCCGCCATTTAATAAGATCATGCTTGATCTGTTCATGGACTCAGTTCCACTTTCCTGCCCACTCCCCATAACCCTTTATTCCCTTATCACTCAAAAATCTGTCTATCTCCACCTTAAATATATTCAATGACCCAGCCTCCACAGCTCTCTGGGGCAGAGAATTCCACAGATTTACAACCCTCTGAGAAGAAATTCCTCCTCATCTCAATTTTAAATGGGCGGCCCCTTATTCTGAGACTATATCTCCTAGTTTTAGTTTCCCCTATGAGTGGAAATATCCTCTCTGTATCCAACTTGTCGAGCCCTCTCATTATCTTAAATGTTTCGATAAGATCACCTCTCATTCTTCTGAACTCCAATGAGTATAGTCCCAACCTACTCAACCTATCTTCATAAGTCAAACCCCTCATCTCCAGAATCAACCTAGTGAACCTTCTCTGAACAGCGTCCAATGCAAGTATATCATTCCTTAAATACGGAGACCAAAACTGCACTCAGTACTCCAGGTGTGGATCCACCAATACCCTGTACAGTTGCAGCAGGACTTATCTGCTTTTATACTCTAACCCCCTTGCAATAAAGGCCAACATTCCATTTGCCTTCCTGATTATTTGCTGTACCTGCATACTAACTGTTAGTGTTTCATGCACATAATCATCATCATCATAAGCAGTCCCTCGGAATCGAGGAAGACTTGTTACCACTCTAAAAATTAGTCCTTAGGTAGCTGAACAGTCCAATATGAGAACCATAGTCTCTGTCACAGGTGAGACAGATAGTCATTGAGGGAAAGGTTGGGTGGGACTGGTTTGCCGCATGCTCTTTCCGCTGCCAGCGCTTGATTTCTGCATGCTCTCGGCGTTGAGACTCGAGGTACTCAGCACCCTCCCGGATGCACTTCCTCCACTTAGGGTGGTCTTTGGCTAGGGGCTCCCAGGTGTCAGTGGGGATGTTGCACTTTATCAGGGAGACTTTGAGGGTGTCCTTGTAACGTTTCCTCTGCCTACCTTTGGCTCGTATGCCGTGAAGGAATTCTGAGTAGAGCGATTACTTTGGGAGTTTCGTGTCTGGCATGCGAACAATGTGGCCTGCCCAGCGGAGCTGATCAAGTGTAGTCAGTGCTTCAATGCTGGGGATGTTAGCCTGGTCGAGGACACTAACTTGGTGCGTCTCTCCTCCCAGGGGATTTGCAGGATCTTGCGAAGACATCGTTGGTGGTATTACTCCAGCGACTTGAGGTGTCTACTGTACATGGTCCATGTCTCTAAGCCATATAGGAGGGCAGGGATTACTACAGCCCTGTAGACCATGAGTCTGGTGGCAGATTTGAGGCCCTGGTCTTCAAACACTCTTTTCACTCTTTTCCTCAGGCGGCCGAAGGCTGCACTGGCGCACTGGAGGCTTTGCAATTGTACTGAAGCACTTTGCAATTTTTCTCCATTTAAATTATAATTTGCTTTTCTATTTTTTATGCCAAAATGGATAACTCACATTTTCCCACATTATGGGCTCAAGTTTTGGCTCGAGTTGCTCCTATTTTTATGGAGCAACTAGTTTAGTATGGAGTATCTTAGAAATCGCAATTCTCGGCATTTAGTTTGCACCAGTTCTAGTTAATTAGATTAGTTTCATTTTAGTGCAGTTTTGTTTTCAAAAGGGAGCGTTACCGGACACTTACGCCTGTTTTGCAAGTTTAAGCAGCGAAAAGTTAGTCCAAACTAACTTGGAACGGAGTAAGTGTCAATTTTTGTACATTCAGAAAAACCTTGCCTCCACTTTATAAATTAGGCGCAGGTAGCGATAGATAGTTGGGGGGGGGGGGGTGGGGGGGAAGGGGAGTTAGGGGATTTTACAAAGCATTAAACACTTCACTTTTAGCAATAAAGAGCCAAGATCAATAATAAATGATAAATAAATCAACAAATCAAGCAATAAATCAATCAAAATTTTTTTTTTAAATAAACATTAAAAAAAAATCAATCAATAAATAAAAAATTTAAAGTTTCTACTCACCTACTGCAGCACCAGGAGCCCTCCAACAGCCTGCTGAAGAGCTGGTCGGGCAGGCCCCGCCGCCGAAGAGGAGTTCGGGCGGGGCCCGCCCCCGACGAGATGCCGGTCGGCCGGGCTCCGCCGCCGAGGAGTTAAGGGCAGGCAGGCCACTCGGCCCGGGATAGAGGCGACATCCCTTCGGCCAGGGATAGGGTCGTCGCCTGGAGACAGGACGTGCTGGGAGGGCCAGGAGCTACTGCGCGCGCAAGCAGCTGCCGGCGCTCTTTTTCGAGCAGAGCTGTAGCTCCGCCCCCAGCAGCTCCTGCTGTGCCACGCTGAGCTGCAAACAGGCCTACAGATATCGGAGAATCGCGAGGTAAGTATTTGGCGCTTTTTCAGTTCTAGAAATTAGGCGGGCCTCTCCGAGGTGCGCCATTCTACCGAGGATCCGAAACTTGGGCCCTATATTCCATCTGCCAAATTTTTGCCCACTCACTTAGCCTGTCTCTATCTCTTTGCAGATTTTTTGTGTCCTCCTCACAATTTGCTTTCCCACCCATTTTTGTATCATCAGCAAACTTGGCTACATTACACTCGGTCCCTTCATCCAAGTCATGTAAATAATTGAGGCCCTAGCACCGATCCCTGTGGCACCCCACTAGTTACTGTTTGTCAACTGGAAAATGACCGTTTATCCCGACTCTCTGTTTTCTGTTAGTTAGCCAATCCTCTATCCATGCTAATATAGGAGCCCCAATCCCATGAACTTTTATCTTGTGCAGTAACCTTTTATGTGGCACCTTATCGAATGCCTTCTGGAAATCCAAGTACACCACATCCACTAGTTCCCCCTTATTCTTTAGTACGACTCCTGCACCTATTTTCTATGTTTCTATCAAGGGGTATGGCGAGAAAGCAGGAATGGGGTACTGAAGTTGCATGTTCAGCCATGAACTCATTGAATGGCGGTGCAGGCTAGAAGGGCCGAATGGCCTACTCCTGCACCTATTTTCTATGTTTCTATGTTTCTATTTACCAAAAGCAGGTAGGGGCAAAGCAAAATTCAATAATGAACTTTTTCTTTCTTGTGTTACTGCATTGCCAATGTTCCTAACCTTTTATGTGTAGTGTGCACAGAAAGTGCATGAGAAGGAACATGGAATGATACAGCACAGAAGGAGGCCATTCGACCCATCATGCCTGCCCCATAATGCTTCCTTTTACTTTTCTTTACTGTTCAAGTTTTGAACTTTTAATCAAAATTTACTTTAATCTGTTAACTGCTACTTTTGCTTTTAAAAATGTATCTGTTTCATAGTTTAACAAATAGTTTGAAAATGCACACATAACCTTCCTTGCAGAGAAACACTAATAAAAGGTACAGTTTACTTCATGTACAGTCCTATTAGAGTGAGGAATTGAGCAGGTGCCTTGATTCCCTACAGGTGTCAGGGAGAAAAAGATGGCAAGGCACCCACAGACAGTCAGTTAGCGAGCAGCTCTGGGAGCAGCATGCCTGATCAGTCAGAAGTAATGTGTAATTAAGAAGAAGGGAGATGATTGAGACTGGAACTTGTCAAGTGAAAGACCGCAGCATGTCGCAGCATGTTGGAGCACCGTTGTGTTGTGTTACTGCATTGTCAGCATTCCTAACTTTTAATTTACAGAATGTTCAGAAAGTACATGAGAAGGAACTTTCACACTTTATTAAAAGGATCATATAGACCGTGGGCCGAAGCCTGTTTTCTTGCCTAGATTTTTAGTTCCGTAGTCTCCGTGATGGAAGTACCTAGAACCATGCTAAATATGTTAAACATATGTATCAGAAGCAAAAAACAAATGTTCCCAAGTCTGAAAATTGAGTGTTACCGAGAAATGGCCAAAAACAAAGAAAGACATAAAAATGGTTGCTATGGACTTTCTTTTCCCTAGCAACAGTGACATATCAATGCTACTGCTAAATTTTAAGCATGGATAATGTAAGAATTGGTAAAAAGAAGTATCAGTGAGGAAATCTGAGGTCTGGACGCATCATATGGTGCAGTTATACATAAATCGAAGTTTTGTTTTCACATCTGTTGCTAAGAGAGAAATCTACCATAGCAACCATTTATTTCATACACACATTGACATTTCAGATGGACACCCGCACTCATTTGTCAACCATATAATTATAATAATAATTATTATAATAATAAAAGTATTAATATTGATTTTCTTTTAAAGATTGGAGCACTGAAAAAACAAAATAGGTCTGACAAACGTTAGAGGCCGAAAAGGAAATGCATATCTATGAATCATCATCAGAATCAAGGTATCTGTTTCCTCAGCCCAAGAAGTCTCTGGCAAAGATGCAACATTCTCACAACCTACACATGAGCAGATGTCAGTGCAAGTTAGCTTGTTGAGAAGACAACTTCTTCTGTTGCAAGATCTTCTACAAAAATATGATCACTCTCATTACTGTATGATGATCAGGAAAGGATAAGATTTCTGCATTCTATGTTTAAGATTATAACATTTTATAAGAAGAATCATCGATACGCTCTTTCTCAAAAATGCATTTCTTATACAAACTGTTCAGCTTTGTCATTCTAAGAACTTTAGGGTTCTTTACAATCTTGCCCTCTATCACCGTATCACAGAAGTGCCCATAATCCTGTCTGGTAGAGGTTGCCTTCTGGAGGGTCTTCCTGTTCCTTTCTGGTGAGAATCTGGTGTAGCTCTGGTGGCAGCTAAGATGATACCTTGCTTCAAGGGCAACAAGATCTTGTCTATGGATATGCAGCAAGGTTGCCTCATCTTTGCGGGTTTCTGCTGCAAGGAGCAGCTTACCTGCAGTTCTAGTCTCACATTGTACCAGCCTCTTTGTCTCTTTCAGCTGTGTCACGCCACAATGTTCTTGTCCTTCTTGCAGAGAAGGCACTGCACTGGAAGAAGATGGGAAGCTCTCACAGGTATAACCTCGGGGTCTGTCGTCTTTGAGCAAAGCAGTCGAACCTTGATAGCGGCTTCAATCCTCTCTTCTTCTTTCTGTACTGGTTCTGCAATGGCTGCGAAGGAATGATAAAATGGATATTCTAATCAGCCACTGACAAATGGCCTTTGGTCAAAAAAACAGTTTTTTGCTGTGATTGTGCGTGTTGTGACCAGAGTGAGAAGTTTAGGGGCCGATTTTCATCAAGGCCTCCACCCGCCCAAGTGCCGGCCAAAGTGCAGCCGATAGTCGCCAAGGTACCGGACGGTACTTTGGGCAGGATATTCATCGCCAAGGTCCCTCGAAGGTCGACAGGCAGCAAATGGACAGCGTACGCCGCCAATCTGGGCGACAGCGTGCGGGACGTCTCATTCTCGGCGGCAGAGGCTGGAGGGTCAAAGCCCTGAAAAAAAAATCAACACTAAAAAATAAAAAAAACTATCCAAAGACCTTCAGGGGACCCCATCCAGGTAAGTCGCTGTTGAAATTGACCTTTTTTTCAGGTTCTTCCTACTTACTGTCGGGGAAAGACCAGCTCCTCGCAGCGGTCCACCCCCCTCCTGGCACCGACTCCCGCTGACTCCCGCCGACTCCCACCTGCAGGAATCTCGGCAGGCGGGAGGTCAGTTGCGTTACTTGGCTGCCCGCTGACATCAGCGGGCAGCTCCCGGCGGCTCTCCCCTCCCGCCCGCACCAGGCCACTTCCAAAGTGGCACTGGGCGGATCTTCAGCAGGAATGTCGGCAGCAGTGGGCGGCAGTTGGCAGCAGCGGGCAGTGAGGTGATGAATTTCGGCCCCTTTAGAGTCAGTCAGTCTACACAGAAATGAGTATATGGGGCTGAAGCAGGCCCACGAAATGGAACGTGTCAAATGGCATAACCATTGAACTAAGGAACGAAAGTTGGATATAAACATTTGTAGGCTGACACAGTTTCATAGGAAATACTGTAAAATCTGTAAAATCACATGTACATAGTTCTGATTTTCCCTTTCTTGCTTCTACTTGGCTCTATCAATCTTGGATTTTTAGTGAAACGCATGTAGCACTGCCGATGATATCCAATCGAATGTCATTCTGGTGCAATAACCAGCTCCAGGTCTAAACTTTCGATGGCATTCTCTGCAATTGTAGCTTCTTTAGTTCCAGTAAATTTCCACTGATGAACACGCGTGAAAAATGTTATCCAGCTAGAATCCGAAAATGAAATTGCGTTGCTTTTAGTTCCCACATGTTTTGGTGCATGCAGTCACTGACTCTAATCGATCTAGTACCGAGATCGTGATTGGCTGATTTTACGGTACTGACAAATACAGCAGTTGTGATTGGTCATTTAAGTAACTCGCAATTACATCATCAATCTGAGTTTTGACGAGATTTCTGCCTATTTTCTAATGAAAATTTCTGAAAAATGCTCACCTTTTGAAGATGGGAACATTGATTTTTGTGATAAGTGGTCCCTAAACTAATATTGGTGTGAATATGAAGTACTTCCACAGAGGGGTCGACAGAAAAGCATTTTTAGAGACGCAGCCCACGGTCTAATAACAATGCAAAAATCATCGATCGTGCCCTGCACAAAATTGTTCTGTTACATCGAACCAGCTGGCGAAACATCTTTACAATTTATGAGAACACGGGGGCATGTTTGAAAAACAATATAGAATCATGCAGCACAGAAAGAGGCCATTCAGCCCAACGTGCTTATGTTGGATCTTTGAAAGAGATACCCAATTAGTCCCATTCCCGTGCTCTTCCCAAATAGCCCTACAATGTTTTCCTTTTCAAATACATATCCCATTCTCTTTTTAAAGTTACTATTGAGCCTGCTTCCACCATACTTTCGGGTAGTGCATTCCAGATCACAACTCACTGCCAAAAAATAATTCTCCTCCTCTCCTCTCTGATTATTTAGCAAATTATCTTAAATCTGTGAGCTCTGGTTACTGACCCTCCTGCCAGTGGAAATATCTATTTTGTTGTGTTCCTTAAGTTCTATTTCCAAGCAGTAATAAAATGACTTCCACATACACACACAGATACATACACACAAATATACATGCATGCACTGAGTAAAAAAATACAATTTTAAAATCAACAACACCACTTTAAATTGCAGCTAGTTATAATTGCAAACTATGCAAAATCTAATTAGTTTCATATGTTTATCTTTTTGTATAACAATATGGTTTGCTACCAGTAATGCAAGTGATACTGTGAAACGATAATTCCAGAGTTTTCTCTAAATGAAAAAAAGACTTACATTTATGTAACATCTTTCATGACTTCAGGAAATCCCAAAGCGCTTTACAGCCAATGAAGTAGTTTTTGAAGTGCAGTCACTGTTGTGATGTAGGATGATTGCCAGCTGAGTTAAATTAAAACAACTGGAAACTCTCTTGAGGTAGTACTATCTCTGTCTTCTGATGGATTGTCCCAGTTATAACTAAGATGTGCAAAGACTGAATGGAAGACCCCTCCCAACCAAAGGCCAAAGCATGAATATGCGGCATAACTAAAACCGCCTTTTTCCACCTCCGTAACATTGCCCGCCTCCGCTCCTGCCTCAGCTCATCTGCTGCTGAAACCCTCATTCATGCTTTTGTTACCTCTAGACTTGACTACTCCAACTCACTCCTGGCTGGCCTCCCATATTCTACACTACGTAAACTTGAGGTCATCCAAAACCCAGCAGTCCGTGTCCTAACTCGCACCAAGAATAGATCACCCATCGCCATGTGCTTTCTGACCTACATTGGCCTCAATTTCAAAATTCTCATCCTTGTTATGAAACTGCTTTGGGATAGAAACATAGAAACATAGAAAATAGGTGCAGGAGCAGGCCATTCGGCCCTTCGAGCCTGCACCACCATTCAATATGATCATGGCTGATCATTCAACATCAGTATCCCAACCCAGCCTTCTCTCCATACCCCCAATCCCTTTAGCCATAAGGGCCACATCTAACTCCCTTTTGAATATGTCCAACAAATTGGACTCAACAACTTTCTGTGGCAGAGAATTCCACAGGTTCACAACTCTCTGGGAGAAAAAGTTTCTCCTCATCTCGGTCCTATATAGCTTACCCCTTATCCTTAGACTGTATCCCCTAGTTCTGGACTTACCCAACATCAGGAACATTCTTCCTGCATCTAACCTGTCCAGTCCCGTCAGAATTTTATATGTTTCTATGAGATCCCCTCTCATTCTTCTAAATTCCAGTGAGTATAAGCCTAGCCGATCCAGTCTTTCCTCATCTGTCAGTTCTGCCATCCCAGGAATCAATCTGGTGAACCTTTGCTGCACTCCCTCAATAGCAAGCACAGCCTTCCTCAGATTAGGAGACCAAAACTGCACACAATACTCAAAGTGTGGTCTCACCAAGACCCTGAACAACTGCAGCAAGACCTCCCTGCTCCTATACTCAAATCCCCTCGCTATGAAGGCCAGCATGCCATTTGCTTTCTTTACTGCCTGCTGTACCTGCATGCCTACCTTCAATGACTGATGTACCATGACACCCAGGTCTCGTTGCACCTCCCCTTTTACTAATCTGTCACCATTCAGATAATAATCTGCCTTCCTGTTTTTGCCACCAAAGTGGATAACCTCACATTTATCCACATTATACTGCATCTGCCATGCATTTGTCCATTTAACTAACCTGTCCAAGTCCCCCTGCAGCCTCTTAGCATCCTCCTCGCAGCTCGCACTGCCACCCAACTTAGTGTCATCTGCAAACTTGGAGATATTACATTCAATTCCTTCATCTAAATCATTGATGTATATTGTAAATAGTTGGGGTCCCAGCACTGAACCCTGCAGCATCCCACTAGTCACTGCCTGCCATTCTGAGAAGGACCCGTTTATTCCCACTCTTTGCTTCCTGTCTGCCAACCATTTTTCTATCCACGTCAATACATTACCCCCAATATCATGTACCTTAATTTTGCACACTAATCTCTTGTGTGGGACCTTGTCAAAAGTTTTTTGAAAGTCCAAATACACCACATCTACTGGTTCTCCCTTACACACTCTACTAGTTACATCCTCAAAAAAACTCTAGAAGATTTGTCAAGCATGATTTCCCTTTAATAAATCCATGCTGACTTGGACCGATCCTGTCACTGCTTTCCAAATGCGCTGCTATTACACCTTTAATAATTGACTCCAGCATTTTCCCCACCACCGATGTCAGGCTAACTGGTCTATAATTCCCTGTTTTCTCTCTCGGATGTCAACGGTTGGTATGTAAGGTTGCAGTAACAGGTATACTAGGTTTGGTATTATTACAGTAGCCATACAGTTTTAGACTGTAATAGCCCAATTATGTTAAAAGCTTTCCACTGATGATTTGTAAATGAGCAGGATGGTAATAGCACTGGAGAAACTGTTCATTTTGTTAATTGTAACTCATTAAAGACTATGACAGGCACATGGATGAATGAAGAATATAGCTGTCTGCACAAGTTAGTGCCTGTTAATTGGACTGGTTTTATTCCGCAGGTGTGGATTTACCTTCCTCCTTCAAAACGTAGTACTACCTACACACCAGTAAAGAAACAATATTGGCCAATTAATGAACAGCGTTGTTTCTTCAGTGTTAACATTTCTGAGATTAAGAGAACAAAAAGTCAGTGTTTTTTCACTGAATATAACAAAAAAGGAGTGCTGCATTTAATGTTTAATCTCAATGAGTATACTGTGTTCAGATTAGAGAAAAAAATCACTTCAATTATAGTGTGCACTCTTGTAAATGATTTTGACTCTGTGGCTACACATGTAACTAATTTATGTTTTCAACTCCAGTGATCACCCTGATTTGAGCGGATGCAATCCTCCAGAGTTTTTAGGGAGGGATTCACAGCTGAGTTCAATCACCAAGAGGTTTTATATTGTCTCTGCAACACATTGACGGCTTTTGATATTCAGTCCAAATCTGCAGATATGCATCTTTTTTAAAAATTTGTTCCGGAATGTGGACGTTGCTGGAAAGGCCGGTATTTATTGCCCATCCCTAATTGTCCTTGAGAAGGTGGTGGTGAGCTGCCTTCTTGAACCGTTGCAGTTCTTGTGGTGAAGGAACTCCCACAATGCTGATAGGGAGTTCTAGGATTTTGACCCAGCAGCAATGAAGGAACAAGTGCTTACACTAGGCTAGATTGATATAAACTCCCACTTTTTTTTAAAGAGTTCCAGACAAAGCTAATGGAAGGAGATTTTCCCTCTGAAATTCAGTTAAAGTAACTTCTTGCCAATTATACAGAACTAGTTGCTCTGATTGTGTTGCTTATTTTCAGATTAGGAGTCTAGATGTTTCAGGGTCGTAGATATAAAAAGAAAGAAAGACTTACATTTATATAGTGCCTTTCATGACCACCGGATGTCCCAAAGTGCCTTACAGCCAATGAAGTACATTTTTGAAGTGTAGTCACTATTATAATGTAGGAAACGCGGCAGCCAATTTGCATAGCAAGCTCCCATAAACAGCAATGTGATAATGACGAGATAATCTGTTTTAGATGTTGATTGAGGGATAAATATTGGTCAGGACACTGTGAATAACTCCCCTGCTCTTCTTCAAAATAGTGACATGGGCTCTTTTCAAACCACTTGAGAGAGCAAACAGGGCTTCGATTTAATGTCTTATCCGAAAGACAGCACCTCCGACAGTGCAGCACTCCCTCAGCACTGACTGGAGTGACTGCCTAGAATGTAGCTTCATTTATTGAATAATGGGAGGATGCCTATTTTGCTCTGTAATTAACAACGTACCAGAAAAATTACATTTTCACAATTCACATGGTTCAAAGCTGCACTTTCGGTAATGTTATTACCGCCCATTAATGATGGAGAAAAACTGGCATTCTCCTGTTTTCATTTTCAAAAAAGAAATTTTGAATGCAATTGGGAAGTTTTCGAGCTTGAATTAGTTGTGACCATGCTTATAGCTATTTGCTTTGTTTGCCTTAAATTCTTCAAATATATGATTATACTTAGGATTCAATAAATGATTGTATATAAATGCTTCAGCATTCAGCAGAGGCAACTTAATGAAGTCAGATGTAACATGAATTTGCCCATGGTGATTACTGAAAAAGAAAGACTTGCATTTATGTAGTGCCTTTCACGACCATAGATCATCTTAAAGCACTTTACAGTTAAGTACTTTTGAAGAGTAGTCACTGTTGTAATATAGGAAACATGCAAGCCAATTTGCACACAACAATGAGCTAAATGACCAGATCATATGATTTTAGTAATGCTGGTTTGGGACGTTTTACTACATTAAAGGGGTTATATAAATTTGAGGAGTTGTTGTTGTTGTTGCTGTTGGTTGACAGATAAAAATTGGCCAGGGCGCCAGGGCGTTCTCTCCTGGTCTTCTTCAAATAGTGCCATGGTCCGTTATGATTGTTTACATCTACCTGAGAGAGTAGATGGACCTCGTTTTAACTATTCATCCGAAAGGCGGTACTTGAGGTTGTGAAAGACACTATATAAAGTGAAAATCTTTCTTTTTCTTTCTTATTAGCAATTAGCTGTAAGAGGGTAGTAATGCTAACAGCACTGTGGGAATACCTTCACCACATGGACTGCAGCGGTTCAAGAAGGCGGCTCATCACCATCTTCTCGAGGGCAATAAATGCTGGCCTTGCCAGCGACACCCACATCCCAACAACACATTTTATAAATGCTAATTCGCAGATCCTGTCTGCTAACATGATAGAGTAACTTCCATATCAAAGAGCCATTATTGCGATTGTATGTGAAAGAGGAACATTTGGAACAAGTAGCATTCTCGCCCAAAAGGAGAGATAAAAATTAAGAGGCTCCAGAGCTGCCAAGTTCCCGTGTGATGGTTGGTGTACAACGGCCACCCCAAAAAAATCCATGCACAGGCATCTTCCACCCTTCATTGAAACACCTGTGAACTCATCCCTTCTTGGTGTGGAAGTGGGTCATCCTCGATACGAGGGACTGCCTAAGAAGAAGCAGGATAGATGGCTGACCAGCTACACCAATGTATGAGCTGAGCGAGAAGGTGTTAGGACAAGAAGAACAAGGCTTGAGCTGTTATACTGCAGGAAGAAGAACATCTGATTTGACACTTTCTGTGAATCAAAGAATGTGGGAGCAGAAAGGGATACAATTGATGAGAAAGGCTGACAGTCACATACCCATGGGAACAGTGATAAGGAACAGTATAAAAATAGAGTTTCCACCTAGAAGGTGAACTGCGAGGATCTGCATGGAATGACCTCAGCTGGCACATTTCCCTGGACAGAGAGTATATCGTTGTGATTGCTGTGCACTGCGCTAGGTAAGGTTGCCTTATAGCGAAAAGTAGTGAGATAATCTACTTACTGATACGAAATGTTGCTGCTTTGTTGAATTTGAAGTCTGTTGTAAATAAAGCTTTGGATTTTAATGTGTGCAAATATCCGTAATTGTGTCTATTTTGACAGGCCTGAACCTAATTATTTTTAGAGAAAAAACAATAGCCTATTTGGCTAATGAAAGGGGGTAACATTGGCTGTATCCGCCCCAGCCTCAGCTCATCTGCTGCTGAAACTCTCATCCATGTCTTTGTTACCTCCAGACTTGACTACTCTAACGCACTGCTAGCTGGTCACCCACTTTTTACCCTACGTATCCAAAACTTGGCAGCCCATGATCTAAATCGCACCAAGTCCCACTCACCCGTCACATCTGTGCTCGCTGACCTACATTGGCTCCCGGTTAAACAACGCCTTGATTTCAAAATTCTCATCCTTGTTTACAAATCCCTCCATGGTCTCGCCCCTCCCTATCTCTGTAATCTCCTCCAGCCCCACAACCCCCTGAGATATCTGCGCTCCTCAAATTCTGCCCTCTTGGGAATCCCTGATTATAACTGCTCAATCATCGGTGGCCGTGCCTTCAGCTGTCTGGGCCCTAAGCTCTGAAACTCCCTCCCTAAACCTTGCTGCCTCTCTACCTCTCTTTCCTCCTTGAAGATGTTTCTTAAAACCTACCTCTTTGATCAAGGCATTGGGGGCAGTATAAAATGGGTGATATTGGATCAGCCACCCATTATACTTCTTTCTCAATTTTCACCGCAATCGACTATAATGGGAATGAAAATCAGGAGAGGTGATCCAATATTGCCCGTTTTACACTATCACCCAAATCAAAATTACACCCAGATAGTTTTCTTGACAATCTCATGGGTAATGATACTAGCTAAATAAAAGGGGCTCAAAAGCTCAAGGTGAAAAAAACAGCAAGGTCAGCATTCATTTATCCAAGGATACTGCAAGAAATAACAGCGGTCTTGTATGATGTTCTGGTGAATATTTTTAATAAGCTCACTGAGAACTAGGGTAATGCCAGGTTACTGGAGAAAATCTTGTGGTGTGGTGCCCTTATTTTAAATTCGAATTCAGAAAGCTGCAGACCAGTGAATCTAACCTCTGTGTTGGGAAGGTTAATGGAAAACATTATTAGAGATGCTATTGATGTGGAGTATTACAAAGATACTCGACACAAGTCTGTTTTGGAGAAAAGAATATTTTATTAAGTACTCAATCAAGGGAAAGACAGCTTCTACATGAGTTCAGTAACTCGGTGACCCAAACCAGCTGTTCTCTCCGAACAATCGTCGGGTTACTGTTTTTATACAGTCAAAATACATACAAAATCCTGAAGTTCCACGTGGAGGCTTTCCATTTGTTGTTTCCCTGCCGCGTCACAAAGTTTCGCCTACCTATTATGATTAATTGGTTAATACAATTATATTGACAGCAAGCTTCGTTACCTCCCCGTGCACCTTTTATCTGATCAGTTACATGCTACATCATTACTTTTCTACGGTTAAGCAACTCCTGTGAAAGTATGTTTCTCAGACCTATTTGTCCTTGACTAAATCTTCTGTTAATAGATAGACAAAGCTGGGGTGTTTATCGTTATCTTGTGTAATTCTGTCTATGCTAGGACATCTGCCAAATACTCCCTTCCCACACTCAACTTAAACTTAGCCATAAACTTTTTAGAAATAGTAATGATTTTTAACACCTTCACTATAAATGTTTACTTTGAAGTGCCGGTCTGAAAGGGAACCCAACATGGCTTCAGAAAAGTGTGATCATGTTTGTCAAATCTGACCCAGTGAATCAAGGAGACATGGTAGACATCACCTACTTGGATTTCCAAAATAGCTTTTGATAAAATGTCTCATGAAGGGTTATGTGCAAATAATTGGTCCCATGATGTGAAGGGTGGAATGACAAATTGGATAGCAAATTGGCCAAGGGACTGTAAACAAAGGATGGTTTTAAATGAGCTAGCTACCCAGTGGAATCCAATCAATAGTGGGATGCCCAAGTGTTTGGGGATAGGCAGTGGGGGTCAGGAGTGTCATGACCCCCCCCCCACCCCCCCCCCCCACCCCAATTATTTGAAGGTCGGCCAAAGTGCATTTGGAGGACTGTCTCCGTTTCAATTAGTTTTAGGCTCTAGGTAAAGTACAGTTCACAGTTAGGTCCATTTCCTGCCAAGTTGGCCAAATCATGAGTTTGACCCCACCTCCCAGACAGCCATGGTTCTGTCACTGGTGATAGGTTCCTTTCTGTTTATTATATTCATTTGTTATCTGGAGGAGCACATACTCAGTACAGTAATTAAATTCACAGATGACACCCATAATTGAGTGGTATAGTATTGTAGTTCTAGAAAAAGTGTAGAGAAGGGGAAAAATAATGATTTTCAGCCTGAGATCATTGAACTATGAAGACAGACTTGATGCCTTGGGCTTATATTCACTGGAAATTAAGACTTAGAGGGGATTATGATTCGGGTATTTAAAATTATTAAAGGAATAGACAACATAAAAGTAGATGGTATGTTTGAGGTGATGGGTTTGAATAGACTGGTTGGTGTCATACGTAGCACAAAGGAAGACAGTTGTGGTTGTTGGAGGTCAACCATCTCAGCCTCAGGACATCGCTGTAGGAGTTCCTCAGGGCAGTATCCTAGGCTCAATCATCTTCACCTGCTTCATCAATGACCCACCCTCCATCATAAGGTCAGAAGTGGGGATGTTCGCTGATGACAGAACAGTGTTCAGTGCCATTCACAACTCCTCAGATAATGAAGCAGTCCATGCCCACCTGTAGCAAGACCTGGATGACATTCAAGTTTGGACTGATAAGTGACAAGTAACAGTCGCACCACACAAGTGCCAGGCAATGACTACCTCCAACAAGTGAGAGTCTAACCACTGCACCTTGACATTCAATGGCATTACTATTGCCGAATCCCCCATCTTCACATCCTGGGGGTCACCATTGACCAGACACTTAACTGGACCAGCCACATAAATATTGTGGCTACAAGAGCTGGGTATTCTGTGGCAAGTGTCTCAGCTCCTGACTCCCCAAAGCCTTTCCAACATCTACAAGGCACAAATCAGGAGTGCGATGGAATACTCTCCACTTGCCTGGATGAGTGCAGCTCCAACAACACTGAAGAAGTTTAACACCACCCAGGACAAAGCTGCCCATCCACCACCTTAAACATTCACTTCCTCGACCACTGGCGCACCGTGGCTGCAATGTGCACCTCTTAAACCCATGACCTCTACCACCGAGAAGCACAAGGACAACAGGCGCATGGGAACACCACCACCTCCACATTCCCCTCCAAGTTACACACCATCCTGACTTGGAAATATATCGCCGTTCCTTCATCGTCGTTGGGTCAAAATCCTGGAACTCCCTCCCTAACAGCACTGTGGGAGTACCTTCACCACACGGACTGCAGCGGTTCAAGAAGGCAGCTCACCACACCTTCTCAAGGGCAATTAGGGATGGGCAATAAATGCCGGCCTTGCCAGCGACACCCACATCCCAGGAACTAATTTTTTTTTAAACACCTATAGAAACTAAGAAAGCAGAGTGTGGGATTCGAAGTCTGGAAGTTTTACTTTTTTCAGAAAGTGATGAACCTGTGAAACGTGGTTCCAGAGATAGTCCTGAAGATCGTTGCTTTACAGAAGGTATTAAATGGATCTTTTGGAAACTGAGGTGATCATGACATATGGAAGGTAGGACTAATTATTCTAAAGAATAACTAAAGGGTTTGGGGCCACCTTGCCTGTGAGGGGTTGGAAATAACTGTTTGACAGAGGACTCCTGAACTAGCTATAGGTCTCTGCTTTTTGCCTCCGCCCAAGAGGTGAAAGACAGAGAGGGCTGGTACATGGGGATAAGATCAGACAAGAAATGTGGCAATTGTATTGGCCTAATGTCCTTTTACCATCCTGATTACATAACGTTACGGCCTGGAGTTTCCTCCTTGGCCACAACCCAGAAGTTAGACCAGTAAATGTAGCAAATGTCATTTTGCCGATGTCAATTTACACCCACCCTTACCACCAGTGTCCAATCTCATTAACATATTCCCAAACTTAAAATGGGCATAAGTGGGCATAAATCAGCGTAAACAAACAGGCAATGTCGAACCCATACCAGTATATTTCTTCTTTGCATGTTAAAGTTTCAACTCATTTAACTATCATTCATCCACATTAGCTGCAGTATGTTTAAGAACCTGCACTTGAACCTGCAATTTTTAACGTAATTTACACCTTGCCATAAAAATACATTAAAAGAAACAGAAAATACAAAGCAGTTCTCAGTGAGGATTTGTTTTTTAATGCTCAATAAATTGCAATTAAAATACCAGAGAAAATCATTCTCTTTCCAGCTGCGCCTGACAATCTGGTCGCAATGTTGAGACACCCCGGACAAGCCCAATTGTAAGATACTCGTATTTGAGAGTCGGGGGCGTGGCCACTTTAGTGGCAGAGATTCGTTCCAATGGAGGATTCGGTGGATGGACATAAAAAACCGTGGAGACTTGTGAGTATTGTAGTCACACGCGTAACTCGCCTTACACCCACATTTCCGTGATCTTTTAAACCATGTAATTTGTTTGTGATGGGAACTCTAGATCCGCATAATTAGCTACAGTATGGGAATGGAGCCCGGATTGATATGCAGAAGTCATTTACTATGTGTTTTATAGTCTCTGAAACCTTTTACCTCCACCAGTACAGTGTTTTTTAACTGATGATAAGGGCACTGTTGACCAGGCTTATTGAGAAGGTGGCGAGGGGCCTTTTCCTTGAGCCCTTGCACTATAACTGTTTACGGTAAAGCAACAGCTAAAACCATTACATGTAATTATGACCATTGATCAATTATTAACACGCCGTCTGTATATTTTAATCCCTGTGTTTAGTATCTTTAGCCTACTGTCAATTGATTATTATGTTTCCTACATTACAACAGTGACTGCATTCCAAAAGTACTTCATTGACTTCTAGACGTCCTGAGGTCGTGAAAGGCGCTATATAAATGCAAGTCTTTCTTCCTACCTGTGCCAATATTTATCTAGGAAGTTCCTATCTATATTCCGACTGTCTACAAAAAGCATTCCAATGCCATTCCTTCCCTCAGTTCAAACAATTGTCGAATTTATAACTCCGAGCGAACGAGGCAACAGAAATGGGTCATTTTAATTCCTGGAGACTAACATCGGGGTGTCAAACCGGCGTCCGACTCGATTTCGCCAATTTCCCGCCTGACCGGTTAGGTTAAAATGACGGTGAATTTCGTGCAGAATATTAGTTCTCTCAATTGCAAAGTCACAGCTACCCAAAGTAAGTTGTCAAAACGACCAAATGTTCGGCACAGATAAAGTGGTTTATCAACAGCAAAAGAGACCGTTGGTAATTGTCGTAACTTTGGTTCTACTGTGCGGCTTGTCACCAACCACAAAGTGAGTGCAGCTTGGGAGGATGTCCTCTCTCTGCCCTCCTCTCAGCTAGAATCGAGACTGCACAATGTACAATGGGAGCGAATGAGATCACATTACATTAAATAGATCACTCCTTGAAAACGTTATTTTGAATTAATTCAAGCACTACTCAAGCCACGTTTTTAAAATCGGACAGACCTATAAGGACAGCAATGCTAGACATTAAGGGGTTGCGTGTCCTTTATTCTACAGCTCTACATTATTCAGTAACAGTGACGCTATGCAGCTAGGCTAACATCCTATTGCACGCGTATCTGTCTCTCTCTCCCGTTCCATCTATCTGTTCAGTCTTGTTGATTGAAGCTAATTTGATCTTGAGTGACCAACACCGACTAGACCTTGGGTCCGGACTAGGTGGGTCTATGATGTCTATTGCCTTCACTGTATTTCTAAAAGTGCTCATGGGTCGGAGCTGAGGCTACGTGGACCTGTCATGATCTGTAGAATTTCATGCAGTTTCCCAAATGGCAAGCAGTCGGAAATCATCCCAAGCAACGCGCGAAAGAACAATTCGTGTACCAAGGGGGGCGGGCTGCCAGTGGTGGAATTTTAGAGTTTAAAGAATGAATGCAGCGGAGTGCGCGTCGCCTCGCTGCGAATGCTGTCTGCAGACACAGGAAAGAAAGCCTCATTGATTGATGTTAGTTGTGCCTGTCAATGAGTTAGTAAGTGACACAGGGGGAGGTCCCACTCCGCTCCCGAGCCGCTGAACAGATCTGGTGACATGTGGTACCAGTTTACACTGAACTTTGGATCGAGTTCGGCAACTGAATGCTTCCTGCGTTGCTCGACCCGCTCCAGTTTCAGGAGCGCGGCCGCATTGACTATTCGGAGCTGCAGTCATGCTTCTGGTCCAGGTAGCGGCTGCTGAGGACGGGCCAGCTCGCCAGTAAGGTGCTATCCAGCTCTGCCGGCAACAATCCTTGGGATTCAGCGGGAACTGGGAGGACACAGAGCATTGAGCCGGTGAAAACATTGACTACCTGAGCCGCAGGAGCCCACTGATAACACAAGGTAAACAATAAGGCACTGCCCGCCTTGACCGCTGTCTGAAGATAATAATTCATTCAGGACATGGATACACTGAAGTTACACTTCAGTGTTGTCGATGCATTTCTGACGGTCACGATGCTTTAGAACCCCTTTATTGATTTTTTAAAAACTTAAAGAACATAGATATTATCACTTCAAATCATCGTCTAGAAAGAATTGCAATTTAAATGTATTACAACTTTGTATGTTTCCCACATTACAACAGTGACTACACTTCACACATTACTTCATTGCCTGTAAAGGGCTTCTAGACGTCCTGAGATCGTGAAAGGCGCTGTATAAATTCAAGTCTTTCTTTAATGTCTGGACGTTGCCGGGAAGCATTCTTTGAAAGGTCAATGGGATGCTGGGTTATGTAACCAGAAGAGCGAAGCCCCCATCTCCAGGGCTCCTGGTGAGCTCTGCAATGCTGGTCCAGACCCCAGTCTGTGAGATGTTCCAGTCTGGGCACTGCCTCACCGAAACAAATATTGCAGAAGGGGCAGGGCTGATTCCAAGTGCAAAGGGGGAAAACGCGTTAAAAATATTAGGAAGGATTAGGCTCCACGGTCTGGAGAGAAGACAGTTGGGAAGGGTGGGTCCTTCATAGAGGCATATAGAATAAGAAATCGAATAACAACGCGGAATATTACTTAGCATTAGGCCAGGAAAGTGGAACCAGGTGTGTCATTTTAAATGTGGAAAGTGCCTTCAAAACGGATGTTAGTAAGAAACTGCACTCAGAATGAGAAATGTTTGGAATGGTCTGCAAGAAGGGCTGACATAGGCTAGGGGCTGCTTCAACTCTGACTCTGACTGGGTGCCTCGGGGATAGACTGCGAGAGTCTGAAAGGGCTCTTCTCCGTTTTTCTTATGTCTTTAAGTCAGAAAGGCCCCAGCATGTCATTTTAAACCTTGCAAAGATATCTCCCGCTTGTCACACTTTGAATATTTACATTGAATCTGCGATTTTCTGAAGTTTTCCATTTGGGGGAAATGGATCATTTTCGGTTCTGGTTTAACCGGGGTGGTGTGGTGCAGTTTGGCGATGTCCCTCCGTGCCCTGGGCTCATTCTCTCGCCTTGGCGAAATCACCATTTATATAGCGCCTTTCACGACCTCCGGACGCGCTTTACAGCCAATGAAGTACTTTTGAAATGTTGTAATGTAGGAAAGTTCTGACATTGAGCGTCAGGAGAATGGGCCGAGCCAGTGAATGGGATCTCATCGCTTGATTGTTCATACTTACACGGAAACATTCCCTCGGCCCTCTGTCAACAATGCCTTTGTCCTTTTGTCTCTGGGATCCACAGACTGGACATATTTCAAGTATGAGTTGCAACTAATTCGTGAACTGAGTTGGGTCTAAACACACGTCAAAATCAACGTGCAACAAACTCCCCGCAGATGCTGGAAATCTGAAGCAAAAGGAGAAACTGCTCAATGGGTCAGTCAGCCTCCGTGGAGAGAATGGACGCGTCAATGTTTCAAAGTGTTGCTGAGTTTGTCAGAATAGGGTTTGAGGAAAGCTCCCCGCCGAAACCTTAACTTGCCTGTTCTCTGCACAGATGCTCAAATATTGAAATCTAAACTGTTAAATATGGTGATACAAAATACGCCTGGTTTTAATTTCAATTCTTAATTCTAGGAGTTCCAGCACTTTCTGCGTTTTGTTTCTACACCTACAATTTACCTATCTCCCACTAGTAGCCTTTTTTAAGTATTAAAGTATTTAAGTATTAAGTATTAAAGAATCCTCCTTTTCTCCGCACCCCGTCCCACTCAACAAACTGACTGATTTCGATGTTATTTGCAAGGCATTGAGTGAGGCGGGGGGCGGATAGGTGAGTTTTCAGCCAGACTTGCTGGGGAAGGAAGGGAGACTTCACTCACTCTGGTACAAGGGTGCTCTCCTCGCACTCTTTCCCAGAGGCAGCAGCACAGAGTACTGAGACGATATATTTTATAGCGCGTCTTTGCTGGAAAACGTCCACTGCTATTTAAAATCTATCAGGCCAAAGACAAAAGACTCACAGCCGTATAACTTCCACACAGCTTCAGAAATTCGGCCTTGCCACCATCACATCGAGCTTAATCTCAATGATTAATGAACTTTTCCCAGTATTCATTCTACCTCCAGAGTGAAATACTTGGAAATACTTTCACTGTGGACCAAAAGACAGCCGCCAATTATTAGAAATAAGAATTGAACTTAAAACCAGGCGAATTTTGTTTCGTTTCAACATATTTAATAGTTTACATTCCAATATTTTCCTCCGTAATCATTATGCGCCTGTTATGCACTGAGCGCCCGCCAGTTTATGGGGTTCGCCCAGAGATGTAGCTATCAGGGACCATTGCAGGAGGCAGACAGTAGATAAAGGGATTGTGGTTAGGTATGTAGTCATTTCTGGTCATATAAATTAGGAGTTACGCCTTTGTGACGTGTTGCAGCCTTGTTTACGAGTGTCCATGACTTCAGTTTCTCTCACACTTTGGGCTTGTGTGTAATCCAAAAGGTTTCCACTTACACCGCTGCATGTATAGAACCATAGAACCATGGCTCTTCAGGAACGGCATCGTTGCAAGGACCTGCCTGGGTCACAGATAACTCTCTTGTTTCTTTTCAGTGACCAGGGTGGAATTGAACATCAGACCCGTGGACTCTGTGTGAGGGACATGTCTCCAAGTGCTCGGATATTCACGCTGTGATCACTATTCATGGTAAGAAAATCATTTCACTTTACACAGCCTTCGTGATTTCATTGCTTGGATCATATTTCAATCATTGTTTTATTTCTTATTAATTTACGAATTTTGAATCCTCTAACCGACTTTTAAATTACGAAATCATTTGGGAGAACGAATATGAAGGCATGTTTTACATTAATATTAAAGATTATTAAGGGAAAAAAATCATTGAACTTCCCCGCAAATCAATGATTTGTCAATATTTAAAACTACCTTTACTCATTAAGAGAATGCGAAACGTGTCTGTCAGTGGGCTGAGAGGAGTAAAACACGATTGATTCAAGATAATTTTTAAACTGACTGGTTTGATTACAGGTGGTTGTTATGTCTGGCAATCTGCAGAAGGTGTCGCCCCGGGCAATATTACTGCTAATCCAGTACATTTGGGACTTCCCGTTGTAACCATGAAACTGATTGTCTATACATGTATCCACTGGGTGATCCTCAAATATCCCTTTCTTCGTCCGTCTATATGAATTAGATGGCTCGCCCCAATCTCCTGCCCTGGCATTAATGTTTTGCAGTGATAATTGTTCTTATTCTGCTGATCTTGGGAGTAACACTTTTCTCAATTTTTTACAAAGTTCTCCCCTCCTCCTCCTCTGCTGAAAGGGCTATTGTTCCACGGCTGCTCTTTGTCCTTTGGTACCTCCTCCAATTGGCCATTTTTCACGCGTGGGACCAATGAGTGTTGGCAGATTATTCAATAATATATGGGGGGAGGTAACAGCCTTACCGGACATAGTTGAGGTCAATAACAAGGGGGCATACATTTAAAGTAATTGGTGGAAGGATTGGAGGGGAGCTGAGGAGAACTTTTTTCACCCAGAGGGTGGTGGGGGTCTGGAACTCACTGCCTGAAAGGATGGTAGAGGCAGAAACCCTCATCACATTTAAAAAGTACTTAGATATGCACTTGTCACCTACAGGAGTATAGACCAAGAGCAGGAAAGTGGGATTAGGCTGGATAGCTTTTTGGGTCGGCACGGACACGATGGGTTGAACGGCGTCCGTGTCAATTGCTGTGTTTCGTTGACATGTGGGTACCTACACACACTGGCATATCTCCAGGAGTCCTCGCTGAATAGTGATTAGGTTCATAAGTACATAAGAAATAGGAACAGGAGTAGGCCATATGGCCCCTCGAGCCAACTCCGCCATTCAATAAGATCATGGCTGATCTGATCATGGACTCAGCTCCACTTCCCCGCCCGCTCCCCATATCCCCTTATCATTTAAGAAAGTGTTTATTTCTGTCTTAAATTTATTCAATGTCCCAGCTTTCACAGCTCTCTGACCAGTGAATTCCACAGATTTGCAACCCTCTGAGGGAAGCCATTTCTGCTCATCTGTTTTAAATGGCAGCCCCTTATTCTAAGATCATGCCCTCTAGTTCTAGTCTCCCCCATCAGTGGAAACATCCTCTCTGCATCCACCTTGTCAAGACCCCTCATAATCTTATACGTTTCGATAAGATCACCTCTTATTCTTCTGAATTCCAATGAGTAGAGGCCCAACCTACTCAACCTTTCCTCATAAGTCAATCCCCTCATCCCCGGAATCAACCTAGTGAACCTTCTCTGAACTGCCTTCAATGCAACTATATCCTTCCTTAAATACGGAGACCAATACTGCTTGCAGTACTCGAGGTGTGGCCTCACCAATACCCTGTACAGTTGTACCAGGACTTCTCTGCTTTTATACTCCATCCCCCTTGCAATAAAGGCCAACATTCCATTTGCCTTCCTGATCATTTGCTGTACCTGCATATTATCCTTTTGTGCTTCATGCACAAGTACCCCTCGGTCCTGCTGTACTGCGGCACTTTGCAATCTTTCTCCATTTAAATAATAACTTGCTCTTTGATTTTTTTTCTGCCAAAGTGCATGACCTCACACTTTCCGACATTATACTCCATCTGCCAAATTTTTGCCCACTCACTTAGCCTGTCTATGCCCTTTTGCAGATTTTTTTGTCCCCCTCACACATTGCTTTTCCTCCCACCTTTGTATCATCAGCAAACTTGGCTATGTTACAATCAGTCCCTTCTTCCAAGTCGTTAATATAGATTGTAAATAGTTGGGGTCCCAGCACTGATCCCTGCGGCACCCCACTAGTTACCGGTTGCCAACCAGAGAATGAACCATTTATCCTGACTCTCTGTTTTCTGTTAGTTAGCCAATCCTCTATCTATGCTAATATATTACTCCCAACCCCGTGAACTTTTATCTTGTGCAGTAACCTTTTATGTGGCACCTTGTCAAATGCCTTCTGGAAGTTCAAATACACCACATCCACTGGTTCCCCTTTATCCACCCTGTTTGTTACATCCTCAAAGAATTCCAGCCAATTTGTCAAACATAAATCCATGCTGACTCTGCCTGACCGAATTTTTCTTTTCCAAATGTCCTGCTACTGCTTCTTTAATAATGGACTCCAACATTTTCCCAACTGCAGATGTTAGGCTAACTGGTCTGTAGTTTCCTGCTTTTTGTCTGCCTTCTTTTTTAAATAGAGGCGTTACATTTGCAGTTTTCCAATCTGCTGGGACTTCACCAGAATCCAGGGAATTTTGGTAAATTACAACTAATGCATCCACAATCCCTGCCGCTACTTCTCTTAAGACCCTAGGATGCAAGCCATTAGGTCCAAGGGATTTACTTGCCTTTAGCCCCATTATCTTACTGAGTACCACCTCCTTAGTGATTGTGATTGGATTAAGTTCCTCCCCCTCCATAGCCCTTTGACTATCCACTGTCGGAATATTGTTAGTGTCCTCTACCGTAAAGACTGAATGAGTTTCTGCCATCTCCATGTTCCCCATTACTAATTCCCCAGTCTCAACCTCTAAGGGACCAACATTTACTTTAGCCACTCTTTTCCTTTTTATATACCTATAAAAACTCTTGCAATCTGTTTTTATATTTTGTGCTAGTTTACTTTCATAGTCTATCTTCCCTTTCTTAATCGTTTTTTTAGTCGTTCTTTGCTGGCTTTTAAAAACTTCCCAGTCTTCTGTCCTCCCAGTAATTTTGGCCACTTTGTATGCCCTTGTTTTTAATTGGATACCGTCCTTTATTTCTTCATTTAACCACGGAGGGCTATCTTTTCTCTTACACCCTTTCCTCCTTACTGGAATATATTTTTCTTGATAGTTGTGAAATGCCTCCTTAAATGTACACCACTGTTCATCAACTGTCCTACACTTTAATTTATTTTCCCAGTCCACTTTACCCAACTCTGCCCTCATACCTTCATAGTCTCCTTCAGCTCAAGGATGACACGTAAATTCCTAGGTTGGTCGAATATCCCCTCCCTGATTGGGCGGAGGGGGAGAATGGTGCTGAAGCAAACTGTAGCATTCCAACTGCTCCCCTGGCTGATATCAGCCAACTGAGCAGAAACCAGAGATGGGACTTGGCACTTCCAGGCGGCTCAAATGGACCGAGCCCTCAGCGCGGCCACAATGAGCCTGATCACCGGCTCCAGCATTTGGCCATTTCTGTGCCAGCCGCTTCTGAGGCAAAAGTAATCATTCCCATTTGCTGAACGGGAACCCAGTACTGCAGCTTAGAACATGGAAACAAGTTTCAATTAAAGCAAATAGGGCGCAATTGTGTACATATGTATGTGGCAAATTGACACCGTGTCTGTTTAAAACAAGCTGCAGAAAATCTGTAGTATCGCTTGTTTCATTTTTGTAATTTTTCAAAACCTTAAAAAGCATCTGGAAAGCTTACCGTTTTCAGCCTGGGTTTAATGTCTCCTTTCCAACCATGTCTTTCGGGTGTAATATAGCCGTCAGAGAGGAGACTGGGATTTGTTGGGATTTTTCAGGCTCGGGGCAGGTGCAGCTTTCGAGATGTTGGGTTGAGTCTCCGGCTCACGTTACACAACAAGCGCCAATATATCATCAATCCACAATGATATACAAAGTGTTCAAAAAACTTTGCGCTCGGTGCAGGGCTTCCAGAGCAAATAGTCCGGGGAGTGAGAGAGAGCGAGAGGGTTACCGCCTGTTGGCTTGGAAGCACAGCTTCAATTAAAGCCAATTGTATAAGGGATCAAAACTTCGGAGGGAATCTTACTGTGTCAGAACATATTAAAATAAAAACAGATTTGCATTTATGTAGCGCCTTTCACGATCACCAGACGTCCCACATTACAACAGTGACTACACTCCAAAAGTACTTCATCGGCTGTTTTGGAGTGTAGTCACTGTTGTAATGTGGGAAACGCGGCAGCCAATTTGCGCACAGCAAGCTCCCACAAACAGCAATGTGATAAAATGACCAGATAATCTGTTTTTTTAGTGATGTTGATTGAGGGATAATTGTTGGCCCCAGCACACAAGGGGAAACTCCCCTGCTCTTCTTCAACATAGTGCCATGGGATCTTTTACCTCCACCTGAGAGGGCAGACGGGCCTCGGTTTAATATCTAATCCGAAAGACGGCACCTCTGACAGTGCAGCACTGGAGTGTCCGCCTCGATTTTTGTGCTCAAGTCCCTGGAGTGGGACTGGAACCCACAACTTCTAAGTGCGGCACCACGCCTCACTCACGCAGTCCCTGTGCAGTGCCCCGGGGGCGGTGGGACATGTGCCGAACGTTTTCATTCTGCTCTGCTATTGGAAACCTGCGATTTGGAATCGCTGGAGCGGAAACTATCAGGCGCCCAGATGTGGTTTGTGGTCTCCAGCGACACTAGCTCGCTTGTGCTGACTAGGGCAGCTCACTGGGAACACAAGAAGTGGAGGCGGCCACCTTCAGTGGGAACCCGGGCTGGTGAGCTGGGCGCGCTGTCAGCCACCCCTCGGCTTTGTGACTCCAGGGATCACTTCTGCTCTCCGGCGGAGGCGATTTCTAAGCGGGTAGAGGTCGCGATGGGACGCAGGCGGCTCAAGAGGCGAAATGCAGACTCGTCCATCTCCCTGCTCCGCTTCAGCTGCCTCGCGTCCAAGAAACTGACCTTTGGGCTGTCTTCTTTCCGCCAGTCAGGTAAAGGACGACTGCAGATCATGTTGAAGCAAGTGAAGCAATGGAAGTCGATGTGCAAGGGGCTTGTCCTGGGCACTCTGCTGACAACCTGCATGATCCTGCTGTACTCGTATGCGGCGCCTCCTCACCAGTTCAGCTTGCAGGAGTAAGTCATTCTGTTCAAATTTGTCTTAACTCGATGCAGAATGGTTATGATTGTAATTTAAGTTTAAAGTGTGCCGTATTAACACGTCAGTAGAGCGTTCGGTTGTTAAATTAAAGGATCATAACTTTCTGGGTGATGTACAGCTCCGGATCATTCAATCCCTCTTTGAACAGGTGGTGCAAAATGAGTGTGACCTCATTTGCACAATATATATCTCACTGCAACTTTTTCCATACGAGATTACTCCCCACTAGCACCGGCTGTCTTCCAAGTTGGTTCTGTCTCTCCAGGGATGATGTTAGTGCTGTTGGGGAGGAGTTAAACTAATGTGGCAGGGGGATGGGAACCAGTGCAGGGAGACAGAGGGAAACAAAAAGGAGACAAAAGCAAAAGACAGAAAGGAGATGAGTAAAAGTAGAGGGCAGAGAAACCCAAGGCAAAAAACAAAAAGGGCCACTGAATATAAAGGGGCTGCAGGAGGGGTCAAAACTAAAAATCATGGTTTAAAAACTAGTATTAAAACACTCTACCTAAACGCACGCAGCATTCGAAATAAAGCAAATGGGTATGATTTGGTGGCCATTACAGAAACGTGGTTGCAGGGTGGCCAAGACTGGGAATTAAACATACAGGGGTATCTGACGATTCAGAAAGATAGACAAAAAGGGAAAGGAGGTGGGGTAGCTCTGTTAATTAAGGATGATATCAGGGCAGTTGTGAGAGACGACATTGGCTCTAACGAACAAAATGTTGAATCATTGTGGGTGGAGATTAGAGATAGTAAGGGGAAAAAGTCACTGGTGGGTGTAGTTTATAGGCCCTCAAATAATAACTTCATGGTGGGGCGGGCAATAATCAAGGGACTAATGGAGGCATGTGAAAAAGGAACGGCAGTAATCATGGGGGATTTTAACCTACATATCGATTGGTCAAATCAAATCGCACGGGGTAGCCTGGAGGAGGAATTCATAGAATGCATACGGGATTGTTTCTTAGAACAGTATGTTACAGAACCTACAAGGGAGCAAGTTATCTTAGATCTGGTCCTGTGTAATGAGACACGAATAATAAACGATCTCCTAGTAAAAGATCCTCTCGGAATGAGTGATCACAGTATGGTTGAATTTGTAATACAGATTCAGGGTGAGGAAGTAGTGTCTCAAACGAGCATACTATGCTTAAACAAAGGAGACTACAGCGGGATGAGGGCAGAGTTGGCTAAAGTAGACCGGAAACACAGACTAAACGGTGGCACAATTGAGGAACAGTGGAGGACTTTTAAGGAGCTCTTTCATAGTGCGCAACAAAAATATATTCCAGTGAAAAAGAAGGGCGGTAAGAGAAAGGATAACCAGCCATGGATAACCAAGGAAATAAAGGAGAGTATCAAACCAAAGACCAATGTGTATAAGGTGGCCAAGGTTAGTGGGAAACTAGAGGATTGGGAAAATTTTAAACAACAGCAAAGAATGATTAAGAAAGCAATAAAGAAAGGAAAGATAGATTACGAAGGTAAACTTGCGCAAAACATAAAAACAGATAGTAAAAGCTTTTACAGATATATAAAACGGAAAAGAGTGACGAAAGTAAATGTTGGTCTCTTAGAAGATGAGAAGGGGGAGTTAATAATGGGAAATGTGGAAATGGCTGAGACCTTAAACAATTATTTTGCTTCAGTCTTCACAGTGGAAGACACAAAAACCATGCCAAAAATTGCTGGTCACAGGAATGTGGGAAGGGAGTACCTTGAGATAGTCACTATCACTAGGGGGGTAGTGCTGGACAGGCTAATGGGACTCAAGGTAGACAAGTCCCCTGGTCCTGATGAAATGCATCCCAGGGTATTAGAAGAGATGGCGGAAGTTATAGCAGATGCATTCGTTATAATCTACCAAAATTCTCTGGACTCTGGGGAGGTACCAGCGGATTGGAAAGCAGCTAATGTAACACCTCTGTTTAAAAAAGGGGGCAGACAAAAGGCAGGTAACTATAGGCTGGTTAGTTTAACATCTGTAGTGGGGAAAATGCTTGAAACTATCATTAAGGAAGAAATAGCGGGACATCTAGATAGGAATAGTGCAATCAAGCAGACGCAGCATGGATTCATGAAGGGGAAATCATGTTTAACTAATTTACTGGAATTCTTTGAGGATATAACAAGCATGGTGGATAGAGGTGTACCGATGGATGTGATGTATTTAGATTTCCAAAAGGCATTCGATAAGGTGCCACACAAAAGGTTACTGCAGAAGAAAAAGGTACGCGGAGTCAGTGGAAATGTATTAGCATGGATAGAGAATTGGCTGGCTAACAGAAAGCAGAGAGTCGGGATAAATGGGTCCTTTTCGGGTTGGAAATCGGTGGTTACTGGTGTGTCACAAGGATCGGTGCTGGGACCACAACTGTTTACAATATACATAGATGACCTGGAAGAGGGGACAGAGTGTAGTGTAACAAAATTTGCAAATGACACAAAGATTAGTGGGAAAGCGGGTTGTGTAGAGGACACAGAGAGGCTGCAAAGAGATTTGGATAGGTTAAGCGAATGGGCTAAGGTTTGGCAGATGGAATACAATGTCGGAAAATGTGAGGTCATCCACCTTGGGAAAAAAAACAGTAAAAGGGAATATTATTTGAATGGGGAGAAATTACAACATGCTGCGGTGCAGAGGGACCTGGGGGTTCTTGTGCATGAATCCCAAAAAGTTAGTTTGCAGGTGCAACAGGTCATCAGGAAGGCGAATGGAATGTTGGCCTTCATTGCGAGAGGGATGGAGTACAAAAGCAGGGAGGTCCTTCTGCAACTGTATCGGGTATTGGTGAGGCCACACCTGGAGTACTGCGTGCAGTTTTGGTCACCTTACTTAAGGAAGGATATACTAGCTTTGGAGGGGGTACAGAGATGATTCACTAGGCTGATTCCGGAGATGAGGGGGTTACCTTATGATGATAGATTGAGTAGACTGGGTCTTTACTCGTTGGAGTTCAGAAGGATGAGGGGTGATCTTATAGAAACATTTAAAATAATGAAAGGGATAGACAAGATAGAGGCAGAGAGGTTGTTTCCACTGGTCGGGGAGACTAGAACTAGGGGGCACAGCCTCAAAATACGGGGGAGCCAATTTAAAACCGAGTTGAGAAGGAATTTCTTCTCCCAGAGGCTTGTGAATCTGTGGAATTCTCTGCCCAAGGAAGCAGTTGAGGCTAGCTCATTGAATGTATTCAAGTCACAGATAGATAGATTTTTAACCAATAAGGGAATTAAGGGTTATGGGGAGCGGGCGGCTAAGTGGAGCTGAGACCACGGCCAGATCAGCCATGATCTTGTTGAATGGCGGAGCAGGCTCGAGGGGCTAGATGGCCTACTCCTGTTCCTAATTCTTATGTTATGTTCTTATGTTCATTTCACATTGACTTTGAAGAACATGCTCATAGAGCGCCCTCTGCCGGCACATATATTTGAGTGTATTCTTCAGAGGAAATGTAGTTAAATATACAAGGAGCATACCTGCATTTAAAGCAGTTAACTTTGGGTAAAAATTCCAGCATAATTCTACTCCAATCATAAAATTAAAATTTGCAATTAAAATTAAAATACAATTCCTGGAGCAAGCATAACCCTCCGACAATTTAGTGGGAAATGGTGTGCTCAGAATAGGCATTCCCTCAGAATCGAGGAAGACATGCTTCCACTACTAAAGTGAGTTCTTTGATGGCTGAACAGTCCAACACGAGAGCCACAGACCCTGTCACAGGGACAGACATTCGTTGGGGGAAGGGGTGGTGGCACTGATTTACCACACACTCCTTCTGCTGCCTGCGCCTGACCTCTTCATGCTCGCAGCTTTGAGATACGAAGAGCTCAACGCCCTCCCGGATGCACTTTCTCCACTTAGGGCGGTCTCCCAGGTGTCAGTGGTGATATTGCACTTCATCAGGGAGGCTTTGAGGGTGTCCTTGTAACGTTTCCACTGCCCACCTTTGGCTCGTTTGCCATGAAGGAGCTCCGCGTAAGCAATTGCTCAGGGAGTTTCGTGTCTGGCATGTGAACTAAGTGGCCTGCCCAGTGAAGCTGATCGAGTGTGGTTAGTGCTTCAATGCTGGGGATGTTTGCCTGGGCGAGGATGCTAACGTTGGTGCGTCTGTCCTCCCAGGGGATTTGCAGGATCTTGCGGAGACATCGGTGGTGATATATAAAAATGACTGCAAAAGCTTCTATAGATATGTGAAGAGAAAAAGATTAGTGAAGACTAACGTAGGTCCCTTGCAGTCGGATTCAGGTGAATTTATAATGGGGAACAAAGAAATGGCAGACCAGTTGAACAAGTACTTTGGTTCTGTCTTCACAAAGGAAGACACAAATAACCTTCCGGATGTACTAGGGGTCCTAAGGTCTAGTGAGAAGGAGGAACTGAAGGATATCCTTATTCGGCGGGAAATTGTGTTAGGGAAATTGACGGGATTGAAGGCTGATAAATTCCCTGGGCCTGATAGTCTACATCCCAGAATACTTAAGGAAGTGGCCCTAGAAATAGTGGATGCATTGGTGATCATTTTCCAGCAGTCTATTGACTCTGGATCAGTTCCTATGGACTCGAGAGTTGCTAATGTAACACCACTTTTTAAAAAAGGAGGTAGAGAGAAAACAGATAATTATAGACCGGTTAGCCTGACATCAGTAGTGGGGAAAATGTTGAAATCAATCATTAAGGATGAAATAGCAGCACATTTGAAAAGCAGTGATAGGATTGGTCCAAGTCAGCATGGATTTATGAAGGGGAAATCATGCTTGACAAATCTTCTGGAATTTTTTGAGGATGTAACTGGTAGAGTGGACAGGGGAGAACCAGTGGATGTGATGTATTTGGACTTTCAAAAGGCTTTTGACAAGGTCCCACACAAGAGATTGGTGTGCAAAATCAAAGCACATAGTATTGGGGGTAATGTACTGACGTGGATAGAGAACTGGTTGGCAGACAGGAAGCAGGGAGTCGGGATTAACGGGTCCTTTTCAAAATGGCAGGCAGTGACTAGTGGAGTGCCGCAGGGCTCAGTGCTGGGACCCCAGCTCTTTACAATATATATTAATGATTTGGATGAAGGAATTGAGTGTAATATCTCCAAGTTTGCAGATGACACTAAACTGGATGGCGGTGTGAGCTGTGAGGAGGATGCTAAGAGGCTGCAGGGTGGTTTGGACAGGTTAGGCGAGTGGACAAATACATGGCAGATGCAGTATAATGTGGATAAATGTGAGGTTATCCACTTTGGGGGCAAAAACACGAAGGCAGAATATTATCTGAATGGCGGCAGATTAGGAAAAGGGGAGGTGCAGCGAGACCTGGGTGTCATGATTCATCAGTCATTGAAGGTTGGCATGCAGGTACAGCATGCGGTGAAGAAGGTAAATCGTATGTTGGCCTTCATAGAAAACATAGACATCGAAAATAGGTGCAGGAGTAGGCCATTCAGCCCTTCGAGCCTGCACCGCCATTCAATGAGTTCATGGTTGAACATGCAACTTCAGTACCCCATTCCTGCTTTCTCGCCATACCCCTTGATCCCCCTATTTGTAATGACTACATCTAACTCCTTTTTGAATATATTTAGTGAATTGGCCTCAACAATTTTCTGTGGTAGAGAATTCTACAGGTTCACCACTCTCTGGGTGAAGAAGTTTCTCCTCATCTCGGTCCTAAATGGCTTACCCCTTATCCTTAGACTGTGACCCCTGGTTCTGGACTTCCCCAACATTGGGAACATTCTTCCTGCATCTAACCTGTCCAAACCCATCAGAATTTTAAACGTTTCTATGAGATCCCCTCTCATTCTTCTGAACTCCAGTGAATACAAGCCCAGTTGATCCAGTGTTTCTTGATATGTCAGTCCCGCCATCCCGGGAATCAGTCTGGTGAACCTTCGCTGCACTCCCTCAATAGCAAGAATGTCCTTCCTCAAGTTAGGAGACCAAAACTGTACACAATACTGCAGGTGTGGTCTCACCAAGGCCCTGTACAACTGTAGTAACACATTCCTGCCCTGTACTCAAATCCCCTCGCTATGAAGGCCATTTGCCTTCTTAACTGCCTGCTGTACCTGCATGCCAACCTTCAATGACTGATGTACCATGACACCCAAGTCTCGTTGCACCTCCCCTTTTCCTAATCTGTCACCATTCAGATAATAGTCTGTCTCTCTGTTTTTACCACCAAAGTGGATAACCTCACATTTATCCACATTATACTTCATCTGCCATGCATTTGCCAACTCACCTAACCTATCCAAGTCACTCTGCAGCCTCATAACATCCTCTTCGCAGCTCACACTGCCACCCAACTTAGTGTCATCCGCAAATTTAGAGATACTACATTTAATCCCCTCGTCTAAAATCATTAATGTGCAATGTAAACAGCTGGGGCCCTAGCACAGAACCTTTTGGTACCCCACTAGTCACTGCCTGCCATTCTGAAAAGTACTTTACTCCTAATCTTTGCTTCCTTTCTGACAACCAGTTCTCAATCCATGTCAGCACACTACCCCCAATCCCATGTGCTTTAACTTTGCACATTAATCTCTTGTGTGGGACCTTGTCGAAAGCCTTCTGAAAGTCCAAATACACCACATCAACTGGTTCTCCTTTGTCCACTCTACTGGAAACATCCTCAAAAAATTCCAGAAGATTTGTCAAGCATGATTTCCCTTTCACAAATCCATGCTGACTTGGACCTATCATGTCACCTCTTTCCAAATGCGCTGCTATGACATCCTTAATAATTGATTCCATCATTTTACCTACTACCGATGTCAGGCTGACCGGTCTATAATTCCCTGTTTTCTCTCTCCCTCCTTTTTTAAAAAGTGGGGTTACATTGGCTACCCTCCACTCCATAGGAACTGATCCAGAGTCTATGGAATGTTGGAAAATGACTGTCAATGCATCCGCTATTTCCAAGGCCACCTCCTTAAGTACTCTGGGATGCAGACCATCAGGCCCTGGGGATTTATCGGCCTTCAATCCCATCAATTTCCCCAACACAATTTCCCGACTAATAAGGACTTCCCTCAGTTCCTCCTTCTTACTAGACCCTCTGACCCCTTTTATATCCGGAAGGTTGTTTGTGTCCTCCTCAGTGAATACCGAACCAAAGTACTTGTTCAATTGGTCTGCCATTTCTTTGTTCCCAGTGATGACTTCCCCTGATTCTGACTGCAGGGGACCTACGTTTGTCTTTACTAACCTTTTTCTCTTTACATATCTATAGAAGCTTTTGCAGTCCATTTTAATGTTCCCTGCAAACTTCCTCTCGTACTCTATTTTCCCTGCCCTAATCAAACCCTTTGTCCTCCTCTGCTGAGTTCTAAATTTCTCCCAGTCCCCGGGTTCGCTGCTATTTCTGGCCAATTTGTATGCCACTTCCTTGGCTTTAATACTATCCCTGATTTCCCTTGATAGCCACGGTTGACCCACCTTCCCCTTTTTATTTTTACTCCAGACAGGGATGTACAATTGTTGTAGTTCATCCATGCGGTCTCTAAATGTCTGCCATTGCCCATCCACTGTCAACCCCTTAAGTATCATTCGCCAATCTATCCTAGCCAATTCACGCCTCATACCTTGAAATTTACCCTTCTTTAAGTTCTGGACCATGGTCTCTGAATTAATTGTTTCCTTCTCCATCCTAATGTAGAATTCCATCATATTATGGTCACTGTTCCCCAAGGGGCCTCGCACAATGAGATTGCTAATTAATCCTCTCTCATTGCACAACAGCCAGTTCATAGCAAGGGGATTTGAGTATAGGAGCAGGGAAGTCTTACTGCAGTTGTACAGGGCCTTGGTGAGGTCCCACCTGGAATATTGTGTTCAGTTTTGGTCTCCTAATCTGAGGAAGGATGTTCTTGCTATTGAGGGAGTACAGCGAAGGTTCACCAGACTGATTCCTGGGATGACAGGGCTGACATATGAGGAGAGACTGGATTGACTGGGCCTGTATTCACTGGAGTTTAGAACGATGAGAGGGGATCTCATAGAAACATATAAAATTCTGACGGGACTGGACAGGTTAGATGCATGAAGAATGTTCCCGATGTTGGGGAAGTCCAGAACCAGGGGACATAGTCTTAGAATAAGGGGTAAGCCATTTAGGACTGAGATGAGGAGGAACTTCTTCACTCAGAGAGTTGTTAACCTATGGAATTCCCTACCGCAGAGAGTTGTTGATGCCAGTTCATTGGATGTATTCAAGAGGGAGTTAGATATGGCCCTTGCGGCTAAAGGGATCAAGGGGTATGGAGAGAAAGCAGGAACGGGGTACTGAAGGAATGATCAGCCATGATCTTATTGAATGGTGGTGCAGGCTCGAAGGGCCGGATGGCCTACTCCTGCACCTATTTTCTATGTTTCTATGTTTCTATCTCCAGCGACTTGATATGTCTTCTGTACATCGTCTATGCCTCTGATCCATACAGGAGGGCAGTATTATTACAGCCCTGTAGACCATGAACTTGGTGGTAGGTTTGAGGGCCTGGTCTTTGAACACTCTTTTCCTCAAGCGACCGAAGGCTGCACTGGCGCACTGGAGGCGATGTTGAATCTCCGCATCAATGTCTGCTTTTGTTGACAAGAGGCTCCCGAGGTATGGGAAATGGTATTCGTTTTAGAGGGCCGCGCCATGAATCTTGATGACTAGGGGGCAGTGCTGTGCGGCGAGGATAGGCTGGTGGAGGACCTTTGTCTTACGGATGTTAAGCGTAAGGCCCATGCTTTCATATGCCTCGGTGAATACATCGACTATGTCCTGGAGTTCAGCCTCAGAATGTGCACAGACGCAGGTATCGTCCGCATACTGCAGCTCAACGACAGACGTTGGGGTGATCTTGGACCTGGCCTGGAGGCGGCGTAGGTTAAACAGCTTCACACTGGTTCTGTAGATTAGTTCCACTCCAGCGGGGAACCTGTTGACTGTGAGGTGGAGCATGGCAGCGAGAAAGATTGCGAAGAGGGTTGGAGCGATGACGCAGCCTTGTTTGACCCCGGTCCGAGCGTGAAATGGGTCTGCGATGGATCCGCTGGTGAGGATCACAGCCTGCATGTCGTGGTGGAGCAGACGAAGGATGAGTCACACAACAACAACTTGCATTTATGTAAAGCCTTTAACGTAGTTACACATCCCAAGTCACTTCACAGAAATGTACGGAGCCACGATTAGGACAGATGACCAAAAATTTGGTAAAAGTGGTAGGTTTTAAGGAATGTCTTAAAGGAAGAGCGAGCTAGAGAGGTGTAAAGGCAGCGAGCTTTAGGGTGGGAATTCTAGAGCTTAAGGCCTAGGCAGCTGAAGGGACGGTCGGCAATGGTGGAGCGATTATAATCGGTGATGTACAAGAGGCCAAAATTGAAGGAGCACAGAGATCTCAGAGGGTTGTAGGGCTGGTGACGGTTACAGAGATAGGGAGGGATGAGGCCATGGAGGGATTTGAAAACAAGGATGCAAATTTTAAAATCGAGGCATTGCCAGTCCTTGAGCCAATGTAGGTCAGTGAGCACAGAGGTGATGGGTGAACCGAACTTGGTGCAAGTTAGTACATGGGCAGCAGAGTTTTGGAATGATCTTGTTTATGGAGGGTAGAAAATGGGAGGCCGGCCAGGAGAGCATTGGAATAGTCAAATCTAAAGATAACAAAGATATGGATGAGGATTGCAGCAGCAGATGAGCTGAGGCAGGGTCAGAGACAGGCGATGTTACAGAGGTGGAAGTAAGCAGTTTTAGTGATGGAGTGGATATGTGGTTAAAAGCTTATTTGGGGGCAAATAGGACACCAAGGTTGCAAACAGTCTGGTTCAGCCTCAGACAGAAGTTGGGAAGAGGGATGGTGTCGGTGGCATGGGTACGCAGTTTGTGGCGGGGATCAAAGACAATGGCTTCAGTCTTCCCGATATTTAGCTGAAGGAAATTTCTCCTCATCCAGTACTGGATGTCGGACAAGCAGCGTGACAAATCAGAGATAGTGGCGGTGTCGAGAGAGGTGGTGGTGAGGTAGAGCTGGATGTGGTCAGCGTACATGTGGAACCTGATATGTTTTCAGATGATATCGCCGAGGGGCAGCATGTCGATGATAAATAGGAGGGGACCAAGAATAGATCCTTGGGGGACACCAGAGATAACTATGCAGGAGTGGGGAGAGAAGCCATTGCAGGTGATTCTCTGGCTATGATTAGATAGATAAGAATGGAACCAGCCAGCTGGACTACAGAAGCGGGGCATTGGAGGAGGATAGAGTGGTCAACTGTGTCAAAGGCAGCAGACAGCTCGAGAAGGATGAGGAGGGATAGTTTAGACCAGAAAGATCCTAGGTTTAATCCCTGAGTTGTGCTGAGTTAACAATCTTAGCTGGGTGGCAGTGGGAGTATTACAAGTGCCTTCGATTAGGTTCATTCTATCTCAGGGCTCCAGGCAATAAAGAGGAGAAACAACATTAGGCAGAATTTCCAGATCTGTATCTAGTGATCGGAAGTCATGTGCCCGTTTAGCTTCAGACTGGATTGGGCTCAGCTGTGATGCTTTCTGTGTTCAATAGCCAACTCACTGTTGGGATTCTCATATGAAGAATGGCCACTTGCATGAGGTACTGGAAGACTGATGGTGTTTATTGCACTATATCCTGACTCTGGATTTATACTACAATTTTAGTATTGACGCAAAGCAGAAACCATTTCACAGCAGTGCTAAAGCTATAGTACAAATGCAGCCATACAAAATAGTTCAGCTGAATGCAAGCTTCTCTTTCCCAACACTGATTGTGATGTTGTCTACCAAGGTCATGTAGTTGGAGTTCCAGGCAACTATAATGAGCAATATTTGTTCAATCTTTAGTTTAGAGTCTTTGGTATGGACCATTGTTTTTCTTATAATGGATGCTGTCAGCACATAGAATCATTGACTGATACAGCACAGAATTAGGACATTCGTCCCATTGTGCCTGTGCAGGCTCTTTGAAAAAGCTGTCTAATTAGTCCCATTCCCCTACTCTTCACCATAGCCCTGCAAATTTTCCGCTTCAAATATTTATCCAATTCCCTTTTGAATCTGCTTCCACCACTCTTTCAGGCAGTGGCATTCCCACCAACACCAGGGAGTCCCTGGCCAAAGACTGCCCTAAGTGGAGGAAGAGCATCCGGGAGGGCGCTGAGCACCTCGAGTCTCATCGTCGAGAGCATGCAGTAATCAAGTGCAGGCAGCGGAAGGAGCATGCGGCAAACCAGTCCCACCCACCCTTTCCTTCAACCACTATCTGTCCCACCTGTGACAGAGACTATAATTCCCATATTGGACTGTACAGTCACCTAAGAACTCACTTTTAGAGTGGAAGCAAGTCTTCCTCGATTTCGAGGGACTGCCTATGATGATGATGATGCATTCCAGATCATAACAACTCGCTGCGTAAAAAAATTCTCATCTCACCTCTGCTTCTTCTGCACCTTAAATTTGTGTCCTCTGGTTACTGACCCTTCTGCCTCTAGAAACAGTTTCTTCTTATTTACTCTATTGAAACCTTTCATAATTTTGAACACCTCTATTACTCCATAATGGTCTGTGCTCTAAGGCGAACAACCCCAGCTTCTCTAGTCTCTCCATGTATCTAAAGTCCCTCATCCCTGGTACCATTCCAGTAAATCTGCTCTGCACCCATAGGCCTTGACATCCTTCCTAACGTCTGGTGCCCAGAATTAGACACAATACTAAGAAATGCTGCACATTTAATAAACAATTGCTTAGAAGCGTAGGGAGAGGTCACAAGGAATAGTGAGATCAATGTTTAAATCTGTATGGTGTGCATTAAAATTACTAGTAGTGTCCCAAGAAGCCCATGTTATTATATAGTATATAGATTATAGTAAATCCTTTCACTGAAACGAATGGGGGCTTTACCGCACTTATCAGATAAGCAGAATATTGAAAAATTTTGTATACTACTAAAATTGATAATATCAGCACTGTGTTTCTAATGATATATTTTTCCTCTCTTATTAGGAATCCTGTTCCTTATTCCTGCTCTCATAAACCTGCACATGCCAGGAATGTCCCCTGGAGGAATGGCTCCCATTTCGAGACAAGCAAAACTTGCACTCCTAAGCAAGATATCATGTTCATGAAGACACACAAGACTGCCAGTAGCACTATCCTCAACATCCTCTTCCGTTTTGGCCAGAAACACCGCCTGAAATTTGCTTTTCCCAATGGCAGGAATGATTTCTACTACCCGTCCTACTTCGACAGGAGCCAGGTGAAGGATTACAGGCCGGGCATATGTTTCAATATCATCTGTAATCATATGAGGTTTAACAATGAAGAGGTCCACAAGCTGCTCCCTGAAGACACTGTTTATTTCACTATCCTCAGGAACCCTGCTTATTTATTTGAGTCCTCATTTCATTATTTTGGTCGAGTGATCCCTTTCACTTGGAAAATAAGTGGCGAGGACAAACTGGCTGAATTCCTCAGGGAACCCAACCGATATTATGATCCAAGTGGCTTTAACTCCCATTACTTGAAAAATTTGCTATTTTTTGACTTTGGCTACGATAATAACTTGGATCTTGATGACCCCAAAGTAGAGAAGCACATTAAAACTATAGATGAAAGATTCCAGCTGGTGATGCTTCTAGAACATTTTGATGAATCCCTCATTCTTTTGAAGGATGTAATGTGCTGGGACCTGGATGATATTTTGTATTTTAAGTTAAATGTAAGGAAAGATTCCACTGTATCAAGAATGACTGGAGAACTATATGAAGAGGCAACAAAGTGGAACCAAATTGACTCCATGCTGTACCAATACTTCAACGCTACTTTCTGGAGAAAAGTGGAACGATATGGGTTTGAACGCATGGAGCGTGATGTGGAGGAATTGCGCAGGCGCAATGATAAAATGCAGTCAATTTGCATAGATGGCGGGCGCCCAGTGGATGCAAACGCAATTCAAGAGGCATCCTTGCAGCCATGGCAACCACTAGGTGAACGCTCCATCATGGGCTACAACCTCAAGAAGAATATCAGCAGAAAACACAGGAAGCTCTGCAGGAAAATGCTCACCCCTGAGATACAATACTTGACTGAATTAGGAGTTAATCTATGGATAACAAAATTATGGTCCTATATCAGGGATCTGTTAAAATGGTAGCTGGTCGACTTTGACACTTGATGGGCTACCTTCACATGCTGTTGTTATGACAGCCACCTGTTACCCTGTAATGTCACAAAGCATTGCCATTGATATGACATTGCACAGTAACAATGTAAAGTCTCCAAAAACATGGCTGTGCTGTTAATAATAGCAGAACTTGATTATTGCCACAGACTACTGGATCTATAGGCATTACATTGCTGCCATTCCAGATTGCCATGCAACCACAGGCAATCAATCAAAAAATGTAATATCTAGCACACCTGGGCTACAGATCAAAGCTTTGCTTTTTTTCTTTAAATTTCTATTCGTAAAATTGTCATTAACTTGGAGCTATAGGTTTTACCATATTATGTTCTGTAAAATATCTTATCCCTATTTCCAGTTGCAACTATGACTTGTGAGGGATCACAAATGAAATAACTGAATTATAAGTATGATCAGAGAAATCAGAGCATCAAACAAGTGCTTAGAGATCTATGCCCAATGCCACCATGTAGTCATGTGGACTATTCCTGAAAGGCAGCAAGTAATCGCCCACTTGATCCTTGTTAATTAACATATCATTTACATAATACATTACTACATATTTATAAGGAACTTTCTACTCACCCTTAGTATCCAGAATGCACTTAAAAAGTCCCACATAGTCTTGAATGACTTTAAGGAATTCACAATTCATATATTATTAAAAGCTCAGCCATGTTTTTGGAGACTTTATATTGTTACTGTGCACTGCCATATCAGTGTCAATGCTTTGTGACATTACAGGGTAACAATCCTGTGCTATATTACAACAGTAACAGAATTTTCAGTCACGATGATATTCTCACAATGTGGCTGAGCAAAGCAAGCTGGTGAATGTATAGGCCTCTAAATAAATAAAATTGTTTTTTATATATATCCCGTTCAATTCTAAAGCTCTCAGTTATAATACTATGTGCTGAATGTTTTTATATATGCGATTTGGCTTAATGGAAATGTTCAGGACACGATGCATCTCATTACAATACAAAATGCTTGCTTCTTAAGTACCATATTATACGTAAAACAGAGCGTACTTATTATCTACACTGTACATATATATATATCAAATCTTTCAGAGTTGGTTGATTATCTAAGTGGCTAGCGATTGATGAATTGGCTTAATACCTGCGGTAAATCATCACTTGATCCTGTAGATAGTAACGCTCATTAATATGTTAGAGGTTAGACCTTTATCACTAATTACTTCCAGCCTGGTCATACACAAATGTTTAGCAAGAGCACAGGATTTCTTTTTATTCATGCTTTCTCCTTATGATAAGCTGTCAATCTACAACAACAACTTCCATTTATATAATTCCTTTAACATAGTAGAATATCCCAAGGTACTTCGCTTCACAGGAGCGTGATCAGACAAAAAGTTAAACATTGTTTTCAGAGGTCAGCACTAAGTAGAAGTGAATTTTCTAGGCAGCAGGTCAGAAATCAGCAGGGCATTCGCCTTGAGACAATTTAACCACACCTTTACAGCAGCAAATAGTGTGTGGTTTTGCTTTTATTTCAGATTCCCAGCATCCGCAGTACAGGTATTTTGCTTTTGTGAATGTGAGAGACATGGAGTTGTGCATGTACCCTATCAGCTGGAGACCAGGATGTATAACCCACAAGAAGAAAGTTAATTTTAAAAGCATTAATTTGCCTGTGCTTTTATTGAATGCGTCTGTATGACCAATCAAGCAGCTATGAAGTTCTCAAGTAACTAGAGCTCTCTGTGAGTGCTGTTAAAATACACAACCAGTTTTTGCAACACTGTTAACTATTTCTGTATCAACCACTCAGTATTTTGTCTTTTCTCCAAAGGCAGAGGCACTGATTATTTGTATATAATTGTGGTGGAAAAGAGAACACAATTGTGAAATGAGCATCATTAGTAATATGATAGTTGATTTGACGTCTGTTAAAAGGTTATCACACAATCAGTGGACTTGACGAAAGCTTTGACCTCACCCTGACTTAATTCTTCTTCTTTATAAATGCAGACAGCGTACAAAAAATCTCAGGTTCAGATGTGGTTCCTGGGCTGTGGGGTTCGCTATTGCCTGTCATAGGTGGATGATGGATAGAACGTACATTCAGTTATTTGTGGTTTGAGCTGCCATTTGTTGGTTTGTAGTCAGAATTTGGTAATCCTACTACATAGTAGATTTTACTCATTTGATTTGAGTGAGCTGCCTTTGAAACAGCACGGCATTTAACTGTTAAGAGAATTGGAACATAGCAGGACAAGACAGTATGATATTCTTTGTGATGCAAATCTTCAAATTTCACAATAGCAGAGCCAGTCATATGATCTTTATTGTTTTTAAGTTTGATACTGCAAAATTACATAAGCTGTGTATCTACAATAATATATTTAATCTTATTGAATAATAAAAGTGTAAAAATATAAAATTATGGTGCTAATGAATGAAAATTACAAACTGTTCAAAAGTTAGATGATGTAAATATGTAGTACACTGGGATTTTGTTTGTTTAATATACTGAGAAGATGATATACTGTTGCAGCTATGGTTAAAACATAGTCTTAAAATGTAATGGCTGTACTGTATGGATGGCGACCAATTACTTAAAAATGTGTGACAGGGGAAAATGATCCCTTTATATGATCACAATAAAATGGCATTAAAATGGCTTCCTTCAAATACATTACACGTCCATAGTATGTGCGTACACTATGGCTACCGTTGAATTGCAAAACATTTATAAGCATTAAGGAGTTCAATTTTTTTTAATTAAGAAAACTTAATTAAAGAGTTCAGGTTGAGATGGATGGAAAACCGTGCAGGCCCTGAATTTGGGCTGACCTCCCATGCCCAAATTCCTATTATGTGCTCCCATTGTGTGAGGCACTGCACAGGGAATGCTAAATTTTAACAATTAGCCCCTTCAATAAAACCCTTACACTTTCCTAGCTGCTTTGACATCATTGCCCTTTTTATTCCAAGGAGCAGAGTGATAAGCAGCAACATCTGGTAAATGTTCCTACTCATAGAATCATAGAATGACACAGCAGCGAAGGAAGCCATACGGTACATTGTGCCTGTGCCGGCTACTTTGAAAGGTGTTCTCTTTAAGCCGTTAAACCAGTGCTCTCTAAACTGTGGACCATATGCAGCCATGAGCAGCACGGCCCATGAATCCCAGACAATTCAGTTCTATTTGCGCTTACACTTCTTACTTGCTAGCTTGTCCTGTTTCAATTGTGTGGACCCTGAAGAGGGCTGTTCGTTACGCTGTTGCCTTGTTGCTGGATAAAATCTAAAGCTGAACACCAAGATCAGTTAGTGAGAAATATTCAAATGACTGGGATCATTGATTGAATCCATTGAACCACGAGGCTCTATAGTACACATCCAAGTGGCCCATGAAAACAAAAAACTTGGATATTTCTATATTAAGCCATTACTGTGACAAATGCATATCATTGATAAAATATTTTGATGCAAATATAGTGTTTTGTGTCCCGTCATTCATAAAAGGTGACTAAAGAGTAAGATAGATGGTCATTGATTGCACTGTATATGTATGTTGCATTTTTGATACAAAATATTTTTTTCATGAAGGGCTAACTTTTGTCCCACCTGACTTGAAATTGGTTCAGCTGAAAACTGCATGAGGTTTTAACAGAGGATAGTTAAGTCTGATTGAATAATAAGTAATGCTGTTGAGAAGCTGTCCTGGATATAATCAGAAGCTGTTTGACAGGATTATTTAAACAGTGAGCAAAAATTACAGCCACAAATGTAGACCTGATTTGTGAAAATAATAGGGTCGCATGTGATTGAGTACCAATAACAGTCGACATTTGTATTGTGTTGGGTTGCTTGTGTTTGTAAGTGATTCCATTTTCACTCCTCCTACAATTCTCCCCACCCCCTCAGTCTATGCTCAGTTCATTGAGTCACTGGCTTCTCTTTAAAAGTAATACTGTGAGACTGAATATTTTCACATCACATTTTACGTTTTATACTTCTGTGTTTACTTTTCATGGAAGTGTGATCATAAATTTCAGACAAGGACAAGTCCACTTTCTGTCTGGATTTGCCCCTATTATCAGTTGTTTTACAGAGGAAAGGAGTTGATGGATCACTCATTCTGCCAACCAACCCTGAAACAAACCCAATCTGAAGAACTCTACTGGTGATATAAAGGGTAGGGGATGGGGTATTTATCATGGCCATAGCTAGTCTTTCTTGCACCAGCACCCAACACTGGCAACTACACAACTTGGCAAAGCACTATCGACAACCCTACAAAAAAATTGGAGCAATTGGCTTTTCAAGCAGCACATAGTCAGTTTAGTGATGTTTCCAGCCCAATTTGAATATTTTGAATATTGTGATCTGTTGTAAACACTGGTAATAAACAATACAATACACTAAAATAGTACATTTCAAGGCAACAATAATTTATCAAAATGCATACTAGATGTTTAGTAGTTTTACTTTTCTGCACTGGATGTATCTATTGTTTAACTTTAATGTAAATATTAAGAGGATCTAGTTTCCTGTAACTATAGCTATGGTTGAAATGCTAAGTCTTGTGCATCTGCTACAAAATAGTACTGTAATATAATTGTACTGTATGTAATATTTGTTTGATTTGCAATGAGAAACTATGCCTGAAGTTTGGTCTGCCCCTTCAGATTACCCAAACAAACTGTAATTGTCTTCTAGGGTAAGGTCCAATTATTATTGTAATTTAAATAAAAAGATAAATAACATACAAGACCAAAAATAGTAACCGCACTAGATGTATAAGTCACAGCTATGCACACGTCACTGATCTATTTTATGTTTGCCATTTCATTGAAACCCTACAAGTTGTGTCAGTTTAGAAACTTCTCCCTTATATTTAGAGGACACAAAATATGACGAAGGTATGACTTATACACCAGATTTTACAATAATAAGGAAGGTAATCACACATCATGATCCTGTGTTCAGTTTTGGTATTTTCATAAAATGGAATCATCAAAGTTTAGAGCACAGAAGGAGGCCATTCGGTCCATCGTGTATGTTAATGGTGTTAAATGCACGTGTAAAATTAAAATATAGAAACTGTAATAGGGAGTAAATGTATAATTATAAATTTCAATTCCATTGTACATTTCATGGTTAGTGTCTGACATATGCAAGGATATATTGTACATAATTATTTCTTGCACTGAAATGAAAATGATAGTTGCATTACATTGCAATGGGGAGGAGGATGATTTGTTTTAGAGTTTTTACATGCACTCAATGATTTCACTAAACTTGCACAGATTAGTTCCAAACCAACATGGGACAACAGACTCATTCACTGGAGCATTCATTATTATAACCTATCAACTCGATTTGTCTTAAACATTTTCATGAATGTAAATATCACTTTATACATGTGATGGTAAAACCAACTAGTTAATGAACATTAGACATGGTGACATAATTCTAACATAAGGCAGCAATCTTACTCTATTATCTACAGTTTATAATTATATTGTGTTTTTATTGATTGTGTCACATTTTCTTTGCTTTAAGATCATTCCATTTAACTGTTGCAGTCCTGCTAACTAATGGACAAACAAAAGAAAGCTCTTTGATTGTGTCTAGTCAATGCCCAGCATGTTCATGAACTGCTATATGATAATAATCCTAGTTTTCATTACATGACATGTAAACAGTTTTAATGTTTGTGAGTGGCTGCTGTTTAAGCACTTTTTTTTGCATGTATATAGACATTGTAATTTATTCAATAAAAATGTTATTTTGCAATTACAAGAACTTTGTTAGAGAATTATTTTTATGGCGAGAGTGTACATTTCTATTAAGTAATATTATACAGGCATTCTAATTCCTTGTTAAGTAGCTCTTTTCATTTTTCTGACCACAATGCAATGACCATGTAAAGAAACAAAGAGGTGCTCTCCTGATGGCTCGTCTGGTGAATGTGCTGGATATTGCATAACACAGTGAGAGGAAGATCTCAGCATCAAAACCCTGTGTAGACCTACACCAAGTTAACTGAAGTTAGCTGAGGCAAGTTGTTTTAATTAAGAAATAAAACGGCCCATAGGACACCACCAAGGATAAAAAGAGGATATGGTAAACCAGAAAGCAATGATACAGGGTGCTGCAAACTGCTTTCCACTGCAAACTGTTAAATATGGAAGAACTCCACAAGACTGAGTACTGTGAACTAAAACTAATACATAGAAACATAGAAACATAGAAAATAGGTGCAGGAGTAGGCCATTCGGCCCTTCTAGCCTGCACCGCCATTCAATGAGTTCATGGCTGAACATACAACTTCAGTACCCCATTCCTGCTTTCTCACCATACCCCTTGATTCCCCTAGTAGTAAGGACTCCATCTAACTCCTTTTTGAATATATTTAGTGAATTGGCCTCAACAACTTTCTGTGGTAGAGAATTCCACAGGTTCACCACTCTCTGGGTGAAGAAATTCCTCCTCATCTCGGTCCTAAATGGCTTACCCCTTATCCTTAGACTGTGTCCCCTGGTTCTGGACTTCCCCAACATTGGGAACATTCTTCCTGCATCTAACCTGTCTAACCCCGTCAGAATTTTAAACGTTTCTATGAGGTCCCCTCTCATTCTTCTGAACTCCAGTGAATACAAACCCAGTTGATCCAGTCTTTCTTGATAGGTCAGTCCCGCCATCCCGGGAATCAGTCTGGTGAACCTTCGCTGCACTCCCTCAATAGCAAGAATGTCCTTCCTCAGGTTAGGAGACCAAAACTGTACACAATACTCCAGGTGTGGCCTCACCAAGGCCCTGTACAACTGTAGCAACACCTCCCTACCCCTGTACTCAAATCCCCTCGCTATGAAGGCCAACATGCCATTTGCTTTCTTAACCGCCTGCTGTACCTGCATGCCAACCTTCAATGACTGATGTACCATGACACCCAGGTCTCGTTGCACCTCCCCTTTTCCTAATCTGTCACCATTCAGATAATAGTCTGTCTCTCTGTTTTTACCACCAAAGTGGATAACCTCACATTTATCCACATTATACTTCATCTGCCATGCATTTGCCCACTCACCTAACCTATCCAAGTCGCTCTGCAGCCTCATAGCATCCTCCTCGCAGCTCACACTGTCACCCAACTTAGTGTCATCCGCAAATTTGGAGATACTACATTTAATCCCCTCGTCTAAATCATTAATATACAGTGTAAACAGCTGGGGCCCCAGCACAGAACCTTGCGGTACCTCACTAGTCACTGCCTGCCATTCTGAAAAGTCCCGATTTACTCCTACTCTTTGCTTCCTGTCTGACAACCAGTTCTCAATCCATGTCAGCACACTACCCCCAATCCCATGTGCTTTAACTTTGCACATTAATCTCTTGTGTGGGACCTTGTCGAAAGCCTTCTGAAAGTCCAAATATACCACATCAACTGGTTCTCCCTTGTCCACTCTACTGAAAACATCCTCAAAAAATTCCAGAAGATTTGTCAAGCATGATTTCCCTTTCACAAATCCATGCTGACTTGGACCTATCATATCACCTCTTTCCAAATGCACTGCTATGACATCCTTAATAATTGATTCCATCATTTTACCCACTACCGATGTCAGGCTGACCGGTCTATAATTCCCTGTTATCTCTCTCCCTACTTTTTTAAAAAGTGGGGTTACATTGGCTACCCTCCACTCCATAGGAACTGATCCAGAGTCAATGGAATGTTGGAAAATGACTGTCAATGCATCCACTATTTCCAAGGCCACCTCCTTAAGTACTCTGGGATGCAGACCGTCAGGCCCTGGGGATTTATCGGCCTTCAATCCCATCAATTTCCCCAACACAATTTCCCGACTAATAAGGACTTCCCTCAGTTCCTCCTTCTTACTAGACCCTCTGACCCCTTTTATATCCGGAAGGTTGTTTGTGTCCTCCTTAGTGAATACCGAACCAAAGTACTTGTTCAATTGGTCTGCCATTTCTTTGTTCCCAGTGATGACTTCCCCTGATTCTGACTGCAGGGGACTTACGTTTGTCTTTACAAACCTTTTTCTCTTTACATATCTATAGAAGCTTTTGCAGTCCATTTTAATGTTCCCTGCAAGCTTCCTCTCATACTCTATTTTCCCTGCCCTAATCAAACCCTTTGTCCTCCTCTGCTGAGTTCTAAATTTCTCCCAGTCCCCGGGTTCGCTGCTATTTCTGGCCAATTTGTATGCCACTTCCTTGGCTTTAATACTATCCCTGATTTCCCTTGATAGCCACGGTTGAGCCACCTTCCCTTTTTTATTTTTACGCCAGACAGGAATGTACAATTGCTGTAGTTCATCCATGCGGTCTCTAAATGTCTGCCATTGCCCATCCACAGTCAACCCCTTCAGTATCATTCGCCAATCTATCCTAGCCAATTCACGCCTCATACCTTGAAAGTTACCCTTCTTTAAGTTCTGGACCATGGTCTCTGAATTAACTGTTTCATTCTCCATCCTAATGCAGAATTCCACCATATTATGGTCACAACGAGATTGCTAATTAATCCTCTCTTATTACACAACACCCAGTCTAAGATGGCCTCCCCAAAGTTGGTTCCTCGACAAATTGGTCTAAAAAACCATCCCTTATGCACTCCAGGAAATCCTCCCCCACCGTATTGCTTCCAGTTTGGTTAACCCAATCTATGTGCATATTAAAGTCACCCATTATAACTGCTGCACCTTTATTGCACGCACCCCTAATTTCATGTTTGATGCCCTCCCCAACATCACTACTACTGTTTGGAGGTCTGTACACAACTCCCACTTACGTTTTTTGCCCTTTGGTATTCTGCAGCTCTACCCATATAGATTCCACATCATCCAAGCTAATGTCCTTCCGAACTATTGCCTTAATTTCCTCCTTAACCAGCAATGCTACCCCACCTCCTTATCCTTTTATTCTATCTTTCCTGAATGTTGAATACCCCTGGATGTTGAGTTCCCAGCCCTGATCATCCTGGAGCCACGTCTCCGTAATCCCAATCACATCATATTTGTTAACATCTATTTGCACAGTTAATTCATCCACCTTATTGCGGATACTCCTTGCATTAAGACACAAAGCCTTCAGGCTTGTTTTTTTAACACCCTTTGTCCTTTTAGAATTTTGCTGTACAGTGGCCCTTTTTGTTCTTTGCCTTGGGTTTCTCTGCCCTCCACTTTTCCTCATCTCCTTTCTGTCTTTTGCTTTTGCCTCCTTTTTGTTTCCCTCTGTCTCCCTGCAATGTGACCTTAGTCTCTTTAATACAACTCCAGAGTACCTAAGCAGCATGGCAGACAACCTTTTATACTCCTTATTAGGAACTGAAGGAAATCCTTATTAGTCAGGAAATTGTGTTAGGGAAATTGATGGGATTGAGGGCCAATAAATCCCCAGGGCCTGATAGGCTGCATCGCAGAGTACTTAAGGAAGTGGCCCTAGAAATAGTGGATGCATTGGTGATAATTTTCCAACATTCTATTGACTCTGGATCAGTTTCTATGGACTGGGGGGTAGCTAATGTAACACCACTTTTTTAAAAAGGAGGAAGAGAGAAAACAGGGAATTATAGACCAGTTAGCCTGACATCGGTGGTGGGGAAAATGTTGGAATCAATTATTAAAGATGAAATAGCAGCACATTTGGAAAGCAGTGACAGGATCAGTCCAAGTCAGCATGGATTTATGAAAGGGAAATCATGCTTGACAACTCTTCTAGAATTTTTTGAGGATGTAACTAGTAGAGTGGACAAGGGTGAACCAGTGGATGTGGTGTATCTGGACTTTCAAGAGGCTTTTGACAAGGTCCCACACAAAAGATTAGTGTGCAAAATTAAAGCATATGGTTTTAGGGGTAATGTATTGATGTGGCTAGAGAACTGGTTGGTAGACAGGAAGCAGAGAGTCAGAATAAACGGGTCCTTTTCAGAATGGCAGGCAGTGACCAGTGGGGTGCCGCAGGGCTCAGTGCTGGGATCCCAGCTATTTACAATATACATCAATGATTTAGATGAAGGAATTGAATGTAACATCTCCAAGTTTGCAGATGACACTAAACTGGGTGGCGGTGTGAGCTGTGAGGAGGATGCTAAGAGGCTTGGACAGGTTAGGTGAGTCGGCAAATGCATGGCAGATGCAGTATAATGTGGATAAATGTGAGGTTATCCACTTTGGTGGCAAAAACAGGAAGACAGAGTATTATCTGAATGGTGACAGATTAGGAAAAGGGGAGGTGCAATGAGACCTGGGTGTCATGGTACATCAGTCATTGAAGGTTGGCATGCAGGTACAGCAGGCGGTGAAGAAGGCAAATGGCATGTTGGCCTTCATAGCTAGAGGATATGAGTATAGGGGTAGGGAGATCTTACTGCAGTTGTACAGAGCCTTGGTGAGGCCACACCTGGAATATTGTGTTCAGTTTTGGTCTTCTAATCTGAGGAAAGACGTTCTTGCTATTGAGGGAGTGCAGCGAAGGTTCACCAGACTGATTCCTGGGATGGCAGGACTGACATATGAGGAGAGACTGTATCAACTGGGCTTGTATCCACTGGAGTTTAGAAGAATGAGAGGGGATCTCATAGAAACATATAAAATTCTGGCAGGATTGGACAGGTTAGAGGCAAGAAGAATGTTCCTGTTGCTGGGGAGTTCCAGAACCAGGGGACACAGTCTAAGAATAAGGAGTAAGCCTTTTAGGACCGAGATGAGGAAAAACTTCTTCACTCAGAGAGTGGTTAACCTGTGGAATTCCCTACCGTAGTGGGTTGTTGAGGCCAGTTCGTTAGATATATTCAAAAGAGAGTTAGATATGGCCCTTACGGCCAAAGGGATCAAGGGGTATGGAGAGAAATCAGGAAAGGGGTACTGAGGTTGAATGATCAGCCATGATCTTATTGAATGGCGGTGCAGGCTTGAAGGGACGAATGGCCTGCTCCTGCACCTAATTTCTATGTTTCTATGTTGCACGGGGTGTGCAGGTGACCCTTGGGCCTCCAACAGTTGCGCCCTCTGGTGGCAAGTCTTACACAGTTACAATGTTTACCTACATAACATCACTCCCCCCACAAAGTCTTTGATACAAATTATTTACAAGTTGCGACGATCCGGGGCCCTACGCTCTCTGGTTGATCGTCTGAATTCAAACTCTGGCATGGGTGAGTTGGTCGGACCATTGCTGCACTGTGGCGTGGCTGGTCTGACAGGACTGTTGGGAATGATGGGTTCATCCTCTTGATTGACAGTGAGGTCGATTGCTGGTTGGGTGTGTGTTGGTGGATCGATGATGGGGATGTCCTCTTCAGGTTGTTCCTATTGTCGGTGAACCGCAGTTTGGTCTGATCCAAATGCTTTCTGCATGTTTGTCCATTCAATAGTTTGACTATAAACACTCTATTCCCTTCCTTGGCCAAGACAGTGCCAGCGACCCATTTAGGACCATGACCGTAATTAAGGACAAACACAGGGTTGTTAACATCAATGTCACGCGATACAGATGCGCGATTGTGGTACATGTTTTGCCGGTGACGCCGGGTTTCCACATGATCATTTCGATCCGGGTGGACTAGGGAGAGATAACTTTTGAGTGCTCTCTTCATTAATAATTCTGCAGGGGGAACCCCAGTGAGCGAGTGGGGTCGCATCTGGTAGCTAAGCAGAACCCGAGATAAGCGGGTCTGCAAGGAGCCTTCCATCACGTGTTTCAAGCTCTGCTTGATAGTTTGGACTGTCCGTTCCGCTTGACCGTTGATGGAGGCTTAAACGGGGCAGACTTGACATGTTTGATGCCATTGCGGGTCATAAACTCGTTGAATTCTGAGCTGGTGAAACACGGTCAATTGTCACTGACAAGCATGTCGGACAAGCCATGGGTGGCGAACATAGCCCGGAGGCTTTCAATGGTGGCAGTGGATGTGCTGGATGACATGATTACGCATTCAATCCATTTAGAGTAAGCATCCACTATAACTAAAAACATCTTTCTGAGAAAGGGGCCAGCAAAATCTATGTGGATCCTGGACCACGGTTTGGAGGGCCATGACCACAGACTCAATGGAGCCTCCCTTGGCACATTGCTCAATTGTGAGCACGTGTAGCACTGGTGTACGCAAGTCCGAGTCCATGCTGGGCCACCAAAAATGCGACCTGGCTATAGCCTTCATCATGACTATGTCTGGGTGGATATTGTGTAGGTCGCGTATAAATGTTTCCCTGGCATTTTTTGGAAAAACCACGCGATTATCCCATAAGACACAATCCGACTGGATGGACATTTCATTTTTGCGAAGGTGAAATGGCTTAACTTCATCTTGCATTTCCCCGGGAACGGTCGACCAGCTCCCATTGAGGACGCAACTTTTTACAAGTGACAGCACAGGGTGAAATAGCAGCGCATTTGGAAAGCAGTGACATGATCGGTCCAAGTCAGCATGGATTTATGAAGGGGAAATCATGCTTGACAAATCTTCTGGAATTTTTTGAGGATGTAACTAGTAGAGTGGACAAGGGAGAACCAGTGGATATGGTGTATTTGGACTTTCAAAAGGCTTTTGACAAGGTCCCACACAAGAGATTAGTGTGCAAAATCAAAGCACATGGTATTGGGGGTAATATACTGACGTGGATAGAGAACTGGTTGGCAGACAAGAAGCAGAGAGTCGGGATAAACGGGTCCTTTTCAGAATGGCAGGCAGTGACTAGTGGAGTGCCGCAGGGCTCAGTGCTGGGACCCAGCTCTTTACAATATACATCAATGACTTGGATGAAGGAATTGCGTGTAATATCTCCAAGTTTGCAGATGACACTAAACTGGGTGGCGGTGTGAGCTGTGAGGAGGACGCTCAGAGGCTGCAGGGTGACTTGGATAGGTTAGACGAGTGGGCAAATGCATGGCGGATTCAGTATAATGTGGATAAATGTGAGGTTATCCACTTTGGGGGCAAAAACGCAAAATCAGAATATTATCTGAATGGTGGCAGATTAGTAAAAGGGGAGGTGCAATGAGACCTGGGTGTCATGGTTCATCAGTCATTGAAAGTTGGCATGCAGGTACAGCAGGCGGTGAAGAAGGCAAATGGTATGTTGGCCTTCATAGCTAGGGGATTTGAATATAGGAGCAGGGAGTTGTACACGGCCTTGGTGAGGCCTCATCTGGAATATTGTGTTCAATTTTGGTCTCCTAATCTGAGGAAGGATGTTCTTGCTATTGAGGGAGTACAGCGAAGGTTCACCAGATTGATTCCCGGGATGGCCAGACTGACATACGAGGAGAGACTGGATCAACTTGGCCTTTATACATTGGAGTTTAGAAGGCTGCGAGGGGATCTCATAGAAACATACAAGATTCTGAAGGAACGGGATAGGTTAGATGCGGGTAGATTGTTCCCGATGTTGGGGAAGTCCAGAACCAGGGAACACAGTCTTAGGATAAGGGGTAGGCCATCTAGGACTGAGATGAGGAGAAACTTCTTCACTCAGAGAGTTGTTAATCTGTGGAATTCCCTGCCGCAGAGAGTTGTTGATGCCAGTTCATTGGATATATTCAAGAGGGAGTTAGATATGGCCTTACGGCTAAAGGGATCAAGGGGTATGGAGAAAAAGCAGGAAAGGGATACTGAGGGAATGATCAGCCATGATCTTATCGAATGGTGGTGCAGGCTCGAAAGGCCGAATGGCCTACTCCTGCACATATTTTCTATGTTTCTCGGCTGATCCAGGTCCTGATCTGGCGAGCAGTGACGGGTGACCTCTCGCTCTCAAAAGCATCCATGAACAGAAGCAAGTCTGCGGCTGCTCCATTTCTACCCCGGTAGTGGGCAATGCTAGCCGACTGAGAGCATCAGCACAGTTCTCCGTGCCTGGTCTGTGGCGGATTACATAGTCATAGGTGGATAACGTTAGTGCCCATCTTTGGATGCGGGACGAAGCATTGGTGTTTATACCTTTGCTTTCTGAAAACAGCGAAATGAGCGGTTTGTGGTCGGTTCAAGCTCATACCGAAGTTCAAATAGGTATTGGTGCATTTTCTTAACCCCATATACACATGTTAACGCTTCTTTCTCGATCTTAGACAGACTTCTAGATGCATATGCAAGTTTGCCCGATACATTGGTTTGCTGTAACACACAGCCGACCCTGTACGAAGATACATCACAAACTAGCACTAATAGTTTACACGGGTCATACAGTACAAGTAACTTATTCGAACAAAGTAGGTTTCTGGCCTTCTCAAAGGCTGTCTCTTGAGATTTTATCCCAAACCCAGTCGTCACCCTTATGTAGCAACATGTGCAATGGTTCCAGCAAAATGCTTAACCCGGGTAGAAAGTTACCAAAATAGTTGAGGAGTCCCAGGAACGAGCGCAGCTCCGTCACATTCTGTGCTCTGGGTGCATTCTTGATGGCCTCTGTCTTTGAGTCCGTGGGTCTGATGCCATCTGCCGCAACCTTTCTCCATAAAAATTCGACCTCTGGTGTCAGGAAAACACACTGGGAGCGTTTCAGCCTGAGTCCCACTCTGTCTAGAACCTCTTCCAGGTTGTACAGATATTCAGTGGTGTCACAACCGGTGATCAGGATGTCATCTTGAAACACAACGGTGCGTGGAACCGATTTCAGCAGACTCTCCATGTTCCTCTGGAAGATGGCAGCAGCCGAGCGAATCCCAAAAGGGCACCTGTGGTATATAAACAGTCCTTTGTGCATGTTGATGCACGTCAATCTTTTCGAAGATTCAGCCAGTTCCTGTGTCATGTAGGCGGAGGTTAGGTCCAACTTGGTGAATGACTTCCCCCTCACTAATGTTGCGAACAGGTCATCCGCCTTGGGTAGCGGGTACTGGTCTTGTAACGAGACTCGGTTGATCGTTACCTTATAGTCTCCGCAGATTCTGACCGTGCCATCGCTTTTCAACACCGGAACAATTGGACTGGCCCATTCGTTGAACTCGACTGCCGATATGATTCCCTTTCATTGAAGTCTGTCCAGTTCGATCTCGACTTTCTCCCTCTTCATATATGGAACCGCTTGAGCCTTGTGATGAACGGGCCTTGCATCAGGGACTAGATGGATCTACACCTTGGCGCCTGTGAAGTTGGCGATGCATGGTTCAAATAGCGACGGAAACTTGCTCAGCACTTGGGCGCACGAAGATAGTGCTTTGATGTCGTCCAAGTTCCATCGAATCTTTCCCAGCCAGCTTCTGTCGAATAGCGTTGGGCCATCGCCTGGAGCAATCCATAGTGATGAATCATGCACAACTCCGTCGTACGATACCTTAACTGCCGCACTGCCAATGGCTGGTATGAGCTCTTTGGAGTAGGTGCGCAGCTTTGTCTGAATCGGGCTCAGTTTGGGCCTTTTTGCCTTGTTGCCCCACAGTTTCTCAAAAGCCTTCTGGCTCAAAATTGACTGACTCACTCCAGTGTCCAACTCCATTGATACCGGAATACCGTTCAATTTGACTTTCAGCATGATAGGAGGGCTCTTAGTGGTGAAGGTGTGTACTCCATACACTTCTTCCTCGGGTTGAGTTGCCTCTCGTGTTTCTTCTGCGTGATCCGCGCCGGCTCGATCATCCTCTGCCGACTCTGCCACGTGGTGAGTTGCAGCACTCTTGCACATTCGCTGGAAGTGCCCCATTGTTTCGCAGCCTTTGCACACGTAGTGTTTGAATCGACATTGATGGGCTCGATGATTACCCCCGCAGCGTCAACATGGTGCTAATGGATTTGCATTCATGCCTGATGGCGGACTCTGAGTCATCCTAGGTCTTGCATCTGCAGACGTGTAGGCGCTGCCATATGCAGTTCTGCCTGCTAGCGACATTATTTTATGCACAGTACTTGCCAGTGAGCTTCGATGCTGGGAAGATATCTGTCTGGTTTTATCGCTCGTGGATATGAATGCCTGAGCTATTATGATGGCCTTGCTCAGATCTAGGGATTGTTTCTTAGAACAGTATGTAACAGACCTTACAAGGGAGAAAGCTATCTTAGATCTGGTCCTGTGTAATGAGACAGGAAAAATAAACAATCTCCTAGTAAAAGATCCTCTCGGAATGAGTGATCACAGTATGGTTGAATTTGTAATACAGATTGAGGGTGAGGAAGTTGTGTCAGAAATGAGCGTACTATGCTTAAACAAAGGGGACGACTACAGTGGGATGAGGGCAGAGTTGGCTAAAGTAGACTGGAAACACAGACTAAATGGTGGCACAATTGAGGAACAGTGGAGGACTTTTAAGGAGCTCTTTCATAGTGCGCAACAAAAATATATTCCAGTGAAAAAGAAGGGCGGTAAGAGAAGGGATAACCAGCCGTGGATAACCAAGGAAATAAAGGAGAGTATCAAATCAAAGACCAATGTGTATAAGGTGGCCAAGGTTAGTGGGAAACTAGAGGATTGGGAAGATTTTAAACAACAGCAAAGAATGACTAAGAAAGCAATAAAGAAAGGAAAGACAGATTACGAAGGTAACCTTGCGCAAAACATAAAAACAGATAGTAAAAGCTTTTACAGATATATAAAACGGAAAAGAGTGACGAAAGTAAATGTTGGTCTCTTAGAAGATGAGAAGGGGGAGTTAATAATGGGAAATGTGGAAATGGCTGAGACCTTAAACAGTTATTTTGCTTCGGTCTTCACAGTGGAAGACACAAAAACCATGCCAAAAATTGCTGGTCACAGGAATGTGGGAGGGGAGGACCTTGAGACAATCACTATCACTAGGGGGGTAGTGCTGGACAGGCTAATGGGACTCAAGGTAGACAAGTCCCCTGGTCCTGATGAAATGCATCCCAGGGTATTAAAAGAGATGGCGGAAATTATAGCAGATGCATTCGTTATAATCTACCAAAATTCTCTGGACTCTGGGGAGGTACCAGCGGATTGGAAAGCAGCTAATGTAATGCCTCTGTTTAAAAAAGGGGGCAGACAAAAGGCAGGTAACTATAGGCTGGTTAGTTTAACATCTGTAGTGGGGAAAATGCTTGAAACTATCATTAAGGAAGAAATAGCGGGACATCTAGATAGGAATAATGCAATCAAGCAGACGCAACATGGATTCATGAAGGGGAAATCATGTTTAACTAATTTACTGGAATTCTTTGAGGATATAACGAGCATGGTGGATAGAGGTGTACCGATGGATGTGGTGTATTTAGATTTCCAAAAGGCATTCGATAAGGTGCCACACAAAAGGTTACTGCAGAAGATAGAAGTACGCGGATTCAGAGGAAATGTATTAACATGGATAGAGAATTGGCTGGCGAACAGAAAGCAGAGAGTCGGGATAAATGGGTCCTTTTCGGGTTGGAAATCGGTGGTTAGTGGTGTGCCACAAGGATCGGTGCTGGGATCACAACTGTTTACAATATACATAGATGACCTGGAAGAGGGGACAGAGTGTAGTGTAACAAAATTTGCAGATGACACTAAGATTAGTGGGAAAGCGGGTTGAGTAGAGGACACAGAGAGGCTGCAAAGAGATTTGGATAGGTTAAGCGAATGGGCGAAGGTTTGGCAGATGGAATACAATGTCGGAAAGTGTGAGGTCATCCACCTTGGGAACAAAAACAGTAAAAGGGAATATTATTTGAATGGGGAGAAATTACAACATGCTGAGGTGCAGAGGGACCTGGGGGTCCTTGTGCATGAATCCCAAAAAGTTAGTTTGCAGGTGCAGCAGGTAATCAGGAAGGCGAATGGAATGTTAGCCTTCATTGCGAGAGGGATGGAGTACAAAAGCAGGGAGGTCCTGCTGCAACTGTATAGGGTATTGGTAAGGCCGCACCTGGAGTACTGCGTGCAGTTTTGGTCACCTTACTTAAGGAAGGATATACTGGCTTTGGAGGGGGTACAGAGACGATTCACTAGGCTGATTCCGGAGATGAGGGGGTTACCTTATGATGATAGATTGAGTAGACTGGGTCTTTACTCGTTGGAGTTCAGAAGGATGAGGGGTGATCTTATAGAAACATTTAAAATCATGAAAGGGATAGACAAGATAGAGGCAGAGAGGTTGTTTCCACTGGTCGGGGAGATTAGAACTAGGGGGCACAGCCTCAAAATACGGGGGAGCCAATTTAAAACCTCCCAGAGGCTTGTGAATCTGTGGAATTCTCTGCCCAAGGAAGCAGTTGAGGAAAGCTCATTGAATGTATTCAAGTCACAGATAGATAGATTTTTAACCAATAAGGGAATTAAGGGTTACGGGGAGAGGGCGGGTAAGTGGAGCTGAGTCCACGACCAGATCAGCCATGATCTTATTGAATGGCGGAGCAGGCTCGAGGGGCTAGATGGCCTACTCCTGTTCCTAATTCTTATGTTCTTATGTTCTTATTCAGCGGACAGCAGCTTGTGAAGAATGACCTCGTGGTTGATGCCAAGCACAAAAAATTCCTGCAGCATTTCCCCCCAAAATCCAGCAAATTTTCAAGTTCCCGCAAGGCGTCTCAGGTCGGTGACATAACTCGCCTTCGGAGCGCTGGTGCATGTAGAAGTGATACGTGGCCATTAAGACGCTCTCCCTCGGATTGAGGAGGTTCCGAACCAGCGTGCACAACTCTGTATATTGCTTCTTCGCTGGTTTCTCCAGTGCTAGCAGATTCTTGATGAGGCCGTATGTTATATATGTAAACTTGTATTTACTCTGTACAGCCACCAGAGGGCTCATCCGATAGAGTCCCAAGGGATCCCATAATCCCTTGGGAGCACAGGTATTTAAGGAGGCCTCACAGGTTGGAGAGGTACTCTGGACACCTGCAATAAAAGACTAAGGTCACACTTTACTTTGAGCTCACAGTGTTTAGTCTGACTCTTTCTCCATACATAACAACTGGCGACGAGATACAGATAGCGAACCTAAAGATGCAGAGAACAGTGGGCATCCTGGAGAAATTCTCGGAGGGAGTTGATTGGGAAACTTTTGTGGAGTGACTCGAACAATATTTCGTGGCCAATGAGCTAGATGGGGAAGAGAATGCTGCCAAACGAAGGGCGATCCTCCTCACCGTCTGTATGGCCTCATGAAGAATCTGCTCACTCCAGCGAAACCCACGGAGAAATCATACGATGATTTGTGCACACTGGTCCAAGAGCATTTGAACCTGAAGGAAAGCGTTCTGATGGCGAAGTACCGGTTCTACACCTACAAAAGGTCTGAAGACCAGGAAGTGGCAAGTTATGTCGCTGAGCTAAGACGCCTTGCAGGACATTGTGAATTTGAAGGACATTTGGAGCACATGCTCAGAGATTTTTTCATACTTGGCATTGGCCACAAAACCATACTTCGCAAACTTTTGACTGTAGAGACCCCAATCTTAAGCAAGGCCATATCAATAGCCCAGGCATTCATTGCCACCAGTGAGAATACCAAGCAAATCTCCCAGCACACAAGTGCTGCTACAAGTACTGCGAACAAAGTGATGTTGTTTTCGAATTGCAACGTACAAGGCAGGTCACACAGACCTGCAGCTGCATGTCCACAGATGTCTCAGAGTCCACCAGGGTGATGAATGCAAGTCCATTAACACCTTGTTGGTGCTGCAGGGGTGATCATCGTTTCCATTCATGCTGATTCAAAGGGTATGTTTGCAAGGGCTGTGGAACAAGGGGACACCTCCAACATATGTACAGGCGAGCTGCTAATCCTGTTAAACCTGCAAACCACCATGTTGCAGAGGAGGACAGATCCATGGAGGATCACGATGAACCAGAGCCTCAGACCGAAGAGGCAGAGGTACATGGGGTGCACACATTCACCACGAATTGTCCCCCGATAATGCTGAATGTTGAACTAAATGGACTCCTGGTGTCAATGGAACTGGACATGGGCGCAAGCCAGTCCATCATGGGCAAAAAGGCTTTCGAAAGTGTGGTGCAACAAGGCCTCAAGGCCAGTATTAACTTCAATTCGTACGAAACTAAGAACTTACACGAAAGAACTGATTCCTGTAATTGGCAGTGCTACTGTAAAGGTCTCTTACGATGGAGCGGTGCACAAGCTACCACTCTGGGTGGTACCGACCGATGGTCCCAGGCTGCTCGGCAGGAGCTGGCTGGGAAAGATATGCTGGAACTGGGATGACGTCTGAGTGCTATCACCCACTGACGACACTTCGTGTGTCCAGGTCTTAAACAAGTTCCCTTCGCTGTTCAAACCAGGCATTGGGAAATTCCAAGGAGCAAAAGTGAAGATCCACCTAATTCCGGGGGCGCAACCCATCCATCACAAGGCGAGAGCAGTGCCGTACATGATGAGAGAAAGGATAAAGATCGAGATAGACCGGCTGCAACAAGAGGGCATCATTTCACCAATCGAGTTCAACGAGTGGGGCTAGCCCGATCGTTACTGTCCTCAAGGGAGACGGCACCATCAGAATCTGTGGCGATTACAAAGTAACTATCAATCGTTTCTCCCTGCAGGACCAATACCCACTACCAAAGGCTGCCGACCTCTTTGCAAAGCTGGCAGGAAGAAAGATGTTCACGAAGCTGGATCTGACTTCAGCCTTCATGATGCAGGAACCGGAGGAATCATCGAAGGGCCTCACCTGCATCAACACGCACAAAGGTTTTTTTATTTATAATAGGTGCCCGTTTGGAATTCGATCAGCGGCGGCGATATTCCAGAGAAACATGGAAAACTTACTGAAGTCAGTCCCACACACCGTGGTCTTCCAGGACAACATCTTGGTCACAGGTCGGAACACAGCCAAGCATCTGCAGAACCTGGAGGAGGTTCTTAGTCGATTCAACCACGTGGGGCTCAGGTTAAAACGCTCGAATTACGTTTTCCTGGCGCCTGAAGTGGAGTTCTTGGGAAGGAAGATTGTGGCGGACGGCATCAGGCCCACCTTTCGAGAATGCAATCGAGAATGCACCGAGGCCACAGAATGTGACGGAGCTGCGGTCGTTTCTGGGACTCCTGAACTACTTTAGTAACTTCTTACCAGGTCTCAGCACACTGTTAGAACCACTGCATGTTTTGCTACGAAAAGGAGATGAATGGGTTTGGGGCAAAAGCCAAGAAAATGCCTTTGTTAAAGTGAGAAAATTGTTATGCTCAAACAAATTGCTTGTGTTGTATGATCGATGTAAGCGTTTGGTACGAGCATGTGCTGTGTTGTCATATGGCATCGGGTGTCTATTGCAAAACGCTAATGATTTCGGGAAACTGCAACCGGTTGCTTGTGATTCCAGGAGTCTGTCCAAGGCTGAGAGAGCCTATAGCATGATTGAGAAAGAAGCGTTAGCGTGTGTCTATGAGGTAAATGCATCAATACCTGTTTGGGCTAAAATTTGAATTGGAAACTGACCATAAGCCACTCATATCCCTGTTTTCCGAGAGTAAATACCAAAGCATCAGCCCGCATCCAGAGATAGGCGCTCACGTTGTCTGCATACAACTACGCCATCCGCCACAGGCCTGGCACAGAAAACTGCGCCGATGCTCTCAGTAGATTGCCATTGCCCACCACGGGCGTGGAAATGGCACAGCACGCAGATCTAGCCATGTTTATGGAAGCATTTGAGAGTGAGCAATCACCCGTCACTGCCCGGCAGATCAAAACCTGGATGAGCCAGGACCCCTTATTATCCCTAGTCAAAAGCTGTGTGCTTCATGGGAGCTGGTCCAGTGTCCCAGTGGAAATACAGGAAGAGATAAAGCCGTTCCAGCGGCGCTAAGATGAAATGTCTATACAGGCAGACTGTGGGGCAATCGTGTAGTGGTTCCCAAGAAGGGCACAGACACCTTCATCAATGACCTCCACAGTATCCACCCAGGCATCGTAATGATGAAAGCAATAGCCAGATCCCACGTGTGGTGGCCCGGTATCGATGCAGATTTAGAGTCCTGCGTTCACAGATGTAATACATGCTCGCAGTTAAGCAATGTACCCAGGGAGGTGCCGCTAAGTTTATGGTCTTGGCCCTCCAAACCGTGGTCTAGGGTACACGTCGACTATGCAAGCCCGTTCTTGGGTAAAATGTTCCTTGTGGTTGTAGATGCGTACTCCAAGTGGATTGAATGTGAGATAATGTCGGCTTGCACGTCTGCTGCCACTACTGAAAACCTGCGGGCCATGTTTGCCAGTGCTGAGTTCAAAGAATTCGTGACCCGGAATGGGATCAAACATGTCACATCTGCCCCGTTTAAATCAGCGTCCAATGGTCAGGAAGAGAGAGCAGTGCAAATCATCAAGCAAGGCTTGAAGAGAGTAACTGAAGGCTTGCTGCAGACTCGCCTATCCCGAGTCCTGCTTAGCTACCGCACGAGACCCCACTCACTCACTGGGATCCCACCTGCTGAACTGCTCATGAAAAGAGCACTTAAGACAAGGCTCTCGTTAGTTCACCCTGATCTACATGAACAGGTAGAGAGCAGGCGGCTTCAACAAAGTACATACCATGATAGCGCAAATCCGTCACGCGAGATTGAAATCAATGATTCTGTATTTGTATTGAATTATGGACAAGGTCCCAAGTGGCTTCCTGGCACTGTTGTGGCCAAAGAGGGGAACAGGGTGTTTCGGGTCAAACTTTCAAATGGACTCATTCACCAGAAACACTTGGACCAAATCAAACTCAGATTCACGGACTATCCTGAGCAACCCACCTTGGACCCTATCTTTTTTGATCCTCAACATACACACCAGTAGCAACCAGCACCATGGTTGACCACGAAGCAGAACCCATCATCCACAGCAGACCAGCAGGGCCCAACACACCAGGCAGCCCAGCAAGGCCAGCTGTCCAGCAACCCAGTGAGGACCCAACAAATGATTCAACAACACCAGCTTTCACACCAAGACGATCAACCAGGGCAAGAAGGGCCCCAGATTGACTCACATTGTAAATAGTTACACTATTGACTTTTGGGGGGGGGAGAGTGTTGTTATATATATAAGCTTGTATTTACTCTGTACAGCCACCAGAGGGCTCATCCCCTGGAGTCCCAAGGGATCCCTTAATCCTTGGGAGCACAGGTATTTAAGGAGGCCTCACCAGTTGGAGGGACACTCTGGAGATCTGCAATAGAAGACTAAGGTCACACTTTACTTTGAGCTCACAGTGTTCAGTCTGACTCTTTCTCCATACATCACACCGTATATTGTGGACCCACACACGGTGAGGAGACTTGCCCTGCGCTTGATTGCTTTATCGTCCCCATCCAGCTCGTTGGCCACAACGTATTGGTCGAGTCGCTCAATGAAGGCTTCCCAATCATCACCCTCTACAAATCTCTCTAAAATACCAATGGCAGCCATGACCACGTGAAAGTTCGTAATCTGTTACTCGTCACCAATTGTTAAGTATGGAAGAACTCCACAAGACTGAGTACTGTGAGCTAAAACTAATGTGACCTTAGTCTCTTTAATATAACTCCAGAGTGCCTAAGCAGCATGGCAGACAACCTTTTTTACTCCCTTGCACGAGGTGCGCAGGTGACCCGTGGGCCTCCAACAGTTGCGCCCTCTGGTGGCAAGTCTTACACAGTTACGATGTTTATATACATAACACAAACTAGCACCATAGCTCTAATACAAAGCCAGAGATGGGGCCTGAAATGTATGCACCTGTGAGTATGCTCACCGGTTTGTAGAGCTGTTGAGACTTGGCCTGGAGGGTGGGTGCATGGAGCAGTCCCGTGCAACAAATTTTTAAGCCGGTTCACGGGCTCCCAGGCCACCTGCAATTTCTGCGGTCTGGAAGAGTCCATGTTCCACGTTGTTAGTGAATGTACGAGGTTGCAGCCCATGTTCCATTATTTAAAAGGGCTGCTCCTCAATTTCTGGCTGCATTTCAGTCCCACACTCCTGATCTTTGGGCACCCTGTGCGGAGGGGAGCGGGTAGGTCCGAAGGCCTCCTTGTAGGACTGCTCCTGGGCACGGCCAAGGGTGCCATCAGCCGGTCCAGGCAGCGGGTGGTCGAGGGGGTCATTCAGCCTGACTGCCTGCCTCTCTTCCGCGCCTACATCCGGGCCAGGGTGTCCTTAGAGATGGAGCACGCGGTGTCCACCGGTACGCTCGCGGCCTTCCGCGAGAGGTGGGCGCCGGAGGGACTGGAGTGCATCATCACCCCCGGCAAACAAATTTTAATTTGATTTTATGTTTTAAAGTTTAATTTGTTTTAATTGCTGGGTTTTAGTGTCCCCCTTCCCTTTTATAGGGGGCACTTGTAAATTATATGATGTTAATGCCCCCCAAAAAAATCACAAAAAAACCCCACAAAAAAAATCCCCAAAAAAACAAAAAAATAAAAAAAAAGAGGGCAGTTAAAAGCGCCTGGAGTGTCCCCCAGATCGGGGGGCACTCGATCTAATGCTTATTTTGTCCCCCCCCCCCCAAAAGAGTTGTAGAGCTGTTGAGACTTGGCCTGGAGGGTGGTGCACGGAGCAGTCCCATGTAACAAATTTTTAAGTCGGTTCACGGGCTCCCAGGCCGCCTGCAATTTCTGCGGTCTGGAAGAGTCCGTGTTCCATGTTTTTATGGAGTGTGCGAGGTTGCAGCCCTTGTTTCATTATTTAAAGGGGCTACCCCTCAATTTCTGGTTGCACTTCAATCCCACATTCCTGATCTTTGGGCACTCTGTGCGGAGGGGAACGGGTTGGTCCGAGGGCCTTCTCGTAGGACTGCCCCTGGGCACGGCCAAGGGTGCCATCAGCCGGTCCAGGCGGCGGGTGGTCGTTCAGCCTGACTGCCTGCCTCTCTTCCGCGTGTACATCCGCGCCAGGGTGTCCCTGGAGATGGAGCACGCGGTGTCCACCGGTACGCTCGCGGCCTTCCGCGAGAGGTGGGCGCCGGAGGGACTGGAGTGCATCGTCACGCCCGGCAACCAAATTTTAATTTGATTTTATATATTTTAAAGTTTAATTTGTTTTAATTACTGGGTTTTAGTGTCCCCCTTCCCTTTTATTGGGGGCACTTGTAAATTATGGTTTTAGTGCCCAAAAAAAAAAGAAAAAAAAACTACAAAAAAAAATACAAAAAACCCCCCAAAAAGAGCAAAAATGGGCAGTTGAAAAGTGTTTGGAGTGTGGGGGACACTTGATTTAATGTTCATTTTGTTTCCAACCAGAAAGAGTTGTAGAGCTGTTGAGACTTGGCCTGGAGGGTGTTGCATGGAGCAGTCCTGTGCAACAAATTTTTAAGTCGGTTCACGGGCTCCCAGGCCGCCTGTAATTTCTGCGGTCTGGAAGAGTCCATGTTCCATGTTTTTATGGAATGTGCGAGGTTGCAACCCCTGTTTCATTATTTAAAGGGACTGCTGTTCAATTTCTGGTTGCACTTCAGTCCCACACTCCTGATTTTTGGGCACCCTGTGCGGAGGGGAACGGGTAGGTCCAAGGGCCTCCTCGTAGGACTGCTCCTGGGCATGGCCAAGGGTGCCATCAGCCGGTCCAGGCGGCGGGCGGTCGAGGGGGTCGTTCAGCCTGACTGCCTGCCTCTCTTCCATGCGTACATTTGTGCCAGGGTGTCCTTAGAGATGGAGCACGTGGTGTCCACCGGTACGCTCGCGGCCTTCCGCGAGAGGTGGGCACCGGAGGGACTGGAATGCATCGTCACCCCGGCAACCAAATTTTAATTTGATTTTATATGTTTTAAAGTTTAATTTGTTTTACTGCCGGTTTTAGTGTCCCCCCCACCCCCGTCTTTTATAGGGGGCACTTGTAAAATTTATGATTTTAAAGCCCCAAAAAAACACAAAAAAACCCCACAAAAAAAAAACAAAAAAAAAGGGCAGTTGAAAAGTGTCTGGAGTGTCCCCCAGATCGGGGGGCACTTGATTTAATGGTTATTTTTGTCCCCCAAAAAGAGTTGTAGAGCTGTTGAGACTTGGCCTGGAGGGTGATGCTCGGAGCAGTCCAGTGCAACAAATCTTTAAGTCGGTTCATGGGCTCCCAGGCCGCCTGTAATTTCTGCGGTCTGGAAGAGTCCGTGTTCCATGGTTTTATTGAATGTGTCAGGTTGCAGCCCTTATTCCATTATTTGAATGGGCTGCTCCTCAAATTCTGGTTGCACTTCAGTCCCACACTCCTGATCTTTGGGCACCCTGTGCGGAGGGGAGCGGGCAGGTCGGAAGGCCTCCTCGTAGGACTGCTCCTGGACATGGCCAAGGGGGCCATCATCCGGTCCAGGCAGCGGGCGGTCGAGGGGGTCGTTCAGACCAACTGCCTGCCTCTCTTCCACGATTACATCCGAGCCAGGGTGTCCCTGGAGATGGAGCACGCGGTGTCCACCGGTACGCTCACGGCCTTCCGCGAGAGGTGGTCACCGGAGGGACTGGAGCGCATCATCACCCCCGGCAACCAAATTTTAATTTGATTTTATATGTTTAAAGATTAATTTGTTTACTGTGCCAGTTTTTAGTGCCCCCCCTTTTAGCCAGGGGGCACTTGTATTATTTGTGTTTTAGTGCGCTCAAAACCCCCCCCAAAAAAAACAAGGGGGCACTTGGTTGAAAGTGTTTGAGGTGTGCCCCCCCCCTTTAATCAGGGGGCACTTGATTTACTTGTTTAATTGTTTCCTACAAAATAGTTGTAGAGCTGTTGAGACTTGGCCTGGAGGGTGTTGCACGAGCAGTTCTGTGCAATTTATTTTTAAGTCAGTTCACGGACTCCCAGGCCGCCTACAATTTCTGCGGCCTGGAGGAGTCCGTGTTCCATGTGTATATTGAGTGTGCGAGGTTGCAGCCCCTCTTCCAATATCTGAAGGGGCTGCTCCTCAAATTCTGGTTGCACTTCAGTCCCACGCTCTTGATTTTTGGGCATCCTGTGCAGAGGGGAGCAGGCAGGTCGGAAGGCCTCCTCGTAGGACTGCTCCTGGACACGGCCAAGGTGGCCATTAACCGGTCCAGGCAGCGGGTCGAGGGGGTTGGTCAGCCCGACTGCCTGCCTCTCTTCCGCAGGTACATTCGAGTCAGGGTGTCCTTGAAGATGGAGCACGCGGTGTCCACCCGTACGCTCGCGGCCTTCCACGAGAGGTCGGCGATGGAGGGACTGGGGTGCATCATCATCCCCGGGAACCAAACTTTAATTTGATTTAAGTTGATGGTCAAAAGTTAATTTATTTATTTATCAGTTTTAGTGCCTCCCGTTAATAAGGGGGCATTTGATTTATGGTTTTACAAAAATAGTTGTCGAGCTGTTGATTTGTGAGTGGCTTAGCCAGTCACGTGATGTTCATAAGACTCAATAAAACCCCAGCCAGTTGGGTTCAGGGGATCCACGATGAGGTAGATGGTTGTGAGCCTGGTGAATAAATTGGTAATATGTAGTGTGATTGTTAAACCTTTACTAATAAGCCAACTAGTTCTTAATAGCAATATGTTGCTATGAATTCTTAAGCAAATAACTTGTGAAGCAAATACATTACAGGGCCCAGCTTGATTTCTGGAGGTGGTATGGGGAGAAATTCAACCCACGACCACCTGTTTTACAGCTGAAAAAAGGACGGCCAGCAGTCGAAAATTGCGGGCAGTTCGGTTAGTTGTATCAGGTATTGGGAGGGATCTAACCAGGGGTCACTCCAAAAAAATGCCCCAGGAAGTACAGAGTTACTGCCTGGTTGGAAGCAACGCTGCAGCTACTGATCTGAGACCGTTGTAAGTGCGTAAGTGACAGCAAGTTTGGATTTCAAAAAGCCTGATGATCGTAGAAGAAGAGACTGAAAATGGAGCTCCACATTGTTGAGGGCCTGGGAAGGAATAACTGAGTTGGAGACTTTGCAATGAATCTTGATTTCAGTACAGTTGAGGAACAGCAATTGGTTTCAGAACCTCCGGTTTCATAAGCGCTCTGCCTCTTGATTGCTATCCATTGATCCCTACTGGAAAGTGCACCTGTGGACAGATTCAGGCTCACCAGTGAGGACCCTCATGGATTAGAAGTATAGTGGCTCTGTCAGGGCTGACACATGTCAATGGTTATTTGGAACTGGAGCTTAGTCTTGAACCAATGCCTTGAAGAGAGGAATGAGAAGAAAAACATTAGAAGCACAAAGAAAGATGAAGTTATAAAGAAAGGTCACTTCTGAAATGCTAATCTTTTTTTATCTGATTGACCTAAGATGCGTTCCCAGCATGTTCTATTTTCACCCGAACAATCTATCATAATATAAGAATTTATATCATGAATAATCTTCCTTTATAAACAAAACTAGCAAAAATATGTGTAGCAGAAAACTGTTTCAATATTAATATATTTCACAGCGAATTCCTGACAAATGAATGTTAAGATTTCATTGTTTCCATCAGATTCTGCAACACTTGAACCCACATTTAAAATGTTCTGAGACTCTTGGCGCAGTTATCATACATGTATACAGTAATTTTAACGCACAAAGAAACTTTAAAATGTTCAGGCAGATCTTTAGAGATTGCTTTTGGGAGTCACCAGTGCCAGCTTCGTGTACCTGTATGCTAATTTCAGAATGCTCGTGGCCGAGGGTTTTGTATCGAGTAAACAGCCGGCTTCTGTTTTCACTCGTTCATTGTTCCACAAATCTTCTCGGTGTTGTATTTCTGTAACATTAAATTCAGTATTTTCGAAACAATAATCCTGAAACCAGACTGTTTACTATTGTAATAAAAACAGATAATGCTGGAAATCTCAGCAGGTCACGCAGCACCAGTGGAGAGAAAGAGAGTTAACATTTCGGGTCTATGACCCTTCATAGACTGAAACATTAATGCTGTTTCTCTCCACTGGACAGTAAAAGGTGCACACTTGTTCATAGGGGATGCATATACCACTTATGGAAGTGACAGGTGAGGCTTATCCAGACAGAATATATACAACAACAGCAACTTGTATTTATATAGCGCCTTTAATGTAGTGAAATGCCCAAGGTGCTTCACAGGAGTATTATGAGATAAAAAATGTACAACAACACATAAATGATGCCAGAGTTCCTATCTGGTATTGAAGACTGGAGGGTTTTCTGTCTTAATGGAATTCCTGATATGCACTCCCATTGGGCCGGGTATCTCTGTATTGAGAACATGAATTAGTAAAATTGACCCTCAAATCTCTAGTCTCATTAAGTCTTACCAACTAGCTGCTTGAGACATTTTGTTCTGCGATCACAGTTCAAGAAAAATAAGCTAACTACACCTCCATTAAATTTGCCTGACTTACATCTCTATTATCACTGCCTGATAGTATTTTGAAGACTTGACATTTTGCCCAGATGACATTAGAATGGGATTACGCGGAATCTACCGGTATGCTTGAAGTCTTGCGCTGGTGGGCACCACTGGCTAGGGGCGTTCTAATAGATGGGTATAATAATATTGTCATTTAATATATTTTATTTTTGCATTGTATTAGTAGTGCCCTTCTTTTGTTTGGGCATTTGTAGAATGTATTTTATATTGAGTGGCACTGGGTCAACCCCCGATACCACCTTATTGACCTATTAGTGGAGTCCAAATTCAGATGTTTTAGTAATTTGTGTTCAAAAATAGAAAAAAAAACTACCTGTCATTATTAAAGATCCATCCACTTGCAGCTTTTTTGCTCCAATGAAAACATATTTAATTTAATGTGGATCGCATCGGCATATCCTAAAGTTCTAAGTGCTGAAATGATCATTTTTGGTCTTCTCTATACCCCCTCCAATGAATCAATTACTCAGTGAACACAAGTCCTCAAGAAGAGCAGTCCCTAAACTAGCCCTAATTGGAACTAAACCAACAGCCCCACTCAGAGGCCACGATTTGGCCAATCGTGGCGTTTCCAGTGCGGCCATGGTAGGTGGGGGGCTGCGACCCTATTCCTGGCTGCAGCCCGCACTGTGTAAAGATTCTTTCTCTGATTGGGGTTGTTAAGCCTGCCCAGCGAGGTTCCCGGCCAATTAGAAACATAGACAATCGGTGCAGGAGTAGGCCATTCGGCCCTTCGAGCCTGCACCGCCATTCGATAAGATCATGGCTGATCACTCCCTCAGTACCCCTTTCCTGCTTTCTCTCCATACCCTTTGATCCCCTTAGCCGTAAGGGTTATATCTAACTCCCTCTTGAATATATCCAATGAACTGGCATCAACAATTCTCTGCGGCAGGGAATTCCATAGGTTAACAACTCTCTGAGTGAAGAAGTTTCTCCTCATCTCAGTCCTAAGTGGTCTACCCCTTATCCTAAGACTATATCCCCTGGTTCTGGACTTCCCCAACATCGGGAACATTCTTCCCGCATCTAACCTGTCCAGTCCTGTCAGAATCTTATAGGTTTCTATGAGATCCCCTCTCATTCTGCTAAACTCCAGTGAATAAAGGTCCAGTAATCCAGTCTCTCCTCACATGACAGTCCAGCCATCCCTGGAATCAGTCTGGTGAACCTTCGCTGCACTCCCTCAATAGCAAGAATGTCCTTCCTCAGATTAGGAGACCAAAACTGAACACAATATTCCAGGTGAGGCCTCACTAAGACCCTGTACAACTGCAGTAAGACCTCCCTGCTCCTGTATTCAAATCCCCTAGCTATGAAGGCCAACATACCATTTGCCTTCTTCACCGCCTGCTGTACCTGCATGCCCACTTTCAGTGACTGATGAACCATAACACCCAGGTCTCATTGCACCTCCCCTTTTCCTAATCTGCCGCCATTCCGGTAATATTCTGCCTTCTTGTTTTTGCCCCCAAAGTGGATAACCTCACATTTATCCACATTATACTGCATCTGCCATGTATTTGCCCACTCGCCTAACCTGCCCAAGTCACCCTGCAGCCTCTTAGCTTCCTCCTCACAGCTCACACCGCCACCCAGTTTAGTGTCATCAGCAAACTTGGAGATATTACACTCAATTCCATCATCTAAATCATTAATATATATTGTAAATAGCTGGAGTCCCAGCACTGAACCCTGCGGCACTCCACTAGTCACTACCTACCATTCTGAAAAGGACCCATTTATCCCGACTCTCTGCTTCCTATCTGCCAACCAGTTCTCTATCCACATCAGTACATTACCCCCAATACTATGTGCTTTGATTTTGCACACTAATCTCTTGTGTGGGACTTTGTCAAAAGCCTTTTGAAAGTCCAAATACACCACATCCACTGGTTCTCCCTTGTCCACTCTACTGGTTACATTCTCAAAAAATTCCAGAAGATTTGTCAAGCATGATTTCCCTTTCATAAATCCATGCTGACTTGGACCGATCCCTGTCACTGCTTTCCAAATGTGCTGCTATTTCATCCTTAATGATTGATTCCAACATTTTCCCCACTACTGATGTCAGGCTAACCGGTCTATAATTACCTGTTTTCTCTCTCTCTTCCTTTTTAAAAAGTGGTGTTACATTAGCAATCCTCCAGTCCATAGGAACTGATCCAGAGTCGATAGACTGCTGGAAAATTATCACCAATGCATCCACTATTTCCAGGGCCACTTCCTTAAGTACTCTGGGATGTAGACTATCAGGCCCTGGGGATTTATCGGCCTTCAATTCCATCAATTTCCCTAACACAATTTCCCGCCTAATAAGGATATCCTTCACTTCCTCCTTCTCACTGGACCCTCGGTCCCCTACTACATCCGGAAGGTTATTTGTATCTTCCTTTGTGAAGACAGAACCGAAGTACTTGTTCAATTGGTCTGCCATTTCTTTGTTCCCCATTATAAATTCACCCGAATCCGACTGCAAGGGGCCTGCGTTTGTCTTCACTCATCCTTTTCTCTTCACATATCTGTACAAGCTTTAGCAATCAGTTTTTACGTTTCCGGCAAGCTTCCTCTCGTACTCTATTTTCCCCTTCTTAATTAAACCTTTTGTCCTCCTCTGCTGAATTCTAAATTTCTCCCAGTCCTCCGGTTTGCTGCTTTTTCTGGCTAATTTGTATGCCTCTTCCTTGGATTTAACACTATCCTTAATTTCCCTTGTTAGCCACGGTTAAGCCACCTTCCCCGTTTTATTTTTACTCCAGACAGGGATGTACAATTGTTGAAGTTCATCCATATGATCTTTAAATGTTTGCCATTGCCTACCCACCGTCAACCCTTTAAGTGTCATTTGCCAGTCTATTCTAGCCAATTCGCACCTCATATCGTCAAAGTTACCTTTCCTTAAGTTCAGGACCCTAGTTTCTGAATTAACTTTGTCACTCTCCATCTTAATAAAGAATTCTACTATATTATGGTCACTCTTCCCCAAGGGGCCTTGCACAACAAGATTGCTAATTAGTCCCTTCTCATTACACATCACCCAGTCTGGGATGGTCAGCTCTCTGGTTGGTTCCTTGACATATTGGTCTAGAAAACTATCCCTAATACACTCCAGGAAATCTTCCTCCACCGCATTGCTACCAGTTAGGTTAGCCCAATCAATATGTAGATTAAAGTCGCCCATGATTACTGCTGTACCTTTATTGCACACATCCCTTATTTCTTGTTTGATGCTGTCCCCAACCTCATACTATTCGGTGGCCTGTACACAACTCCCACTAGCATTTTCTTCCCTTTGGTATTCCGTAGCTCCACCCATACCGATTCCACATCATCCAAGCTGATGTCCTTCCTTACAATTGCATTCATTTCCTCTTTAACCAGCAACGCCACCCCGCCTCCTTTTCCTTTCTGTCTATCCTTCCTAAATGCTGAATACCCTTGGATGTCGAGTTCCCAGCCTTGGTCACCCTGGAGCCATGTTTCTGTGATGCCAGTCACATCGTATCCGTTAACTGCTATCTGCACAGTTAATTCGTCCACCTTATTACGAATACTCCTCGCATTGAGGCACAGAGCCTTCAGGCTTGTCTTTTTAACACACTTTGACCTTTTAGAATTTTGCTGTAAAGTGGCCCATTTTGTTTTTTACCTTGGGTTTCTCTGCCCTCCACTTTTACTATTCTCTTTTCTCTCTTTTGCTTCTGTCTCCATTTTATTTCCCTCTGTCTCCCTGCATAGGTTCCCATCCCCCTGCCATATTAGTTTAACTCCTCCCAAACAGCACCAGCAAACACTTCCCCTAGAACATTGGTTCCGGTCCTGCCCAGGTGCAGACCGTCCGGTTTGTACTGGTCCCACCTCCCCCAGAACCAGTTCCAATGCCCCAGGAATTTGAATCCCTCTCTTTTGCACCACTCCTCAAACCATGTATTTATCTGAGCTATCCTGCGATTCCTACTCTGACTAGCACATGGCACTGGTAGCAATCCTGAGATTACTACTTTTGAGGTCCTACTTTTTAATTTAACTCCTAGCTCCCTAAATTCGTCTCGTAGGACCTCATCCCGTTTTTTTACCTATATCGTTGGTACCTATATGTACCACGACAACTGGTTGTTCACCCTCCCTTTTTAGAATGTTCTGCACCTGCTCCGAGATATCCTTGACCCTTGCACCAGGGAGGCAACGTACCATCCTGGAGTCCCGGTTGCGGCCGCAGAAACATCCATCTATTCCCCTTACAATTGAATCCCCGATCACTATCGCTCTCCCACTCTTTTTCCTGCCCTCCTGTGCAGCAGAGCCACCCACGGTGCCATGAACATGGCTGCTGCTGCTCCCCCCTGATGAGTCATTCCCCTCAACAGTACCCAAAGCGGTGTATCTGTTTTGCAGGGGGATGATCGCAGGGGACCCCTGCACTACCTTCCTTGCACTGCTCTTCCTGCTGGTCTTCCATTCCATATCTGACTTTGTACCCCTTTTCCTGCGGTAAGACCAACTCGCTGAACGTGCTATTCACGTCATTCTCAGCATCGTGGATGCTCCAGAGTTCATCCACCCACAGCTCCAGTGCCGCAATGCGGTCCGTCAGGAGCTGCAGGCAGAGACACTTCCCACACACGTAGTCGTCAGGAAGCAGGTCTGATGATGTCATTTGCTGATGTGTTATCGGTTTCCTCAAAGGGACTATGTCCACATAAATTTTGTCAGTTCTTCTGTCAGTGTTTTGCAGCATTGTGGTGCTAAAAACACTGACAAAGGTGTACAGCTGCACCCAGGCTCTCCCATGATTCCCTCCAGATGCTTATGGGTCCAGTGCAGCATCAGGTGATCATAATGGGACTCTGAGGACCAAGTTGAGATTTTTTCAAGGGCACTGATGCTGATGGACTAGATGGCAGCTGAAGTTGAGATGACAGAAGCGATCTGTCAATGGTGAGAGAGTTTGCTCAAAGGAGGTGACATGGATGGAGCGTTCACTGCAAACACTTCCAAACTGCATACAGCTCAAAAATGTCTTCGAAATCCTGATGGTTTCAGCTTCTGAGCTTGAAAAGTGAACAGCTGTGAAATGGTAGCTTTTATACCACTTCTGCAGTTATCAAGATGATCGCAGGGGACCCCTGCACTACCTTCCTTGCACTGCTCTTCCTGCTGGTAGAGTTGTTGAGAGGCCGACACACTTACCCGAGGGACGTGAACCTCATAAAAAAACTTGGAAAAATATTAAGTGGTATGTACCTAGTAAAATTCTTTTTAAATACCTTTAAAGTACCACGTAATGATGTTAATTGGCTGGCCTGCTAATTGATGTCGGGTCTGTGAACCGCAGCCTGACCCGACACTTCAGAAACTTACCAGGAGGCGGGTTTAGAGCGGACTTCCGCCCTGCTGTCAATCGCGGCCATTTTGACAGCGGGCCCACCTCCAAACTCGCACTCGTAGGGCTGGTAAGATTCCGGCCAGAGAGTGTAGTTAATGTGAGAAATGAAAATGCCATTCTCGTGCAACCAGAACTGCACATTGAACTTATATTTAAGGCACAGTATTGGAACACAGTGTTTGATGATAACACTGAGTGACTAAGGTGGAAAAATGTTCCACTCCCAGCACAGAGATCCTCAACCTGAGGAATTCAATCATTCAAAAAAGAATAAGTGATGTTACAGGTTGACAGATCTTCAGAGATCCCTTTGGGAGGGTTCAGGCCCCCAGCTCTGCCACTTGTGTCACTTGAGGTTGCTTATATCCTAAATTCAGACTGCTTATGCTGAGGGTTGTGTATCTAGTAAAAGCACAAGAGTTCACTTCTGGTTTCATTAAGTCCTAATAACCAAAGGAAAGGAAAAGCTGACAGAATCAGCCCCTTGTGGCTGATCACAGGTTCTGGAACAACACTTGACAGTCCCCAAACAAGACTGAACCAGATGGTCATGTTTGAACTGATAAGCTTGATAACTGCAAACTGTAAACGATCATAAAGTTGCAGTAAATTGCAAATGCAATAAAATTAAAATCATAGAAGTATACAGCCCATCGTACCTGCGCCAGCTATTTGAAAGAGCTATCCAATTGGTCCCACTCCCCTCCTCTTTTTCCATAGCCGTGCAACTTTTTTTCTTTTCAAGTATATACCTGTAATGTATGGACCTGTGAGTAAGCTCACAGGTTTGTAGAGCTGTTGCAGTGTGAGTGGCTTAGCCAGTCACGTGATGTTCACAAGACTCAATAAAACCCCAGTCAGTTGGATCATCCACGATGAGGTATGCAGTTGTGAGCCTAGTGGATGAACTGGTAATCTGTAGCATGATTGTTAAATCTTTGTAAATAAACTAACTAGTTCTCAATACCTATGAATTCTTAAGCAAAGAACCATGAAGCAAATACATTACAACAGCCAATTCCGTTTTGCAACTTTTCCTCTTACTATAGAATCTGTTTCCACCACACTTTCAGACAGTGCATTCCAAATCATATCAACTTGTTGCATTAAAAAATTCTCCTCATATCCCCTCTGCCTCTTTTGTCAATGATCTTAAATCTGTGTCCTTTGGTTACTGACCCTGCCGCCAGTGGAAATATTTTCTCCTTATTTATCAAACCTTTCATAACTTAGATTAAATGTTCTTACAGGTCCCATTGTTTCAACAACTTGCACAATGAGTTCACCCTGGTATGCACGAAAAAAAGTGCAGGAAATAAAATATACCGTACAGAGGGAAGCACTGACCAGGATCTGGAAACGTGGACACAACACAACCAAAACAGTGGGGGGAGGGGGGAACCATAAATACCATAAGGAGATAATGAGAAACAGTCACAATCAGGTCAGACAAGCACAATAATTTGATTATAAATCTCCAAATTACGCCTGAAGGTGCAACTGTTTTTGCATTGTTTAGCTTCATGTGAAGGAGTGTTGTTGATGGGAAGAGGAAACATAAATTCTAGCCCATACAATTTTTTTAAGGTTTCTCTTTATTCAGGCTTTACTGATCAAGTAATATTGCTACTGGGGAATGGAACACTTTTTCACCCAATATTAAAATCAGGCATTTCCAGAGATCAGATGACAGCTAAAGTTTTCCTCTAAAAGATATACCTCATACAATACTTAGATGAATGCCCCCTTCTATATCTATGTGACATTTGCTTTTCTGCCATCAATCAGATTACTAGTTTAGTGTGACTCTGTGACAAATTATTGGCAGTTATGTGCAGTGGATTCATGTCCTCAAGTGAGTGGGTGGAGAAAGTGCAAACTAATTTCACTGAGGACTTTCCACAACCAGTGGAGACTGTCATCCTGTTTACCTGCATTCCAACAGTGACTGCACTTTGCTGGCTGTGCAGCACCTTGATAACGTGAAAGGTGGTATATAAATGCAAATATCTGCACTTTATTTTTTATCAGTGTCCCAGTTCCTTGGGATGAAAGGATAGTGTGTTAATTCATTATAAAATCCTCTCTGTTTTTAATAAGAACATGTTTCCCCGTTTTAAATTGTTTGTTTTGCTCCTAATGTAAAAGAAGTATTATTCTTTAACTGAGCACTGATGGATTAAAATCACCCATATTGTGATCGATCACAACTGCAAATAAAAAAATATACACTGGCATTGTTAATTTCCCACAATATCCATCATTTACAATCATTAAAAACCTGCGTCACTTCCCATTTGCACCCTGACTCCATTTTCCAGATACTACATGGTACATTGATAGACACAATAGGCCCACTATCATCAAGCTTATCACCGTACCAACCCAGAGCCACTGTGGCGGGAGGTGGAATCGATAGGCTCAAAGGCTTGATTCTTTATAAAATAAACAATAAACTGGTGAATGGCACAGCATAATAGTATTCTGACACTCTGTGCCAAAGTAAAGAAGGATTGTGAGTAGGATGGTTGCTCATTCATTCAGCTATGAATGCTGCATAATACCGACAGACCTAAAAAGGAGTGCAGAAAATAAAAATAAAAATAAAACATGGGCAAAAAAATTAATAAAACTGTACTCTCAAGAGGAATAAAGGGCTGGATTTTTGGCTCACATGCCTCAGTTAGCGTGGGCATCCAGCTTTTACTGCCCAGCCAGCAAATTCAGCTCATGGTTAGCGGCAGCACAAAAACTTATCGCCCCGCCCTCTAGTTTCACTGAGATCATGACGTTAATTATTATGCAACGCTCTGCTAGCGCCCGGATTCAAATTTCAGCCCTAAAACGACTCATTAAACGCCCGCCCCAGGCAACGTCTGAAAAAACAGGCATTCCCAGGGTGCAGCAGGGGATATTTAAATGTAGGGAGGAGGATCCTACATCACAGGTCACATTGACTGCAACGGTTGCGCACAGCACGCTGTGTGAAGCTCCGACTCGAAAGCGCCAGTTTTATCTGCCATTACAGTGTCCTTACAAGGTCAGTGAGAGAATTTAATGGGGGCATTACTAGTTCGCCAGCGTATCATGCTTCATGCTACTGAAGGGCTCTTGGCCATGTTGGCCCGCAGATGAGGAGAGACCAAGGAGCAGAGCTTACTCCCCACGGGTTTACAGACACCAATGCTCATACCTCCAGCTCTCTGAGGAGCAGTGTGTGAGAAAGCTGCACTTTCTTAAGGAAGTGCTGACAGAGATATGCCATCTCCTACAGGCAGACCGATGCCTGGACCGCTCTGGAGGCAGCCTTCAATATTCCCCTCAACAGGTTTCTGAATTCATTGTGGTGTGCTGTATATTATAAGGGGCCAGGCACTGCCAGTGGGAATTGCAGGCCCACCTCAGGAGGAGGAGGACAATGAAGAGGAGCCTGGCGAGGGCCCCATTGGATAGCCACACCATCCACGAGGGAGGCAGTGTGGAGATGCTGCCAGACCAAGAGTCGCACAACGCCAGCTCATAATGGACCGGTTCTCCTAAATGGAGGAAACTGAGGGATGGAGCTAATAGTGGACACGATGACCGGAATCTTCCCAGCCCTGCGAGTGCAGGTTTGGAGGCGGACCCGCTGTCAAAATGGCTTTGATTGACAGCAGGGTGGGATCCCGCTCTGGACCCGCCTCCGCGTGAGTTTCTCAACTGTCAGGTCGGTGTTTGGATTGCTGACCTGACTGCAAGCAGCGGGACAGGTAATTAGCATCATTAAAAAGTACTTAAATGTTATTTAAGAGGTTTAAAAGCAACCACTTACAATTTTACCAACCTTTTGACAGCTTTGCCGTCCCTCGGGTTTCACGCCAGGTAAGTGGAATTGGGTTCTCCTTGACTCCATTACTTTCAATAAGTGGCAACTGCAAAAGTGGTATTAAAGGTACCATTTCACAGCTGTTCACTTCTCAATGTCAGAAGCTGCAGACTTCAGTATTAGAAAGAGCTTCATACAGATTGGAGATGTTTGTAGAGAAGAACTCTGTTCACTGTGAACTTGTAAGAAACTTTCTGACTAGTGCCAGATTGGTTCAGCCAACTCAACTGAATCTGGCAGAAGAACAATCAAGATGGGGACGATTTATGCTCTTTCATCTTGGTCCTTGGAGTCTAATGAGGAACAGGTGCAGGAGCAGCAGAACCAGCCAAACCAGCAGCGGGAGCAACAATAACAGGAGCGCCAACCTTCCCCTGAGCTACCTCATGCTGCACAGGGCGGAGGTAGCAATGCAGGGAAGCACCGCGCCAGAGACATTACCCCAGCACAGAGTCTAAAGGCAGAGGATGAGCTACCTGAACATGATGGAGCAGCAGTGCCAAAGGAGACTCAGGATATCATGTCAGGTGGTCACCGGCATTGCTGGAGGAAGACCTGCAGCCCAGAGGAAGGGGTGGACACCCATTGCCAGTGGCAGTCAAAGTCACTCTAGCCCTAAACTGGCTCCTTCCAGGCATCTGCCGCAGACATTAGCAGCATTTCCTAGTCTGCCGCGCATAGATGCATCACACAGGTCACTGATGCCCTGTTTCAGAAGTTGGGCAACTATATAAAGTTTACCATGGATCAAGCCAGAGGGTGATGGCTTTGATGCTCTGGCTGGCTTCCCATGGGTGCAGGGAGTGATTGACTGCATACATGTGGCCATCAGGGCACCCTATCACAATCCGCGAGCTTTTGTGAACCACAAGGGTTCCCACTCGCTAAACGTTCAGCTGGTGTGGAACCACTATAAAATCATTATGCATGTGTGCGCCCAAGTTGGCTACTGTCGTGATTCATACGTTCTGCACCACTCCACCATCCCTCAGTTGTCTGAAGCGCCAACCCGTCTTTCAGGTTGGCTGCTTGGGGACAAGGGCTATCCGCTCAAGATGTGACTGATGACACCCTTGAGGAGGCTGGCGAACGAGGCTGCAGGTTGGTATAATCAGAGCCTCATCAGCACGAGAACTATCATCGCGCAAACTATAGGGTTGCTTAAAATGCGGTTCAGGTGCCTGGACAAATCTGTAGGGGCCCTTCGGTATGCACCAGCAAGGGTCTCTGGAATAATTGTGGTCTGGTGCGCCCTGCACAACATCGCACAGCTGCGAGGACTCGTGAGGACTAGCGCTCGATGAGAACGTTGGCACAGAGCACAGAGCCTCATCGGAGGAGGAGGAGCACCACCGTGATGTTGGCAGCGACGATGATGAACAACTGGAGAAGCCGGCACCTGCTAGAAGACCAGTACATGACCACGTTGCTGCCCGTGACACCAGGGATGCCCTCACACATGCCAGGTTCAACTAGCTTTGGGAAGGTCAAACATTTGGCTGTGACAGGCGTTCCGCTGTTGGCATGGCTCCACAGCAACATCATAAACCAATGAAACACTCAATAGTCGCTTGTTTGCATCCCTACCAACATTGCTGAATGTCAAATCAGCCCTGACTGACCACTCTGCCACCTCCATTCCTTCAAACACATTTGTCTGCTATTGCAAAGTGTGACAAATAAATGATTTAATAACATTGGTGCATAAAGTACAAACATCATAGTGGTAATGAGAAAAACACCCAAGTGAATACCCTTGTGACTACTTATGTGGGATTTTTCTTTTCCGGGTGCCACCCCTATGACTTCAGCAGAGGAAAAGGCAGCCTCCTCATCTCCCTGCTACACCTGTTTAGACGCCTTTGGCGGTCGTCCTCTGGGTTTTGGAGCTTGTGAGGGTCTGCTCTTCCTGAGACTGGCCGGGGAGGCATCTGGCCAAGGGGTTAGCAAGGGGGGTGGAATTTGGAGCGCTTAGAGAGGAGCCCCCACTTCCATCATCCCTCTCATAAGCCACCCGCACTTCCCTGCTAGCAAGGAGCTGGAGAGCACCTTGCTGCACTTCAGAGGGGCCATGAGGACCCATGTCTATACAGACATCCCTCCTAGAAAGGACATGGATGAGCCTCTGGTTTCTCGCCTCCATAGAAGCCCATCTATTCAGAAGTGAAACCATGTTGTCATGGCAATGTGATTCCTCCATGCAGGTGGCCATCCTATCCACAGAGGAGGCTATATTTGTCATTGAGTGCGCCATGGTGGTGCTTATGTTGGAGATGGGCTCCTCCACTCTTTTCACACTCGTAATCACCACGGTTGAAAAACCAGTCATAGCCCTCTGCACTTGTTCCCGCAGCTCCAGGATCACCCTTTTCTTGCATGCAGCCGAGCAGAGCTAGGAAACTCCTGCACCCTCCAACGAGAAGTTTCCACTGCTGTCACTGTCTCCACCATCTGTCGTGGCTCCCTTGTGATCTGTGAGACACCAGCTGACAACACTGCTCTAACTCGTGACAGACCCACCTAAATGTGCTTTTCTGTGCTGGTGCTGGGTGGCGCTATCTGAGGTGACGCTGCATCCTCAGAGGCAGAAGGCTCCTCCGAGGAGTCTTATTGCTGTTCCTCCTGGTCAGTGGGGTGGTGGAGGGGGCGGCTCCAGATGGACCTGTGGGAGAGTAAAGACATGAGTTACATAAATGAGATGTCAATTGCAGGCACATACCATTATACACATCATGCCCATTCATTTCTCTGTTCTCATCGCAGCCCATGTGAATGAATGATGAAAGGCATGCAACTGCATGAATAATAATTCTGTCACCAGCTTCTTTTATTGAGCCCCTCTCTCCGTTCCCCACTTCTGGAACCTCCACCACTCCAGCTATGTCCATTGCTGCCTCCTCCGCGTTGGTCAGATGATACGTGGATTGAGGGCCTCCTCCCGTTCTCTCCCTCTCCCTCTCATTGTGTGCAATCTTTTCCTGCAAGGAGGGAAAGAAGAGAAGGTTGAACGAACTGATGGAATGAACATCATTTATGCAATGGGACACAGCTTTGCAGGGAGACTTTGATGGAGTGGCTACCAAGTTGCCTCCTTTTGTCCTGTTACGTGCTATCCATGCATTATAATGAGGCTGAGTATGAGGGATGGAAAGTAAGAAGGAGTACCTGATAATGTCAATAGAGAGGGAGGGATGGATTAAGGGCCAAGGGATCTTGGGGTAACGTTGTGCAAGAGTATGGTTAGCAATGCACAGTGGTGGGGATGTGATAACAGACACAGCAGCATCAAGGCCAGTGTCGCTTTATACTCACTTTTCCAGATCTCAGAAGATCATTGAACCTTTTCCGGCACTGGACGCAGGTGCGAGGCACTACTGATGTAGCTGATATCTCCTGGGCTACCTGTAGCCACACTGCCTTTGTCTGTTGAGGCGGCCTCTTCCTGCCATCCACAGGGAACAGAACCTCCCTACATCCTCTCACTTCCTCCGCAAGATAATGGAGGCAGTCATCACTGAAGTGTGGAGTTGATTTTTGTCTTGCGGCTGACATAGCTCATGCAGAGAGCAAAATTCACCAGAACCCCCACTGTGTTTGGGCTCATTCGAAATGAAATTTAATTTGGGACTATCTACCGAAAAGTTTGGAACTCTAAAGTGCTTATGGAAGAAACTACGAACTTTAATAGAGTTATGAACTTTTACAAGACAAATTCAAGCCTGTGGGCAGACCTAGGGAACAAAGGAAGCCCACTTGATTATTGGAACTGTCTGGGTGTGAGGACTGAGGTAACCTGTCTGGAAGAATGAGTACTTAGAAATCTTTCTCCACAAGAGACATTACCATCACAGTATCACCCAGAGATAGCTCCCCATCGACATGGGTCTGGACAAACCATTTTCAGCATATACATCACAAAGAGGCCCAATCCAGCCTGTATGCGAAAGACTAAGCACAAAAGGCCACTGCAATTCCAAACTAATTTTTCCATCAGGAAACAGTTTTTCGAAGATCAACCCACCCAAGACATATCAACTTTAACGAGCCCGACAAAATATTACAAAGAAGAACCAAGGCCGCCAAAATTATACAAAGGATTGTGAAGAGATTTGGTGGCAAGATTAGAACACTGAAATCGTATGACTGGCCACTATTTTCAACAGATGAGGAGAGAGGAAAGTGGGGAGAGAGGTGGTCGCTACTTCCTCATCAAGACAAGGAGAGAAACCAACGTGACAGTTGTAAAACTAACTTCTCCAGCCTCGAAGTCTTGAAGTCCTGAAGGAAGGAAGAACATCACCATCTACCATTAACTATCAAAAGGATTGGTAAGTATAAGTCCCTGTCACCCTGGAGTCTAACCTAGCTAGAATTAGGTATTGGGAGGTAGGAGGTATAATTTTACTGCAACCTCCTTTGAATGTGTAGTGTATGGTACTTTATTAGAGTGATTTTAAGTTTGATCTTGTATCTTTCCTTGTATTGTTCTTTGTTAGAGTGATTGTAAGTTTAGCCTTGTATTTTCTTACTAGAGTAGTAGGCCTGTATTACTTTGACTGTAATAAAACCGAAGTTCTTTGCATCAAACCAGTGTCCTCTGCACTTTTGTCACACCCCCCAAATAAATCCAGAGTACAGAACCCAAGGGAGGGAGGAGGGGGGGCGATTCGAAACCGCTCAAGTTGGTCAGAAGGGAACCTGACCCCCTCACAACACACCACAACCCCCCCTTACAAAATGGTGACCGCGGCAGGACTCTGGTACACGGGGTGTGATGTAGAGAGTGCTGGTTTGGGGCAAAGAACCAAAATGGAAGAGAGGATTTCCTCCTATGTATAAGAAAGTGAATGGGTGCTTAGTCTATTGTCTTAGTCTTAGTCTAAGGAATGGTAGCTTAGTCTATTGCGCGCTGAGCGTCCGGCTGACGCTGCAGCCCAGTGGACAGCAAGCAAAGATCACAAAGAAGTAGTAGAGAAAGCAATTTGGTTGGTCTGTCTACAGCGACAGGTCCAACTGTTAGACAGAATGAATGAAACATTACAGGCAAAGTTATGGGACTGTGCAGAGAACTATCAGGAAAGGGTTATGTCAGAAGAAAGATATCAGGAGAACTCTGTAAGCTAATACAGGAAAGGACCCAAATAATGGAAAGTTTTAAAAACAGTCAGGACTATTTTCAATGTCAGATTACTGAGGCCAAAAGTAATGAAAAGTCACTGAGGGAGGAAAGCACTCGCCTCACCCTGCAAATAAAAGAGCTCCAGGAAAGATTAAAAGATGTGCAAGCAGCGTATAAAGTAGCTCGCACTAATGGGTTTGAATCGGGAGACCACAGTCCCTGCCAGCAACAAATTAAAAGTTTAAACCTTGCTCTGTCCAAGGCAAAAGACATGGTATGCCTAATAAGCCCGGGTACGCCCCAGGTAAACCTGGAAGAGAAAGAAGAAACTACCTGGCCACTACCTGTGGCACCAGTGACTACACCGGTTCAGCAGCAGGAGGGGCAAATCAGTTGCGGGGTGGACAGGGATAGTGAACCACCACCACATGTAGCACCGAGTTTCAGCTCGGCTTGGCCACAGGGAGGAGAGGGAGGCGAGCCAGAACAGGGAGAGCCAGAACCAGGGCCAATGTGCCCGGTCCGGCAACAGAAGTTTGGCCTGCCCACCCTTAATAGGGGTCCAGGGCCCCTGGAAAGTCAGTTTGTGGTCTCCCACACTCCCCACCAGCTTAGGGCTATGATGAGCCACCTGGGAAAGCTAACTCCAAAGGGAGACCCCCTCGGTTCACTTTGTGGAAGTGGAACAGGCAGGGGATATTAATGGGTGCGATGATGCAGAAATGGCAAAGATTCTTCTCCTAACCCTAGACAGCAAACTGTACCAGTCCCTCTCTACTGAGGGCAAGAGGACAGAAAACACTTGCTGCCATCCAGAAAGATATTTTAGAAGCTACGGACTGCAATGACGGGAGTCTCTTCTCTGGAGTAGAGAAAACGGTGCAGCTCACAGAAGAAACCCCACAGGCTTTCGCAGGCCGACTGTAGCCGGTGTACAAAAGCGCCTGTCGTGGGGACATAGACAGAGATCACTTAATCCCGGAAGAATTAGCACACTGGCTCCGAAGCCCAGTAGCTAACAGTTTACCCAGAATAAGAACCAAGGCTGAGGCCTGGTTCGACCCCAGAGATCCCCAAGCCACAGAACAGGGAGTGCTTAGGCAACTGACCCTAGCTTACAGAAACGGCAGAGGGACAGAACAGCAGCCACAAAAGGGAAGGGTTCATGGAATCCGACCTAACCAAGACAAGAGGGAATGGCGGCACAAGGGGGGGGCGACTCCTCTGATACAAAACGTACCTGCTTTGGGTACGGAAAGAGTGGGCACTGGAGAAGGGATTGTAAAAATCCTTGGAAGAATAGCGCAGGAAAGAATTCTCCAGCCCCTGCCCAAAAGACCGAGACAGATAAGCCAGTCCCTCCGCACTCATTTGAGACCTTTTTAACTGCGCTCCGAGCCATGTTAGATGGCCCTGGAAAGGTAGCCACCGCCACCGGTACCGAGATCCCATCTGCCCCCTCCCAACCCAAACCGTGACTAGGACAGGCGCAGCCTGTCCACCTGTGTGCCCTCGAGTATGACGCGTGGAGGAGACCGACCGTTCAGATGGAAGTGGAAAAGGTGAAAGGGACTTACCTGCTGGACACCGGTGCCTCAAGCACCCTTGTCTATGCAGCTAACCCCACCGCCTCACCTCTGTCTAACGGGTTCCCTACAGCTTGGTGGGTTTCACAGGCACTGAACAGACTGGCTCATTCTCCATTCCGCTCTCCATTCATTTAGGTACACTCCACACTAAGTGGACTTGTGTCCTGATGAAGTGGGAGCAGGAAGGGAGAGGGATCCTGGGGCTGACTTCATCCTAGGCCACAGGATCCTGGTGGATTTAAGAAACCTCTGTCTTTGGGGGTCAGTCTGTACGGGACAGGAGAGTGAGGTGATGGTTATCCCAGGAAAACAGGGAAAAGGGACAGTGTGCATCATGAAACCAAAGGAGGGGTACGACCTTGAATCACTGGTCAGTAGCACCCCTGTAAAATATCAATAATATGTGAGGAAAAACCTTGCAGCTTTTGCCACTCACAAACACGACTGCAGGAGAATAAATGGGGTTGAGGTTAGTATAGATGGGGACCCCATGACCCGACCACAGAAACAGTACAACTTTCCCAGGGAGGCGGAGGCAGACATGGAAACAGCCTTGGGTTCGCTGGTTAAACAGGGGGTATTAAGACCAATAGCTACCCATGTGAACTCTCCATTGTGGCCGGTTAAGAAACCAGACAACTCCTGGAGAGCCACTGTGGACTATCGAGTACTCAACCGTAACATCCCCGCCTGTGCACTCACTGTTGCTGCTGTCGCCGACCTCATTGGAAGTATCCCAGCCTCCGCGACCACCTTCACGGTGCTGGATATTTCCAATGGGTTCTGGTCCATACCTTTAAGAAGGGAAGATCAGTACAAGTTTGCTTTTACCTTTAAAGGACAGCAATATACTTGGAACTGTCTCCTTCAGGGCTTCCACAACAGCCCCAGTATTTTCCATCAGTGTATGGCCAACTGTTTAAAGAGTTTCAGCAGACCCCAGCAATTAGTACAGTATGTGGATGACCTGCTCCTGTTCACCGATGAGGGGGAGGACTATGGCCCACTGCTGGCTGAACTGCTGGAGCTGCTGAAAGAAGAGGGATTTAAAGTAAATCCCAAGAAGGCACAAATCGGCCTGAAGGAAGTAAAATTCCTGGGACTGGCTGTGCGCGCTGGGGAGAGAGCCATTGACAAAGCTAGAAGGGAAGCAGTGCAGAAGTTACCTGTCCCCAACACAATAACATGAGTAAGATCTTTTCTAGGCTAACCGGGTACTGCAGAGACTTCATTGAGGATTATGCAGCCACCGCAGCCCCTCTGCTCCGACTCCTACACAAGGGAGTGGAGTGAGAAGGGGACAAAGGTTGCGAGGCAGCATTTATCCAACTAAAGAAAGACCTGCAGACCGCGCCAGCTCTAGGGGCTATAGATGTGGGTAAAGAGTTTTTCCTGGAGGTAGCAGCCAGTGGGGACAGTCTGAGCGCAGTACTGCTCCAGCAGCGGCATGGCCGGCTGAGACCAGTGGTCTACTCCTCCAGGATACTCACGGACGTGGAGAAGGGATACTCCAACTGTAAGCGGCACCTCCGAGTCACTCACTGGGCTGTGAAAAGATCACTGATCTTCACAGGGTGCTCCCCTATCACACTCCTTACCCACCATACGCCCACCCAAATGCTCCTGGATGGGAGAATTAAGAACGGGACAGTGAGCAGTGCCCGCATTGCTCGCTGGACCCTGCTCCTCTCCCAAATGGACCTAAGGGTAAAGGGTCTCTGCGAGCCAAGACTCGCAGCCAACATGATTTATCCAGGGACAGCCCACCGGTGTTCCTTGAAGGGGTATGGGAAATTAACATAGACTTTCGGGCTGGGTTACACCCCACAGGCCGAGAGATCTATGTGGACGGTTCAAGCACGGTATCTGCAGGTGAACGACTCACAGGCTGCGGAGTTTATGACCCCGAGGCAGGCATTGCCCTGGCGATTAAACTCCCCAGTACTATGAGCGCCCAGCACGCTGAACTGTCTGCAGTGGTGTATGTAGTCACACACCCCGAAGAATTCCCTACCCCATACACGATTTGCTCGGACAGTATGTTCACATGCAATTCGTGTACGGAGAACCTGGCTATCTGGTCCCGTCGCGGATACACATCTGCAGACGGGAGACCCCTGGCAATTAAGCCCCTACTGGAAAAGATCATAATAGCCGTAGGGGAGGAAAGGAATATCTACATACATAAGGTGAAGGCACATTTCACCACAGAACCCCGTAGCGAGGGAAACCAGCAGGCTGACATGTTAGCCAAGCAGGGGGCCAAGCTCTGGGATCCGTACAACTCAGGACCCATAGCAGCAGTCAGGGGCAGGATGGGGATGACAGGGATAGCTTTGCCCCCAGACCTAAAAATGGTCCAGACCCAAGATCCCGTCCTCAAAACTGTTCTGAACACGCTAGCGAAAGGAGAAAGGATAGACGGCCCATACGGCACCGGAGTAATTGCCATTAAAGAAGGCATGCTGTTCAGGGGGGAGCAATGGGTAGTATAGCAACAACACCGGAGAGAATTCCTCCAGCTGGCCCACGAGGGTCCAGGAGCAGGACACCCCGGACCTGAGACTACTTGGAAACGAGTGGAACAGGCAAGGTGGTGGCCAGGACTCAGGGAAGACGTCTGCGAGTTCTGCGCTAGCTGTCTAGTGTGCGCGGCCAACAACCCCGACCCCCAGAAAAGAAAGGTGTCTATGGGACATATCAGGAGGATAGAGGGACCCTGGCAGTCGATCCAGATCGATTACATCGGGCCCCTACCCACTGCCCAGGGAGGTTACAAGTACTGCCTAGTATTGGTGGATGTATTCACCAAATGGGTGGAAGCCTTCCCATGCCGAACAGCCACTGCCCTGGGAACAGCTAGGATCCTGGTCAGAGAAGTGTTCTCTCGATGGGGACTACCACAATAAGTGCAGTCCGACAAAGGAGTCACTTCACCGGGCAGGTGATGCAGGAGACCCTTAAGGTACTCGGCTTCAAAGGGAAATGGCAAGTCGCCCACAACCCGCAGTCATCCGGGCCTGTGGAGCGTTTAAACCGTACCATCAAAGAAAGGCTGCGCAAAGAGACAAGGGACTCACCCAAAAGGAGGTTTAGAGTTTCTACCACTAGTCCTCTTGGGGATCTGGGCCAGCACGGGGTACTCCCCGTATGAGCTCATGACCGGCAGAGCCATGCGAACCCCCACCCATGTGTTAGCCCTGGTACTCACGGAAGGTCAGCTGAGGGAAGCGAACCGGGACAGCTTTGTCAGGAATCTTTTTGAACGCCTTAAGCAGATTGACTTGCAGGCTGCTAACAACATGGGAAAACAGCATTGGATCAACTGACTGCTGCTAGAACCCCGCAAGCACCACGAGTGGGAGATAGGGGACCAGGTTATGGTGAGGAACTACGCTAGTGTAGGGGTCTTTGAGGCACCGTACATGGGACCGTACCACATTGTCGACAAGGCAAGCCCCATCGTCTATGCCATAAAATTGCCCCGCCGAACAAAGTGGTTCCACACAAATCAGTGCAAACTTTTCAACCCAGGGGCAGCAGCTAAACGTAAGGGACAGCCAAAACCTGTAAACCGCACTAAAGACAGGGACCCCCAGCCAATGGCCCCTGACTGTGGAATTCCCACAGGGGACGTGGCAAACCCACAGACTGCACCTAGAGGGGCGGTGAACTGTGTTACCGGAGGAGCTGTCCCCTCAATCATTTGGGACACGGAAGCACCCCCAGCAGCCGGAGCCTTAAGAAGGACTCCCTGCACACCACGGCCAAAGACACTGTGGTCACCACTGCTCCAATTTAAATGGTTCAGCCCCGGGAAAGGGACCAGCTGCAAAAGGGCACCTAAGGTCAGAGACCAGCCCGCGAGCAGGGACACCCAGCCGCTAGCCTCGGGCAACAAGGGACCCCTAGAAGAGATAGCGGTGGACCAGCCACCAAGTGGGAGTCCCCAGCCCATAGCCCTCGACCAGGCAGAACCCCCAGCGGAAGAAACAAACCAGGCAGCCACCCCCAAAGAAGCGGTGTGCTGCAGCACTGGAGGGGACGTTCCCCCGATAGTGTGCGACTCAAGCTCACGTCCAATCAGGGTACTTAGGGTTAGACGGTGCAGACCGATCTATCACCTACCTCGCTGGACACCCAGCGGGAGAAGAAGAAAAAGAGAAGGCAGGAATTAACCTGGCCACCTGGAGACGGGTGGCAGATGTACATATATAGTGATGTGAATTTAAGGATGTTTAGCAATATGAATTTAAGTATGTTTAGTGAATAAATTTAAAATAGTGTAAGATTTATCTGTGTAATGATAAGTATATATGTATTAGTTAACTGGGGTAAGGAAAATAATCTACCTGTGCAGCTGTTAAAAGAAGCACAGACCGGGTAACACCCGGGAGTAAGAAGAATCTATCGGTATAGCTATTAAGGAAGCACTGGGAAGATAACAAGCAGAACGACTGTGAGATAAAGTTAAAAGCAATCAGTCCACAAGGAACTGAATAAGACAGCCAGTCAATTAAAGATTATGAGCACAACTTGGAACTCAGTCACCTTTGTCAAGCCAGAGAGCTTTCTCAGGGGTAGACAATCTGTTTCATGTGCCCCTACAGGAAAGAGGTCAACATGAGAAGTATCCTGTTCCTGTTCGCCCTGATAAGGATGAGCAGCAGCGACCGAGGAGACGTGGAAGAATCCCTCATTTACGGGTGTTCAGGAGGGAGAGCACCGATCGTAACCGCTGGGGGTGGCCCCCGAGACGTGGAAGAACTCGCCGTTTACGCCCACAAGGGAAGATGGCCAGGGTGGCTGGGATCTAACTCTACCCGCTACTCCAGCCAGGAATGTTCCTTCCATGCCCCCGGATGCAGATCATCGCTGCCCGAGTCAGTGTTACAGAGGGAAAACATGCTTGTTTGACTTGCAAAGGGAACATCCCCCTGGGAAGATGGTGGTGGCTCAGAAAACTCAGCAAGGACGCATGGGACCAGGAATCGGACTGGGAAAGACTCGGTAATGATACGTACCGCACCATAACGGGGACACGGGGAGGAGTAACGGTGTGTTGGGACAAATGGTGGGAATCAGAACAAGGAATTTATGTTTGTATGTGGGGATCAGAGAATATTTGTCCTGCAGGTATATCGATCGCCTTCGCCAGGCAATGGCAAGAAGAAGGGGAAGGGATGGGGTGGGATTCTAGCCTACCCGGGTGCGCGGTCCCACACTCCCCACTCCCAATTAACGCCACCGAACTAAGAGCACACATTAAGAAACCCCTACCCACAATCCCGCCAATACGCACAGTAATAGAAAGGTGTCCTACCACCACCAAGGGACCTGGGAACAGATTAGTATTGGTACCGACCGAAAAAGTGTTAATATCAAGGGGTACATTGTGCAGTAGCTTCAGTAATATTAAACCTTACCGAGATACACCTGCCTGCATGGTGTCCAAAGGAAACAGAGCTGCTATACCAAGCCCTACTTAGAGACATGTTCAAGAAATTTAATGAGTTAGACTTTGGAAATGTAGACAAAGCAGACCTATACACCCTAAACCCTTGGGACACTATGGGCTCAGGGAGACCTAGAAGGGGAATCATAAATGATGTTTTCACTACCTACAATACAGCATCCTCTGTAATAAATAACCTAGATGACATAGAGCTGCAAACACAGATAAACAGTTTAAAGACAAACCTGCAGGATTATGTTGTACATTTTGGCTGTGCAATTCCCCCTCTACCCGAACATCTTATCGCTCTGCTAAAGGCTGTAATTATCTCACAAAAACACTTCTATACTCTAGAACAGAAAACCACTGTGATAGGGATAAAAGATTCTTGAGATCACCATTCCACCTTGGTGGGACCTTTTCAGAAATGTAGAGGTCCCAGTCTGGATCCGAATCGCATCCCACACTTTAGTTATTTGTCAACTCGTGATTATACTTTACTTATGGTGTCTCACTTGCCGAGTGAAACCCAGAGGCTGTCAGGTTAGGCACCAAAGAGTGCTATATGCTCCTTGGCCGAACTTGGGAATCGCGCAGGGAGGGGTGACACCATACTACCATGTTTAATTTGTGTTTAATTTTACCTGCTGTAAACCGCAACATCGCGAGTGCTGTAAGAGTGTTACTTAAATGTTTTGACTATGTACCTTTATTTTACTGAACTTAAAACATGTTTGACTATGGACCTTTATGCTATTTAAGAATGTGTTACTATATGTTTTTATTTTAGTTTACTTAAAGTTGTGTATGACAGTATACCGTCATTTTACTGTGAAAACCGAGTAAAAGAGGGCCATCATACCGCCTCTATGCTATAACCGAATTGTAATAACTGTATTCGCCTGTGTATTGCATTGCATTTCAACGGGGGATGCAGAGTAATGTTTAGCTATTATAAATGCAGGGAAGGTTGACTCTCGGGAGCAGGAATTTTGCTTACCTTGTTTGACACTCAAAGAGTATAGAGTGTCAACAGGGGGGACTGCAGAGAGCAAAATTCACCAGAACCCCCCCTGTGTTTGGGCTCATTCGAAAGGAAATTTAATTTGGGACTTTCTACCGAAAAGTTTGGAATGCTAAAGTGCTTATGGAAGAAACTACGAACTTTAATAGAGTTATGAACTTTTACAAGACAAATTCAAGCCTGTGGGCAGACCTAGGGAACAAAGGAAGCCCACTTGATTATTGGAACTGTCTGGGTGTGAGGACTAAGGTAACCTGTCTGGAAGAATGAGTATTTGGAAATCTTCCTCCACAAGAGACATTACCATCACAGTATCACCCAGAGATAGCTCCCCATCAACATGGGTCTGGACAAACCATTTTCAGCATATACATCACAAAGAGGCCCAATCCAGCCTCTATGCGAAAGACTAAGCACAAAAGGACACTGCAATTACCAAACTAATTTTTTCATCAGGAAACAGTTTTTCGAAGATCAACCCACCCAAGACATATCAAATTTAACGAGCCCGACAAAATATTACAAAGAAGAACCAAGGCCGCCAAAATTATACAAAGGATTGGGAAGAGATTTGGTGGCAAGATTAGAACACTGAAATCGTATAACTGGCCACTGTTTTCAACAGACGAGGAGAGAGGAAAGTGGGAAGAGAGGTGGTCGCTACTACCTCATCAAGACAAGGAGAGAAACCAACGTGACAGTTGTAAAACTAACTTCTCCAGCCTCGATGTCTTGAAGTCCTGAAGGAAGGAAGAACATCACCATCTACCATTAACTATCAAAAGGATTGGTAAGTATAAGTCCCTGTCACCCTGGAGTCTAACCTAGCTAGAATTAGGTATTGGGAGGTGGGAGGTATAATTTTACTGCAACCCCCTTTGAATGTGTAGTGTATGGTACTTTATTAGAGTGATTTTATGTTTGACCTTGTACCTTTCCTTGTATTGTTCTTTGTTAGAGTGATTGTAAGTTTGTCCTTGTATTTTCTTACTAGAGTAGTAGTCCTGTATTACTTTGACTGTAATAAAACCAAAGTTCTTTGCCCAAACCAGTGTCCTCTGCACTTTTGTCACACCCCCCAAATAAATCCAGAGTACAGAACCCAAGGAGGGGGAGCGATTCGAAACCGCTCAATTGGTCAGAAGGGAACCTGACCCCGTCACAACACACCACAACCTCCCCCTCCCCTCACCCCACCTTACACTCACACCTGCACTAACTCACAGCAGATTAACCAGTGGGAAAGGAATTGTCAGCAAACAGGGCCATGGCACCTTTAAATATATCAGCAGGAATCACATCATCCGGTGAATTTGGAATGGGAAACATGCAGAGCGGGCCTAACAAGGCCCTTAATGGTAAAATCTCCTTTTTAGCTGAGATCGCTGCAGGGGTCATCCACCACCAGAGCTTAGGGCCAAGGCAATAGAAAGCACGGCCACCAATGGTTGAGCGATTATAATCAGGGATGCTCAAGAGGGCAGAATTAGAGGAGCGCAGACATCTCGCGGGTTTGTGGAGCTGGACAAGATTCATAGGCAGTCCCTCGGAATCGAGGAAGACTTGCTTCACTACTAAAGTGAGTTCTTTGTTGGCTGAACAGTCCAACACGAGAGCCAAAGACCCTGTCACAGGTGGGACAGACAATCGTCGGGGGAAGTGGGGGGCGTGGGACTGATTTGCCGCACGCTCCGCTGCCTGTGCCTGACCTCTTCACGCTCGCAGCTTTGAGATTCGAAGAGCTCAACGCCCTCCCGGATGCACTTTCTCCACCTAGGGCAATCTTCGGCCAGGGTCTCCCAGGTGTAAGTGGTGATGTCGCACTTCACCACGGAGGCTTTGAAGGTGTCCTTGTAACGTTTCCGCTGCCCACCTTTGGCTCGTTTGCCATGAAGGAGCTCCGTGTAGAGCAATTGCTTAGCGAGTCTCGCGTCTGGCATGCGGACTAAGTGGCCTGCCCAGCGAAGCTGATCGAGTGCGGTTAGTGCTTCAATGCTGGGGATGTTGGCCTGAGCGAGGACACTGATGTTGATGTGCCTGTCCTCCCAGGGGATTTGCAGGATCTTGCGGAGTCATCGTTGGTGATCTATCTCCAGCGACTTGATGTGTCTTCTGTACATCGTCCATGCCTCTGATCCATATGGTGGGTGGGTATTATTACAGCCCTGTAGACCATGAGCTTGGTGGTAGGTTTGAGGGCCTGGTCTTCGAACATTCTTTTCCTCGGGCGGCCGAAGGCTGCACTGGCGCACTGGAGGCGATGTTAAATCTCTGCATCAATGTCTGCCTTTGTTGACAAGAGGCTCCTGAGGTATGGGAAATGGTCCTCGTTGTCCAGGGCTGTACCGTGAATCTTGATGACTGGGGGGCAGTGCTGGGCGGCGAGGACAGGCTGGTGGAGGACCTTTGTCTTACGGATGTTAAACGTATGGCCCATGCTTTCATATGCCTTGGTGAATACATCAACTATATCCCTGGAGTTCAGCCTCAGAATGTGCGTAGACACAGGCGTCGTCCGCATACTGCAGCTCAACGACAGAGGTTTGGGTGATCTTGGATCTGGCCTGGAAGCGGCGTAGGTTAAACAGCTTCCCACTGGTTCTGTAGTTTAGTTCCACTCCAGCGGGGAGCTTGTTGACTGTGAGGTGGAGCATGGCAGCGAGGAAGATTGAGAAGAGGGTTGGAGCGATGACGCAGCCTTGTTTGGCTCTGGTCTGGACGTGGAATGGGTCTGTAAGGGATCCGCTGGTAAGGATCACGGCCTGCATGTCGTCATGGAGTAGGCAAAAGTGTTGACAAACTTTCAGGGCATCCAAAACGGAAGAGGACGCTCCATAAACCCTCAGGGTCGACAGTGTCAAAGGCCTTTGTGAGATCGAAAAAGGCCATGTATAAGGGCTAGCACTGCTCCCTGCATTTTTCCTGCAGTTGTCGTGCTGCAAAGATCATGTCCGTTGTTCCCTGTAGGAGTCGAAATCCACACTGCAATTCCAGGAGGAGCTCCTCAGCCATAGGGAGAAGACGGTTGAGGAGAACTCTAGCAACAACTTTCCCAGTGGCTGATAGCAGGGAGATTCCCCTATAGTTGCCGCAGTCGGATTTGTCCCCCTTTTTAAAAATGGACACGATCACTGCATCTCTGAGATCCCCCGGCATGCTCTCCTCCCTCCAAATGAGAGAGATGAGGTCATGTATTTACGCCAACAGCGCCTCTCCGCCATACTTTAGCGCCTCAGCAGGAATTCCATCTGCACCCGTAGCCTTGTTATTCTTGAGCTGTTTTATGGCTTTGCCTTCCTCGTGCAGCGTTGGGATTTCACTGAAGAGGTGGCTGGTTGCATGTTGCGGGATGGAGTTGAGAACACTCGAGTCAAAGGCAGAGTCTCGATTGAGGAGATCTTCAAAGTGCTCCTTCCATCGGGCCCTGACAGCCTCGGTGTCCTTGATGAGTGTTTCCCCGTTCTTGGCCAGGAGTGGGATGGGGCCTTGGGAGTTTGGACTGTAGGTGGCCTTGACTGCAGTGAAGAATCCTCACATATCGTGGCTATTGGCCAGTTGTTGTATCACCTGTGCTTTCTCCATCCACCACCTGTTCTTTAAGTCCCGGGTTTTTTGTTAGACCTCAGCCTTGAGCCGTCTGTAACGTTGCTTTGCAGCTCCCGAGTTGGCTTGCTGCTTGAGGCTCAGACATGCTCTGCGCTTACGATCTATTCGTTCTTGGATCTCCTGATCATTTTCATCAAACCAGTGCTGGTGTTTTCTGGTTGAGTAACCAAGTATCTCTTCACAGGCACTGGTTATGGAAACCTGGAGGGTGGACCAAGTGCTGTGGGCATTGAGCATCTCAGGGTCATCAAGGCACGCCAGAATTTCTGGGAGGCACTGGCTGTATAGGGCTCTCTTAGCTGGGTCTTTAAGTGCCCCGGCATTGACTTTTTTGCGGCACTGCTTCTGCTGTCCTATCTGCTTTGGGGCTATATTAATATTGATGATGGATCAGATTAGGTGATGGTCCGTCCAGCAGTCAACAGCTCCTGTCACAGCGCGGGTGATGCATACACCCTTGCGATCCCTGGCTCGGACGATGACATAGTCGAGCAGGTGTCAGTGTTTGGAGCGAGGGTATTGCCACGATGCCTTGTATTTGTCCCTCTGGTGGAACAGGGTTTTGGTGATGAGTTGTTCGTGTTCTAGACATTTTGTCAGGAGTAGGGTACCACTGGAGTTGGATTTCCCTACCTCCTCTCTGCCAATCATGCCTCCCCAGAGGGCTGTGTCTTTGCCAACCCTGGCACGTAAATCACCTAGGAGGATCAATTTATTGTCCTTGGGGACGTGGGACAGGGATGTCTCGAGGTTGGTATAAAAACCTTCTTTAGCCTCATCCATTGCACCGAGTGTTGGGGCGTACACACTGATGACTGTGGTGCATTGGTTCTGAGATAAGGTAAGGCATAGGTCATGAGGCGTTCGTTAACCCCACAGGGGGAGTCTTTGAGGCGGCCAACCAGTTCATTTTTGATGGCGAAGCCGACTCCATGAAGGCAGCGTTCTTCCTCTGGTTTTCCTTTCCAGAAAAAGGTATAACCTCCACCATGTTCCTTGAGCTGGCCTTCCCCTGCCCATCAGATCTCGCTTAGGCCAGCGATGTCGATGTCAAAGCATCTAAGTTCCCGGGTAACTATGGTGATGCGGCGTTCCGGCCTGTCGCTGTTGGAGTTGTCCATTAGGGTCCTGACGTTCCAAGTCCCGAACTTCATATTAGATGAGTGGAAGATGCCTGTGCATGAGTTCTTTTAACGTGGGGTGGTCGCTGAACAACGACTACAACACGGGCTTCGCTGAGCAAGATCTTGGTCCAGTGGCAAAGGGGTCCAAGATGACTGGGGACCAGGCACTGCTGTATAAGCCTAATTGCCTACGGCGAGATGTTGGCCGTAAGCTCAGCGCTGAATAGCGCCCTTGATGGTAGGTGGTCTGCTGTTTGGTTAGGGGCAGGCATTAGGAGGATCAGCGGTCTGCTGGAGTTCAGTGTGAAAGGTCAGGGTGGTCACAGCCATGGTACTCACCACGTGCTGGGGGAGAAGAGGCCAGGTCATCAGCGGGGAAGGAGAGGCCCAGTCATCGCTGAAGAGGAGGAGACACAATCGCCGCCGAGGAGGAGAGGCCCAGCCGCCATCACTGGAGGAGGCCCGATCCCCACTGGAGGAGGTCCGATCCCCAGTGGAGGAAGTCCGATTGCCGATGGAGGGGGCCCGGTTGTTGTTGGGAATGGCACGATCGTCATTGAAGCGGTGGAGGTCCGATCGCCGCTGGAGGGGGTCCGATCGCTGTTGGAGGGGCCCGATCGCCGTTGGAGGGGCCCGATCGCCATTGGAGGGGGGTCCAATCGCCGTTGGAGGGGCCCCATCGCCTGGTCGGAGGCTCACCTGGTTCACCGGGCGTCGTTGAGGATCGTCATTCCTTTTAGTGGAGGAGAGGCCCAGCTGCCGCCGTTGGAGGGGGCCTGATTGCTGCTGGAGGAGGTCCAATCGTGGTTGGAGGGGTGGATGCCCGATCGCCGAGGATCGGGGATCAGGTGGGCCACCTGAGTCGACGTTGAAGAAAGAGGTCCAGGTCCAGGTTCAGGTCGCTGCTGCAGGTAGTCCGGTCGTCGTCGCCGTTGAGAGGCTTGGATGTTTGGAGGGGAGGTTCGTGCCTGAGGTAGGCCCGAATTTGTGGAATTTGTAGGATTAGGGTTTAAAGTAAAGTATTAAGAAAATGCACCCCCCTATTAGGGTCTATTGGGGCTAGGGGAAGTTTAGACTGTGGGAGGGGGGAGGTTGAGGGTGAAAAGTTGTTGGATGGTGTAAGAAAGATGGCCGCCGGGGTGGCAGCTCCCCAGGGAGCTCCCCTATCAAAACCACTGGAGGAGATTAGAGATAGGGAGGGGCGAGGAAATGGAGGGATTTGAAAATAAGGATGAGAATTTTGAAATCCAGAATGATGTGGCTCAAAATATCTTAGTGAACAAAGTTTTTTAAATTTGTTATTTATTAATTTGGCATTTAATTTAATGATTCGTTTATTTGTCACTTAGCGATAATGTTATTTTTTATGACTTATATTAATTAAATTATTTTTAAAAACTCTTGAGATTACAGCTTTATTTCTGAAACTTTTGCTAATACTACTTCATACTTAAACTTAAAATACAAGTTTGCCATTTCCCTAAGGCCAGCCCTGACAATACACATGGTGATGAATAAACCCTCAGCCTCACCCACGTGTTTCTCCTTCCCTCGTTTTCCTGGTGATAAATCCCAAATTCTCGAGATTTGTAATAGCCCTGTAAATTGGATCAAGTGTCTGAGTGATCGTTTGGCCCAGGAATTTAAATGATCTCGAATATAAAACAGCTCTCAGCCCCCCTTCCAGCAGTTCGTAGTCCAGCCTGCTCTAAAATGATTTGGGTCGGGAGTTTAGTGATGCTCTTGGTGATAACTGTGGCAGGAGAGCAACGAGCAGGTCCTTTGGCTTTTGTAATGGTCTGTAGCTCTGAATTGATGCGTTTCCTCCTCTGCAGATTTAACGTTCTTTCTATTTCAGTGCTTCAACATGGCATCGCTCACTCCTGCGGCAACTCGACCCTGACTGTGTATGTATCGATGGATTTCTTCTCTGGCGTTGATGCTTCCGCTTTTCGGCTGGGAAACTGCCCCGCTTCAGGCTTCAGCTCCCCCCGAGTCCTGTCCTTCCAGTATGGGCTGCAGGATTGCCGGGCCGGCCGACTGGTGGGTGTGAGGTTGTGCCGTCCGCTCGGGCTCTTGGCCCAACTCCAGCCCCGAGTTCTCACCCCTGTTCCCCTCTCTCTCAGGTGACCGATAAGGAGATGGTTTACTGGAACTACCTGAAGTATGAGGCCAGCCCAGCCCTTGGTATGGAGCAGCCGCAGCTCAACACTCGCCTGGAATGTCGCTATCCCGTGTAAGGTTCAACCCCCGGCCTGTGTGTGGTTCTCGCTTACCCAGTAAACCTTAGTCACTAACTTGCTCCATCGGCCGAGTGGCCTCCACATTTCTGTGCATATCGAAATATATTGGCTGTTAAACCGTCCAGACAAGTAGAATTTTTATTAAGTGTGGAGTTTTAGAAACACTCAGCAGATCATGCAGCATCTGTGGAGAGAGAAACCACTAATGTTTCAGGTCGATGAGTTTTCAGCATTTCTGCTTTTTTTTTCCCAAAAAATTTCCAGCATTCGTTTGTAAGTTAGAAGTAATTTGGGAGGAGCCTATTCCCAGTTGCTTTGTGGCTGTTGGTTTCTCCTGACCCCAAGTTGGCTGAAAGTCTAGTCAAGTTAAACTAACCACATCTTGGTCTGTGTCCAAATTCCACGTGGGACACTGGGACCCTGCAGTATGCATCAGTTGATGTCCCTGTTCTTTCTTTAGGGATGAAGTACCTGTACCTGTGACTGCATTTCCAGTAACTGCTTTTCTGGATGGTGATGGTAGCTTGGTATTTTCCATGAAAATAATGACTGGTGAGATACTTTTCTATAACTAATAGTGTTTGGTGGGAGGTGGAGAGGAGAGACCATTGCTGTGGAGTGTGGTCTTTCCTGTGACTGGTACATGTAGTGAGACCACCCCCTTCATTTTAATGTCCTTCTCTCCATCCCTTGCATTGAGGAAACATAGAAAATAGGTGCATTTGAGTCTGCACCACCATTCACTATGATGCAACTTCAGTACTGCACTCCTGCCTTTTCTCCATACCCCCTGATCCCTTTAGCTGTAAGGGCCACATCTAACACACTTGAATCTATCCAATGAACTGGACTCTACAACTTTCTGTAGTAGAGAATTCCATAGGTTCACAATTCTCTGGATGAAAGTTTTTCATCTTGGTTGTTTATGGCTTGCCCCTTATCCTTTAGACTGACCCCTGGTTCTGGACTTTCCCAACATTGGGAACATTCTTCCTGCATCTAACCTGTCCAATTTGGTCAGAATTTTATATGCTTGAGATCCCCCCATCTAAATTTCAGTGAACTAGAAGCCTAGTTGATCCAGTTGTCAGTCCTGCCATCCTGGGAATCTGTCTGGTGAATCTTTGCTGCACTCAATAGCAAGAATGTTCTTTCTCAAATTAGGAGACCAAAACTGCACAATACTCAAGGTGTGGTCTCACCTGAGGCCCTAGACAACTGCAGTCACTTGTGCTGCAAATCAGCCATCACTTTGCAGTGATGCACTGCAGTGGTTATTATACCTTTTTTATATGCCCAGGATTTGGCTGTTTTCCAGTACCTGCATCTCTTTCACACCATTGATTCCAATTAATGCTGTGTACCTGTAACCCCCTGATGACATCTAAATTATGAATAGATGTGGTGTTTTTAAAATCCTTGAAGGTTCACTGACTTCTTTTCCTTGCTAGTGGAAAGACCTGTATCCCTACAGTATAGGCTGTCTTGATCTCCAAGGAAGTGTTCTATGTAGTTGAAATACATCATTAATTTCTCCACTGATGGCCAGACCCCTCTATATTGCTTAGTCTAGATGGTGATGTTTTGTTAAAGCAAAGTGAGAATTTGTACTTGACTATAGACAATTGTGGACTGTTGGAGTAATGTATGTAACTTCCTGCTACAGATGATTGGACTGTTGAAAGGCCAGATTCTGTATTCTTCCTGGGTGCTTCCATTAACCTAGAAGCCTCTGTCATTGCCACATATCACCAGGACCTCCGCCTCTATCTGGAAGAATGTATCGCCACCCCGACCAGCTCACTGGACAAATCTCCAGAGAATTATACAATCATAAACAACTATGGGTATGAGGTTGACTGGATAGTGATAATTACAAATTGGTACTTGGTTGTGGGTTAAACATCTCTTTCCTGTTCTATAGATGTTTTGTTGATGGGAAAACTGGAAATTCCAAGTACTTGCCCAGAAGTGATGGGTCACACCTTCAATTTGTTGTGCAAGCATTTAAATTCATCAGTCTGGAGGAAGCTGATGTAAGTTTGGGAAACTTGATACATGTTTTTAATCTAATGCTGAATTGCTGTCCTGTGCAATTCTCATTGAAGTCCCTCATGCTTAGTTCACAAACTATGCCATAATTAAACATACTATCCATTTTAGAAACTTCTGCCACTTGCTCTACTACGAACTGGGTACCTGGAGTAAGCCATTTAGTCGCTCCAGTCTGTTCTCCCATTGAATGAGATCATGGCTGATCTGTGACATAACTCCATACAGTTATGTTCAAAGATTTTTGGTGCCCATCAATTCCAATTTGGCTTCAAATGGACTGACTTGTTGACTGCTATTGTGTGGGCTTTTTCTTCATACTATTGCACCAAATTACCATCTAACTTAAAGTAGTGAAATTAAACTAGATTTGAATCACCCCACTCAAATTGAGCAAATTATCTGGGAATTTTAATGTGACATTAAGCTTTCTAAATAGCTTACTATTTTGTAGTCATTTCTTGCAGGTAACATTTTAGAATAAAATGCCAGATAGGATCCTTCAAGTCTATCAGACCGATTTTGAGCCTAGTTAACAACTTGGTCATAGATATCCAGCTTTGAAGATGAGTTTTATTTGGAACCACTAAATGATGCAAGAGATGTATTGACAGACTCAATTTAATGATTCACTATATACTTTCTACAGATTTATATACACTGTAAAGCTCTAGTATGGGACCCTATTTGGAATGCAAGTCTCTTGCACAAAGCATGTTCTTTTGACCAGCAAACTGAAAGGTGGGTAGCAAAAGTTTCTCTTTACACTTTTTTTGTTTTGAATAGGATTTTTGAAACTCTACAGTATTAAAGCTTGCATGATTAGCAGACCCTGTAGATAAATGAGCAGATGAAGAAAAATCACAAGTTACTGTAGTAGCTTTTTGAAAAAGCTGGAGTAAACCTATTTAATGTAACTAGGCTTACTTTATTCCATGCCTGAAATTGCACCACCTTAAGTTGAATAGACCATATTGGTAATCTACATGCATTCTCAGCTAGCAAAACAAATGTACAGAGCTGACTTAAGAGCGTGAACAAAAACTACTGAATTTCCAGACATACTAGAGTTGTCTTAAAGTCTCATGCAGCCATTCCCTTGTACTTCATCCAAGGAGTTCCCATTTCAAGATTTATATAAATGCCCTCTGGTAGAATGTTTGTTACTTGTATGATTCTGTTTAGTTGGCAGCTCTTGGATGCTCCATTACAAAGTTCCCTGTGTGACTGCTGTAACTCAATCTGCCAATCTCGCCATAAACGAGCCAAAGGTACAATTCCATTAACCAAATAACTGAATCTGTTGAATGTTCTCATTTTGTATACTAACTTTTTTACATTTTTTTTAGAATCAAAAACTGGCATTAGTCACATAATTAAAGTTGGTCCATTGAGAGTGCAGAGTGCCCAGTCTGGATCCAGAACTTCAGCCAACATTCAAAAAGGTAAACTTGGAAGTACATTCCTGTTACTGTAAAAGGATTGCTTGACACAGCTAATGCCTGCCTTGAAGGGCTATAAAACATCCAGGGACAAGCCATTTCTTGCTCTAAACTAATGGGTCTAAGTATGTCAGTCAGATTTTAGCCAATTTGATCAGATTAAATTGATTGCTTCAATTGTACTTGCAGAATTTAAAAATTCTCATTTGTTGGACCCTGGACAAATTCTTTGTCATATAGCAATTGCTAGCTGTTAATCTCCAATGCTTTACCACTATTGCGTGCCCCCCACCCCACCCCAACACTGACTTCAATTTTCCAATACATTAGATTTCTTGAAAAATTCTTAACTGAGCCTCTTATTTCAAACAGAAAATCAAAGAGCAATGCTTTTGGCTACTCCCCTGCTAGCTTGCTTTTTGGGGATCCTGCTCCTGAGCGTGTACAAATGGAAGATCAGGCATGTACACTACAGCTGCTGATCATTTTGAAGGTGGTGGATTACCAAAGTTGAAGCAAGCTGTTCAACCTAGATGTTAAATATACTTAACAGTTGTAATTCTTGACTCCAATAAAGCTACATTTTGCAGATTTATGTATCGTCTAGTATTTAGAAAGAGCCTGTAGGGTACTGCACAGAACATCAACACCATGATTTGAAGTAGTGACTGTGGGTCCTCAAAACAACCCTGCTATACTACACCTCAGCAAGCAAATTGGTTATTTAGATTATTCAGTGTAGATCTTGATACTGCATTTCAGATGAACATGCTTAACTGCTCTTATATTGCACTAATGGGCACAGCTTTTAGTTGCTGCCAGCTTGCTATGTCAACATACTAAGTTTATTAAACAACTTGTAGAGTTGGATATAGCATGCAAGAGACCAGTTGAAAATTAGGATTGCTATTGCATGTAACATTGCTTTGACTGGAGCCCCATTAGTTTAATTTGGCTGCACTGAGTAATGTCTAGCTGCTTTAAAATATATTTTCCCAAACCAGAGTTTGAGCTGCAATGCAGTTGTATGGCATTATCTTGTGCTGGTCTATAATCTGCAGTAGACTTCTGTCTAATTCAGATTCTCTAGGGTGGTATCACTGGCCTTGTATGTAAATGAATCCTGTATTTAACATATGCCCCATCCATCATGCTATTGTAATGGGAATCCTCCTGCTAACTGATATCAAAATCGCACCTCTTAAAGGTGATCTCCTAATTTGACACCAAATATGCACGAGTCATTGACTGACTAAATTTCCAACTTAATTGTCACTAGCGGATGCCTTGCAACAATCCATTTTAATGTAGCCTGTCCTCTGGTAATGACAAGCTGGCCTGATCCCATGTGGGCCTCAATCTTGGTCTCTTCACTGAAACCGGATGCCCACTAATATGCTTTCTATTTACTAGTGGAGGTCCTGTGATAGTAATACAGGACATTGACTTCCCATATTCACTGCAATAATCGACAATTTACCTTGCCAATAAGCTGCAAATATACTGTGCTAGAAGACACTGGCTTCATGGATCTAATTAACTCAACACTTGACACATGGTTAAGATAGCATTTTGTTGTACTTTTTGTTCTAAATGTTACTTTTCACTGTATATAGTGACTTAAACTGCAGAGATTATTTGACTCATTTTGTGGATGTTGCTGTTTCCTGATTTCTAGGCTTGAGAAACCAATTAACTGGTTTAGTGACATGAGTGAATGAAGCTGACTTTTGACTGCTTCATATTTTCAGTGGCTGAAATGTCAATTATTGTCCCATGGACACTTTTTTTTTTTAGGATGTAATTGCTTTTTAAGGTTTGATGCCCTTTGGAGTGGTCTGCACAACTTTTCTACACAATTTACCACGACTTGTTTGAAATGATTTTGTTATCCTTTCTAACACTCCACAATTGTACTGAATATAGTGATATACCAGCTTTGCGCTTCTACAAACCAGTATAAGCTTGAGGTCTGAATATCCTTTCATGAAATATTTATGAAAATAGCTGAAGCCAGCGGACCTTGCATTCAGGTGAGTGCTGTTAACCTGAATGCTTTGCACTGAAGGGATAATTGTAGCCTATGACTGACATTTATAAAAAAAAATTTTCTGCTGTGCCTTTTCCCACTTAATGACGGTTCCTTCTGAACATACCCATAGAATATAACGTAAGAATTTTTTTTTTAAATTCTTAGCCAATCTTTCTAATTCTTTGTCAAATCACAAACGCCAGAGGTCACCTTGCACACGTCAAGGATCACTCCGCGCCAATGCTCTTAGCCAAAAGGCCGAGAGCCACTGCAGTTCCTGGAAGTACTGCAATACCAGGTTCGTGCCATGGAGGTGGATGGGTCAATCCACCCCACCCACCTCCTATTTCCAAAAAGCATAGGAGAACCACCTTCCTGATCCAGGGAGAACCACTTTGGGGTCATGGTTACTCCCCTGTCAGGTCAGTTACACATGATCTTAGCCAAAAAGCTGAGAATATATAACTGGTAAGAATTTTTATTCGTTGCCAATCTTTCCAATTCTTTGTCAAATCACAAATGCCAGAGGTCACCTTGCACACATCAAGGATCACTCTGCGCCAATGCTCTTAGCCAAAAGGCCTAGAGCCACTGCACCGTTCCTGGAAGTACTGCAATACCAGGTTCGTGCCATGGAGGTGGATGGGTCAGGCCCCCCACACACCTCCGTGGAGGTGGATGAGTCAAACCACCCCACCCACTCCCATATATAACTGGTAAGAATTACTGCATCAGTGCAGCATTTTCATGGTGTTTAAACCCAGCATTTCAGTTACACCCCCCACCCCAGTGTGAAATGGTAAACTTTAAACTGTCAATAGTATCTGAATCTAAAAGGACTTGATGGGTTTTGACTGACTGATATTTTGGGTGGTGGGGGAAGGTAGGAGAAACTACTTAATCTGCTGTAGTAGTATTGATGGTCAAAATAGGGGTATTATGCTAAGTAGTATTACCAGGGACACTGAGTTGGGGTTGGCCTTTGGATTCCAGGAGCACCGGGATAGGGGTCTGGCAGTATTGGGATGGAGATGTATCCAGTATTTTTGAAGGGCAGCAGTCCAGGGTTTGGGAGCATCCTGCAATCTAATCATTAGTAAAGGGGTCTTGGAATCTGGCAACATTGTGGAGGGATATCAACATTAGATATGGTCTTGGGATCTGAAGCACTGGGATGCAGTCTAAAGATCTGGGAGTGGGGGAAGTCTTTAGGGCAGCAGTATTGGATTGTTTGGATCTGACAATATTAGGAGGGCAAGGTTCAGCTGCCTTGTAGCAGAGAATCCAAACTGCCCTTGGTTCCATTTTGAACCATGACACCACCACCCCATGCTGCTTGTACTTTTAGGTAGGTCCCTTTCCTCCTTTACTCTTTCTTTCCTCCCCCCCCCCCCCCCCCCCCCCCACACACTACCCTTGTGTAGATATGATTTTGAGGTATTTAAAATGAGATTGGACTCAGTCTTTTGGATAGATTATTTGAGCTGGTGTACATCTATATAAAATCAGAGTTGGGTTAAATATCAGGAATATTCATTTGTGCCAAACCTCTGAATCTGGCTCTATATAAAAGGGGTCTCTACAGTTTTTTTTTTAAAAAGGAAACTTGACTAGTTCCTGACAAATAGGCACTTCTGATGGTTGTGATTTTGAGTCGTCGGGCCACCACATGTTCCCTCAGATTTGTCAAACTTATTCAGCTTTTCCTGAATTGGCAGATTTTTTTCCTAGGGCTTTATTTGCCCATTGGCAGAGTTATGGATGTCACTATTTGAGGTGAGCTTAGTAGGGCTGATAGCCTTTCTTTGTCCTTTTCATACATTAACATTGGTATGGAAAGGACTTTTTTTTTTCTTCCCTTCACGCATTGAGAATCAGAAGGAAAATGCATTGCTCAGACACCCTCTGCTGGCCATGCTGCAGTTGGCAGAGTTCTGATGCCATCATTGGTAGCCCTGAAGCTGCATACCTGCCACAAGGATGTTGGTCTATATATTGTATCCTGTAGTTTAAAAAAAAATAATTACACCAGGAAGTGTACAAGCATTTAATCAAAACAACAGCACATTTTTATGTAACCAGTTGCTGCAAGCAATATCAAATCTAACAAGGCACCAGTATTTCCTTACTATTGCATTACTTTGTGTCCTTTCAGCTATGACTCCCTCCCCTACACTGCTAGGGAGATTCACTGGAAAGGACAGGCATTTATACAACATTTTTGGTGCTCCTTATGCTGTGCAGCCAAATTACTTTTGAAGTGTAGTCACTAGTTATATAAGCCCAGGAGAGGCCGGGGCAGCACGGGCCAGCCCACACTGCGATCTATGGATAGTAGGAGCATGTGTGTGCATTAGGTCTGTGCAGCAGAGTTTGGTCTCCAGTCATCTTGGTTAACCCTTGCCATTGGACCAAGACCTAGCTCTGTCAAGCCCATGTGGTGGCTGGTGTACAATGGCCACCCCACGTTAAATGAATCCATGCATGGGCATCTTCCACCCTTCAGTATGTAGTTCTGGACCTAGAATGTCCAGTCCCTCATTGAAACACCTGTGAACTCATCCCTGTTTGGTGTGGAAGCAAGTCATCCTCGATACGAGGGACTGCCTAATACTATAAGCAAATGTGGCAGCCAGAAGCTCCAACAAATAGCAATTTGAGAAATGACCAGTTAATCTGTTGGGGGACAAATGTTGACCAGGACACTAGGAGCAGTCCACCACTCATAGTGCCATATGAATCTTGTGTATATCCACTTACAGGTAGAGAGGATCTTTGTTCAATGTTGCATCAAAAATATAACTCCCAATTGTGCAGTAATTTAAAAAAAAAAAATCATTAATGGGATGTGGACTTTGCTGGCAAGGCATTTATTGTACATCCCTAATTGCCCTCGAGGGTGGTGGTGAGCCACCGCCTTGAACTGCTGCAGTCTGTGGGTACTATCTCAATTCCAAGATTCTGAGCCAGGGACTGTGTAGTCACCCTCACCTTGGAATTAAGCTTTTGCTTTTTTTGTCCATGTTTGGACAAAGGTTGTAATGTGGTCTGGAGCAAAGTGGTCCTGGCAGAACCCAAACTGGGCATCGCTGAGCGGGTTGAGTAAGTGCTGCTTGATAGCACTGTTGACAACTTCCATGACTTTGCTGATTGAGAGTAGACTGATGGGATGGTAATTGGCCAGAGTGGATTTGTCCTGCTTTTGTGGGCAAGACATGCCTGGACAGTTGACAACCTAGTCAGATAAATGTCAGTGTTGTAGCTGTACTAGACAGCTTGGCTAGAGGCATGGCTAGTTCTGGAGCACGTCTTCACTACGACAGCCAGGATGTTGATTGGGTCCATAGCCTTTGTTGTATCTGGTGCATTCAGCCATTTCTTTACCATGTAGCGTGAATTGAATTGGCTTCTGAGGGTGGGGACCTCAGGAGGTTGATATGGATCATGCACTTGGCACTTCTGGCTGAACATGGTTGTAAACACTTCAGCCATATCTTTTGCACTTGGGTGCTGGGTTCCACCATCATTGAGGATGGATATTCATGGAGCAGCCTCCCATTAGTTATTCAATGGTCCAACACCATTCACGACTTGGATGTGGCAGGACTGCAGAGCTGTGATCTGATCCATTGATTGTGGGAATGCCTCGCCCTGTCTATGCATGCTGCTTCCACTTTTAGCATGCAGGTAGTCCTATGTTGTAGCTTCCCCAGGTGAGTACTTTTTTTTTTGAAGCTATGCCTGGTGCTACTCCTAGCATGCTCATTAAACCAGAGTTGGACCCCTGCCATTGATGATGGTAGTGAGGATATGCTAGGCCATGAGGTTAGTTTTGCTGCTCAGTGCTTCATGGATGCCTGGTTTTGAGCTGCTAGATCTGTGCAAAATGGGATCATCATGGTAGTGTCAGAGGGTGTCCTCTGTGAAGACAGCAGTGGTCACTGATGTCATTGAAAGCTGCATCTACGACAGGTAGGTTTTCCCCCTCGTGTTGTCCTTCAGGGCTCTGTTACTGGTGCTGGAAATTGAAGTCCCCCACCCAGAGTACTATCTATGCCCTTGCTACTCTGCTGCTTCCAAGTGGTCAACATGGAGTACGGATTCATCAGCTGAGGGGTGGTAGGTAGTAATCAGGCTTCCTTGCTCATTCTGGATCCGAAGCCATGAAACTTCATAGGGTCCAGAGACAATGTTGAGAATGCACATGCCCTCCTGACTATACCACTGAGCCACCACCCCTAGTGGCACAGGACATAACCAGGGATGGTGGTGATAGATTTGGCATTACTGCATTAAATTGGTGGCTTAGATTAGGTACTCTAATGCTGAAATGAGGCTTGAAGTCATAACCTATTGATTGTGGTGAGTACATTACCAACTGAGCCAAGCTGACACTGCCCTGTTCCCACCAATGGGAATCATTTAAATATGACTTGTTGGCTAGCTCTGCAAATGTACTTGGATTTTTGACCACAGTCTTGAGTCAAGTCTGAAGGAGATAACTGTTGCCACTTAGTAGCCACCCTATAACCTGACTGCTTGGTTGGAAGAAAGCCCACGGGACTGGCACAGGATGAGTGAATAGTGACTGCTGCGAGGAAACTGGCCACAGACTTGTTTATGCCCACAGGCAGCATTCATACAAGCAAGCTGTTGGCGTGAATCCCTTTTTACTCAAAGATGCTAGGATGGTGGTTGGGTGCGCACAAGGCAAATGTGAGTGTAGTCTATCTTACCTGGTACCCTGTGGAGACCTGCAATGAGGGTAAAGCTGAGTGCACTCTCATCCTGCTTCACTGTCCATAGGGAAAGAGATGCAAGTGCTCTTCTTGACATGGAGAACCTGCGTGATCTACTGGATAACAATGGTGGACTGGGAGCTGTTGCTGATGTCACCTGCTGCAACCTGTAAGGGGAGGTATTGCATTGTGCCCCCTTGTTCTAGATTCCCCTAAGGAAGTTTCTCTATCTACCTATATTCTTTTTGTCATTTTGAACATCTCAACTAGATCATCCCTCAATCTCAAAGGGAATGCAAGATATTATGAAACCTGACCTCACTATTTAAGCATTGATATAATTCTGGTACCCATTCGACTGTTACGATGCCCAGAGTGCAGCACTCCAGTGGGGATCTGACCAAGTCTCTTGTACAGCTGAGATCTCCTTGAGATACACACCAATATCCATTTGCCTCTGATTACCTTTTTTGTACCTGTCCATTAGCTTTTGGTGAGCTTTATACATGGACACTTGAATCATAGTTTACAGCATGGAAGGAGGCCATTTTGGCCCATCGTGTCTGTACCGGCCGACCATAAGCACCTGTTCAACCGTCACCACCTCTAGGCTAGATCCAAGGTCATCCCATCCTCTCATCAAACTACAGTACACAGACACCGTCGTGTCTGCGTACACTCAGATGCTGAACTCCAAGCCATCAACACCTTCACCGAGGTGTATGAAAGCATAGGCCTTACACTAAACATGTGATCAGTTCCTCCACCAACCTGACCTGGCCACACAGCCTAGCCCTCCCTAGTCATCAAAATCCACAACGTGGTCTTGGACAACGTGGACCATTTTCCATACCGCGGGAGCCTAACATCAGCAAAGGCAGACGTTGATGAGGTACAGCACCACCTCCAGTATACCACTGCAGCCTTCGGTTGCCTGACTAAGAATGTTTGGAGACCAGGACCTCAAATCTGACACCAAGCTTACGGTCTACAGGGCAGTAGTGATACCCGCCCTCCTGTGTGGCTGAGACGTGGACTATATACAGCAGGCATCTCAAAGCGCTGGAGAAGTGGTGCCTCCGCAAGATCCTGCAAATTTATTGGGAGAATAGACGCACCAACGTTCCCACACTCGACCAGCTCTGTTGGGCGGGCCACATTGTCTGCATACCCGACATGAGACTCTCTAAGCAAGCGCTTCACTCTGAACTCCTACACGGCAAGCGAGCCCTAGGTGGGCAGAGGAAACGTTTCAAGGACACCCTCAAAGCCTCCTTGGTAAAGTGCAACATCCCCATCGGCACCTGGGAATCCCTGGCCCAAGACCGCCTAAAGTGGAGGAATAGCATCCGGGAGGGTGCTGAGCACCTTGAGTCTCCACCAGGAGCATACAGAAATTAAGCGCAGACAGAGGAAGGAGTGTGCAGCAAACCAGGTTCCCTACCCACCCCTTCCTTCAACCACTGTCTGCCCCACCTGTTTAAAGAGACTCTAATTCCTGCATTGGACTGTACAGCTACCTGAGAACTCAAAGTCAAAGCAAGTCTTCCTCGCTTTCGAGGGACTGCCTATGATGATGACAACTGAAGATCTCATCTTGAGATACAGGCCAATATCTATTAGCCTTTCTGGTTACTTTTTGTACCTGACCATTAGCTTTTGCTGAGCTCTATACATGGACACCCAAATCATAGAAGTTCACAGCACGGAAGGAGGCCATTTTGGTCCATTGTGTTCGCACCAGTCGACCAAGAGCTATCCAGCCAAATCCCAGTTTCCAGCTTTGTCCATAGCCTAGTAGGTTACAGCACTTTAAGCGCACATCCAAATATCTTTTTTAGATGTGGCAAGGGTTCCTGCCTCTACCACCCTTTTCAGGCAGTGAGTTCCAGACCCCCATCACCCTGTCGGTGAAGAAATTTCCCCTCATCTTTTCTAAACCTTCCCCCAATTACTTTAAATCTATGCCCCCCCCCCCCCCCCCCCCTGGTTGTTGACCCTTCTGCCAAGGGAAACAGGTCCTTTCTAGCCACTCTATCCTGGCCCCTCATAATTTTATACACCTCAATCAGGTTTCCCCTTAGCCTCTTCTGTTCCAAAGAAAACCGACCCAGCATCTCCAATCTTTCCTCATAGCCAAAATTTTCCAGTCCAGGCAACATTCTTGTAAATCTCCTCTGCACCCATTCCAGTTCAATCACATCTTTCCTGTCATACGATGACCAGAACTGCACATAGTACTCCAGCTGTGGCCTAACCAGTGTTTTATACAGTTCAAGCATAACCTCCTTGCTCTTTTTTATTTCATGCCTCAACTTATAAAGGCAAGTATTCCATATGCTGCCTTAACCACCTTTATCTACCTGGCCGCCTACTTTCAGGGATTTGTGGACCAGTACTTCAAGGTCCCTTTGTTCCTCTACACTTTTCAGTGTCATAACATTTAATGTGTATTCCCTTTCCTTGTTAGACCTCCCCAAATTCATTACCTCACACTTACTGGATTAAATTCCATTTGCCACTGTTCTGCCCACCTGACCAGTACATTAATATCTTCCTGCAGTCCGCAGCTTTCTTCTTCATTATCAACCACACAGCCTATTTTAGTGTCTGCTGCAAACTTCTTAAATCATATCCCCAACATTTAAGTCCAAGTCATTGGTTTTTGTGGTATATAAATATAAATATGGACCCAGCACTGAGCCCTGCAGACCCCATTAGATACAGCCTTCCAGTCACAAAAACATCCATCAACCATAACCCTTTGCTTCTTGCCTCTGAGCCAATTTTGGATCCAACTTACCATTTTGCCCTGAATCCCATGGGCTATTACTTTCGTGACCAGTCTGCCATGTAGGACTTTATCAAAAGCTTTTCTAAAGTCCATATACACTACATCATACGCACTGCCCTCATCGACCCTCCTGGTTACCTCCTCTCAAAATGCAATCAAGTTAGTCAGACACGACCTTCCTGTGACAAATCCATGCTGACTGTGCTTGATTGATCCATGTCTTTCCAAATGAAGATTTATCCTGTCCCTCAAGATTTTTTCCAATAACTTTCCCATCACCAAGGTTAGGCTAACTTTCCTGTAATTACTCTGTCTATCCCTTGCTCCCTTTTTAAACAAAGGTACAAAATTAGCAGTCCTCTTTGCTCCTCCAGAGTTCCTAGTTTACCATCATGAAGAAAATACTGATTTGTCTTTCTTGGATCTACAGTGGCTGACCTCCCCATGTCTCCACACTGAACTCCACTAGCCAGAGTTTTGCCCCCTCTTAATTTGCATATGTACCTTTGTAACTTCCTGCTCCATCTACACAACTTGCTGTCTCCTCCTAACGTAGCGTTATCTACACATTTTGATCTACAACTCTCTCTTCCTTCATCCAAGTCATCAATGGTGAAAAGCTGAGCTCCCAGTATAGATTCCTGGGAACACCACTTGTCACATTCCGCCAATCGGAGCACGTTCCCTTTATCTTCTGTCTGCTCCGTCCCAACCCATGTTGCAAGGTTTCCATTTTTGGAGTTTCTAGCAATGAAAGATTAATCTCCTAGGCACTGCTGTGACTAACCCCCGAGAAACTAGGGAAGTAGAGTTTGTACATCGTGCCTGTGGATTGCACACAACTGTGGACTTTCCCCTGCTTGCAGCGGCATCCTAGTCCAGCACTTCTCTCAAGGCGCGACACATTCTGGCACCAAAGCCTTCCCTATCTGAGAGAATACACTGCGATATGGAGCGGTCAATCTCTAGGAAATGGCCAGTACTCTAGTGTGAGTTCTAGGGTTAGCATTGGGCTAGGCTTTGTCTTTATCTAGGTCCAAATGACGTTACTTAAAACTGCAGTAGCAGTTACAAAAGCAAAATACTGCAGATGCTAGACTCAAAACAGAAAATGCTGGAAATCTCAGCAGGTCAGGCAGCATCTGTGGAGAGGAAGCACAGTTGACGTTTCGGGGTCTACCTGATCTGATCTGAGATTTTCTGCAGTAGCAGTTAAATTACTGTCAAACTAAATATCTTGCTCTCTCCTGTTGCTGCTTGGTTTTATTTAGCTAGGGTATGGTTAAATCTGCTTTAAAATGTATTTTTGTTCATTTTTCTCAAAATACAAGTTTGAATTCATTTTAAAGATGTCTAATGGCATCATAACAGCAACCTGGGACCAAATTCACTCTGCTATTGGCGTACACCTACCATTAAATTGATCACTGGTCAAGGTGTTCCAATCCTCTAGTATCAATACTTTGATCACTTGCTCTCATTCCCTCCGAGCACCGCATCAACTCCAGTGTAACACCTGCAGCTGACAACGCAAAAGTAGCCTGGTCACTACCAGCATTATTTCAACCCTCCCCTTGTGCTTTCGCTGGTTGGCTGTCCCCGGTAGCCAGGCTGCTGTGTATGCACAGCTGGGGAAGTGAACAATGAATGCTCCATTCTCACTCAACTCTACACATTACTGAATATGCACAAGTGTTTCCAGGCATAGTTCAAAGCGTGCTTCAAGTTAGCACACTGGGTACAAGTGAAGTGGCAGTGTTTTGATTATGCTGGAGTCAGCACTGAAAACTGTAAGAGGCATAAGCATAAAGGATCTGCATTGAGTTGTCCATGATTCAGCATTGATACGTGTTGACTTGTTTCCAGGTTGATTGTGGTTATTAAACTGCAGCCTCTAAGCTATTACTGTTTGCATTGAATTGATTTTTCAATTAAACGTAAACATTCCCTTATAATGTCTTTGTTCTTCCACTCTCATCTCACAGTACCAGGCAGCATCTTTTGTAAAGGAATATTTGGATCCCTGTTTTGGCAATGTCATTCTATAGCCAGTTACTAGATATGCTACGGTGGAAAAGCAATGGTTACTTGTTTCTTTTTATTCTTGCCAATTTTCTCTCCTTCATTTCTCCAGATCACCTTAGAAATTGCAGAACAGGAGGCCATTGTGCCTGTGCACTGATAGTTCTTCAACTGGACATCTCTACACAATTGGTGCTCTTGCACCATTTTTTTTCAAATACTTTATCGAATTCCATTTTAATTGAAGTTATTGTCTTCACCTCAATAGTTTAATTTTGGTCAAGTTCTATTGCATTAGCCATTGGTGGTTGTTGCTGGGGTAAGATTCATGGCTACTATTTTGTGCTTCACCCTAGTGGGTATTTATGGGAAGTTTAGGCAGTGAGTATTTTTCAATTCAAAGGCCTCTTAACACATTGTATCACCATGACACCGGCTTTGAATATTCAAGATTTTAATAGCACATGGGCAGGTTTGTGTATTTGTATTTTAGGTGCAGTTATACAATCTTTTAAATGTCTCAGCTATGCAGAAATAAAGTTAATTCCACTTTGCAGTCAATGCATCTGGGCAGTAGTGGATCAGTACTGATAAGAGACTGTTTTACTTATTTTGATTACCGGTCTCATCCAATGCCCTGACCTTTTTCACAAGTACCACTTTTGTTCTCCCTGATAACACACATTTTCATTCTAACTCAAGGAACCAAGACCTGTAGCAGAGATGCAGCATCAAAACAAGTGTAAAATGAAAATGTTATACTGTCTCAATATTTCTCAATTGATTACTAGCAGTCATTCTGTTTTGTGAATGAGCTCAATTGCATATAGAATTATCACAGGGAAAACCCTAATATTGTAACAGAATTTAATATAAGTTGGTATACCCATCTGCATATCCTTAGTGTGAAAGTAACCTTCTCAATTAAACAACAGCACAGATATGGTCATTTGCTCCTCTAATAAATCAACGATCAAACTTTGGCTGCGAAAGTGTTGAACTAACTATATTTTGCATCCAACTGCTCGATACCCACTTTATCTGCTTCCTTTCGCTCAAAGGGAAAGGTTGATATTCCAGAGCCAACCTATCCAATTCTTATCTCCAGGCAATGTGAGTGTTGTGGTTCATGGGATTTCAATGTGGTGTGAAGGCCAAGGAGACTGAGCAGCAGTTTCTTTAAATTGTTTCTCTGTTCAGACTGCAGCGTACCCACATAGCACAAGAAGTTAGACTATGAGCAGTTAACCGCCTACAAATTCAGACCAGTTTAATGATGCAATGAAATACCATAGAAACACATAACATTCTGACAGGACATGACAGGTTAGATGCAGGAAGAATGTTCCCGATGTTGGGGAAGTCCAGAAACAGGGATCACACTCTAAGGATAAGGGATAAGTCATTTAGGACCGAGATGAGGAGAAACTTCTTCACTCAAAGAATTGTGAACTGTGGAATTCTCTACCACAAAGTTGTTGGGGCCAGTTCGTTAGATATAGTCCTCACGGCTAAAGGAGTATGAAGAGAAAGCAGGAATGGGATATTTAAATGCATGATCAGCCATGATCATATTGAAGGGTGGTGCAGGCTCGAAAGGCTGAATGGCCTACTCATGCACCTATTTTCTATGTGCTTATGTACATTTTCTCAAGCTTTTCAAGGAAGCCGACACACAATTCAATTATCTAAATGGTAGCCCATCCTTAGTACATTTGACACCTGTATTTTAAGGGAAGCTCATGAAACTTATTAGTGACATCTAATGTCACTAAGTCGTTGAGTCCTTCAAGGAATGGGGTAGTTAATGTAAAGAGAATTGTACAGAAATGCAGAATATGTCCTATGTGAAAGGTGACCAGCTTTCAGGTTCCTTAGATTAATGAAGATATTTTTATATTTCCTTGTGTAAATCCCATTTGCTGTTTTGGGGAGGGGACGATAATTACTATAAATAAAATGGGTTAAATTCAAATGTGCTTTTTACAATGCTCTACCCTGTACTTACAGGGAAAAAGAAGATTCCAGGTAACCGCTCTGGTCCTAAATTACTATCACTTTGGGGTACTGTCCCGTGGCTGCTGGATGTAGGCTACGAGTCCAGTCAAACCAGTCATGCTCTGCAGTATCCTACATTATTAGAACAAGTGAAGATGGTTTATATCCTTGACTGAAATGGGCATGTGGCTAATAAAACAGGTTATTGGTCAGATGTTTAAATAGTTAAGAAAATAAGTAACCAAATCTATACAATTTTTTAAATTTCAATCGTTATGAGTATTGCGGTGAAATGCCTCTATGTAATTCTTCATCATAGGCGGTTCCTCGAAACGAGGATGACTTGCTTCCACGCCAAAAATGGAGGAGTTCACAGGTGTTTCAATGAAGGACCCGAACTACATCAAGGGTGGAAGATGCCTGTGCGTGGATTTTTTTAAATTTTTTTTTAAACGTGTGGTGGCCGTTGCACACCAACCACCACACGGGCTTGACAGAGCTAGGTCTTGGTCCAGTGGCAAGGATTACCCAAGATGACTGGAGACCAGCTCTGGTGCACGGACCTAGTGTGCACACAGATCACAGTGTGGGCTGGCCCATGTTGCCCCTGGGACCCTGGCCCCGAACTCACGCCTCCCCTGGGTCCCGATCATATCCCTCCACAGTCTCTCACCGCTCCTTTGCCCTGACCTCGCCGCGTTGAGTTCTACATCACAGGGAAGATGTAATTGCACAAGAGAGGGTACAGAGGAGATTTACGAGGATAATGCCTGGACTGGAGAATGTTTGCTATGGAGGAAAGATTGGATAGGCTGGGTTTGTTTTCTTTGGAACAGAGGAGGCTGAGGTGTGTAAAATTATGAGGGGCTTAGATAGAGTGGATAGGAAGGACCTGTTTCCCTTAGCAGAGGGGTCAACAACCAGGGGACACAGATTTAAAGTAATTGGTAGGCGGTTTAGAGGAGATTTGAGGGGAAATTTCTTCACCCAGAGAATGGTGTGAGTCTAGAACTCGCTGCCTGAAAAGGTGTTGGAGGCAAAACCCTCACCACATTTTAAAAAGTACCTGGATGTGCACTTTGTTGGCCGGTGCGGACACAATTGACAAATAGCCTCCTTCCGCGCTGTAAATTTCTATTATTGTATGATATGATTTTAATGTTAGTGTACAATAGCTGAACTCATTTGTATGACAGTCCTCTGTCTGCTATTGAGTCATTAACCTCAAACACATTGGTCTGGACTTTAATGCTTTTAACTGACGACCAACTCATGAACCCGCACTCTCTACAATGTAAAAATTCCAACCAATGAAAGAGTAACGCTGACCTGCAGGCAAACTCTGGAAACTGCACTGCCAGTGGCTGTTCAGGTCATGACTATACTATAAAACTGAGATGTAAAAGTTAAGGGGGGGTAATTTTGACTTTGGCGGTCGGTGTAAAATGGGTGATATTGATTCAGTCATCCTTATACACCTCTTCAGATTGTTTTCAAAATTACCCACCTTATCCTTTACATCTCAGTTTTATTGCAGGATATCACTGAGGGCATCAGGAATCTAAATCAATCAATCAGCTATAGATCGATGTAGAATCAAGTAGTGATGCCTTATTTGCTCCAGAAAACAATTTCTGAAATAGCCTAGCAAGACATTCAGTTGTATTCAAGAAGGCAGCTCACCACCACCTTCTCGAGAGCACCTTGGGATGGGAAATAAATGCTCGCCTTGCCAGTTACGCCCACATCCCATGAATGAATTTAAAAAATCATCCTAAAGAGTAGGACACTGAAGTGCAGAAGACCAAAGGGACCTTAGAGTGCATGTCCACAGATCCCTGAAGATAGCAGGCCAGATAGATAAGGTGGTTAAAAAGGCATAGAATATAAGAGCAGGGGGGGGGTGTTATGCTTGAACTATATAAAACATTAGTTAGGCCACAGCTAGAGTACTGTGTGCAGTTCTGGTCACCACATTACAGGAAAGATGCGATTGCACTAGAGAGGGTATAAAGGAGATTTACGAGGATGTTGCCTGGACTGGAGAATTTTAACGATGAGGAAAGATTGACTAGGTTGGGGTTGTTTTCTTTGGAACGGAGGAGGCTGAGGGGGAACCTTAGAGAAGTATAAAATTGAGGGGCCTAGATAGGGTGGATAGGAAGGAGGGGTCAACATGCAGGGGCAATAGATTTAAAGTGATTGGTAGGAGGTTTAGAGGGGATTTGAGGGGAAATTGTTTCACCCAGAGAGTGGTGGGGGTCTGGAACTCACTGTCTGAAAGGGTGGTAGAGCAGAAACCCTCAACATTTAAAACGTACCTGGATAAGCACTTGAAGTGCAGTAACCTACAGGAATACGGACCAAGAATTGGAAAGTGGGATTAGGCTGGATAGCTCTTGGTCGGCCGGCACGGACACGTTGGGCCAAAATGGCCTCCTTCCGTACTGTAAATTTCTTTGATTCTATGATATATATGCAAGCTCGCTCGCTCTTTTTCTTTTTCTTAAATGTCCTGTGTTGGGAGAGGAGTCCTGGGGTTAGGGAAGTCCCACTCACTGCTTGTGTGACTTTTTCCACATGATCCTGGCTGCTGTACAGACAGGTCTTACCCATCCCCCACTGACACTATTCAATCTCACTCACCCACCCCTGTGGCTAATCTCTGTCAGAATTACATTTACGCTAACAAGCTTCAGACTTTTCTTTTCCTGGTTCCTTTCTGATCCACGGATTCAAATTACCCACCAGTGGTACAGCTTTAAGAGCAGTGCGGCTTTAAGACCAGGAACCTTCACCTTTACAAAGGCTTCCTTCAATCCCTCCTCGCTCGGCCCACCCCCCTAAATTGTTTTGACTGCCCAATCTAATTCACTGCCCGGGGGAAGGGGATAGGTAAACTCACTGCCCAAGGAGGAGGGGGGGGAGGGTAGGTAAACTCACTGCCAAAGGGAGGGGGGGGTTGTAAACTCACTGCCCAAAAGGGGGGGGGGGGGGTTGTAAACTCGCTGCCCAGGTGTACACTTCAGGTTCGGGTTTTGTGAATGGGGGAAATCTTCTGGGGGCATTGTTTGCCAGGGACACAATACGTCATTTGGGGCCTGTCCCCAGCAAACGGGACGTAGGATCACCCTAAAATCCCAACTGGTTCACTAATGTGCTTTAGTGAAGGAAACCTGCTGTCCTTACCCGGTCTGGACCTATATGTGACTCCGGTCCTACATCAACGAGGTTGATTTTTAACTGCCCTCTGAAGTGGCCTAGCAAGATAACCAGTCGTATTAAACCCAACACACAGAAGAACAAGGACTGCAGCAGTATAGGGTCTTTGGTTGTGACTATTTCCTCCCTTTGATTACAAGCGGGGTAGTTTACAACCACCTGAAAGTTGTATGGCCGCCTGTTAAACATCAGGGGAGAGTACCTGGGCTGCCCCACCGACACCCACAACATTCAGCTGGGCCTGTGGATGGGCGAGAAGCCTGAACGCCTCAAACAGGCCGGAGGCAGATTCAATATGCAAATCAGGGGGTGCAGCGGGCGTGTAGGGCCCCATTTACAATATTCGGGTAGGAATGAGCAGAGTGCACACGGCTGGGATTCTGACCATTTGTACCGGGCGTTCAGCGGCCTCACCAACGTTCCTTAAAGGGACCACAGGTGTCCGCTGAGAATGAGCTCCAAAAATCTCGAGAGGAGCAGGAGCAGGAGCAGGAGCGTTCCCCACCCCCGCCCCCCCACCCCCGTAAAATACTGCGGCCGGCCTGTCTCTCTCTCTCCTCCCCCTGGAATCGGCTTCCCTCCTCCTGGCTCCGATTGACCAACCTAAAAATCATATTCTCAAAATCACGTGTTGGAAAGCCACATGTTGCTACTCTTTGTAGTTAGAAACCTGTCAGCAAAGAAAAACAAGCACCTACCTCTTTCATATAAAAAAAAGAGGAACTTCACCCAATGCCCACTATAATGGAGACAGCCCAGTCTCCAGCATTTGAGTAGAGTTCATTGCCTTGCAATTTAATTTAAAGCGAGTGTACAGAAATCTTAAACTGGCTAGATGCCCCTTTTGCAAAAGTTCCAATTGCCTTTTGTTATGGTTTGTGCTTTTCTTCTGTTCCATACAACTTTCTTAATGTAGAATCCAAAAGAAAGTCCACAGACCTGGAAAGAGCAATAGAAATGTGTTAATGAACTAGAAAATGCCTCACAGAAAGTTAAATCACATCAGATCAAAATCAGTCCCTGTCACAGGTGGGAAAGATAGTCGTTGAGGGAAAGGGTGGATGGGACAGGTTTGCCGCACGCTCTTTCCACTGCCTGCGCTTGGTTTCTGCATGCTCTCGGCGATGAGACTCGAGGTGCTCAGCGCCCTCCCGGATGCACTTCCTCCACATAGGGCGGTCTTTGGCTAGGAACTCCCAGATGTCAATGGGGATGTTGCACTTTATCAGGGAGGCTTTGAGGAGGTCTTTCCTCTGCCCACCTTTGGCTCGTTTGCTGTGAAGGAGTTCCGAGTAGAGCGCTTGCTTTGGGAATCTCGTGTCTGGCATGAGAACAATGTGGCCTGCCCAGTGGAGCTGATCAAGTGTGGTCAGTGCTTCAATGCTGGGGATGGTGGCCTGGTCGAGGACACTAACGTTGGTGCCTCTGTCCTCCTAGGGGATTTGTAGGATCTTGCGGAGACATGGTTGGTGGTATTTCTCCAGCGACTTGAGGTGTCTACTGTACATGGTCCATGTCTCTGAGCCATACAGGAGGGCGGGTATTACTACAGCCCTGGAGACCATGAGCTTGGTGGCAGTTTTGAGGGCCTGGTCTTCAAACATTCTTTTCCTCAGGCGGCCGAAGGCTGCACTGGCAGCGGTGTTGAATCTTGTCATCAATGTCTGCTCTTGTTAAGAGGCTCCCGAGGTATGAGAGAATGGTCCACGTTGTCCAGGGCTGCGCCGTGGATCTTGATAACTGGGGGGGCAGTGCTGTGCGGCGAGGATAGGCTGGTGGAGGACCTTTGTCTTGCAGATGTTTAGCATAAGGCCCATGCTTTCGTTTGCCTCAGAAAATACGTTGACTACGGCTTGGAGTTCAGCCTCTGTATGTGTGCAGACGCAGGCGCCATCCGCATACTGTAGCTCGACGACAGAAGTTGGGGTGATCTTGGACCTGGCCTGGAGACGACGAAGGCTGAACAGGTTCCCACTGGTTCTGTAGTTTAGTTCCACTCCAGCAGAGAGCTTGTTGACTGTGAGGTGGAGAATGGCAGTGAGGAAGATTAAGAGGGTTGGGGCGATGACGCAGCCCTGTTTGACCCCAGTCCGGACGTGGATTGGGTCTGTAATGGATCCGCTGGTAAGGATTACAGTCTGCATGTCGTCGTGGAGCAGGCGGTCAGGGCCCGCTGGAAGGAGCACTTCGAAGATCTCCTCAATCGAGACTCTGCCTTTGACTCGAGTGTTCTCGACTCCATCCCGCAGCATGCTACTCGCCACCACCTCAGTAAAACCCCAGCACTGCACGAGGTAGAAAAAGCCATAAGACAGCTTAACACAACAAGGCTATGGGAGCGGATGGAATCCCTGCTGAGGCACTGAAGTATGGCGGAGAGGCACTGTTGGCACGAATACATGACCTCATCTCTCTCATCTGGAGGGAGGAGAGCATGCTGGGAGATCTCAGAGATGCAGTGATCGTGACCATCTTTAAAAAAGAGGACAAGTCCGACTGCAGCAACTACAGAGGAATCTCCCTGTTATTAGCCACTGGGAAAATAGTCGCTAGAGTCTCCTCCTCAACCGTCTTCTCCCTGTGGCTGAGGAGTTCCTCCCGGAGTCACAATGCAGATTTCGTCCCCTACGGAGCACAACGGACATGGTTTTTACAGCATGACAGCTGCAGGGAACAGCAGCAGCCCTTATACATGGCTGCCTTCGACCTTACAAAAGGCCTTTGACACTGTCAATCACGAGGGTCTATGGAGCGTCCTCCTCCGTTTCAGATGCCCCCAAAAGTTCGTCACCATCCTCTGCCTGCTTCACGACGACATGCAGTGCAATGTACAGTTAGAAGACCTGCGTTCCCTGCTGCATGTGCCTTGCTGCATATTGCATCAAACTAAATGACAAAGCACGAGTTCTTGGATAAAACTGTGGAGCTCTGCTCCCTGGCAGAAATGGCAGCTTTCTTCTAATATTAAACAGATTGCATACCGAGTTTGAAAAGCCAAATCATCAATCCAGTGATGGTGGGGCTTCATATGGTGGTTGATGTTCTAATTCACTTATGAATGCAGCTAACTACTGATGAAAGCTCATGAGAAATAAACTTTATTGGGATTTTATACATACATTACTTGTGGAAATTTGTCTTTTCTCAACATTAAAAAAAATGAATGAAATTTGATCACAAATCCTATGTCAATCATAGTGTGCTGTTCACCAACACTTTTATTGTGAAGACCATACCCCTGGTAAGCTTTGGATCTTTGATCCTCCATTTTTCATTACCCATAACAGAAATTTACAACTTGAACTCATTAACCTTCCACAATGGCCATCAGGGACAATCAGTAGTTCATACTATCCTCACATTAAAGTCATTGATTAATTCCACTGAGACTGCATTGTTCAGTGAATCTATAACCTTGGGATAAAAGACAAGGCATTATGGGTTTAGCAAAAGACTACCTATTACCACATAACAACAACTTGTATTTATAAGCACCATTAACGTAGTAAAGTGTCCCAAGGCGCTTCACAGGAGTATTACAAGACAAAAAATTTGATACCGAGCCACATAAGGAGAAATTAGGGCAGTTTGTTAAAGAGGTAGGTTTTAAGGAGTGGCTTAAAGGAGAATAGAGAGGTGGAGAGGATTAATGAGGGAATTCCAGAGCTTAGGGCCTAGGCAACAGAAAGCACGGCCACCAATGGTTGAACGATTATAATCAAGGGAGGCTCAAGTGGGCAGAATTAGAGGAGCGCAGATATCTCGGGGGGGGGGGCTGGAGGAGATTACAGAGATAGGGAGGGACGAGGCCATGGAGGGATTTTAAAACAAGGATGAAAATTTTGAAATTAAGGCATTGCTTAACCAGGAGCAAATGTAGGTCAGCGAGCACAGGGGTGATGGGTGAACGGGACTTGGTGCGAGTTAGGACACCAGCAGCCGGGTTTTGGATCGCCTCTAGTTTACATAGGGAGAACGTGGGAGGCCAGCCAAGTGTGCGTTGGAATAGTAAAGTCTAGAGGCAACAAAGGCATGGATGAGGGTTTCCGAAGCGGATGAGCTGAGTGAACAATGCAAGTGTGCCATGTGTTCTATTCAACCTCATTCCAGAAGTTCAATGAAGTTAAGAGATTTTACAACTCTCCTATTTTGAAGATCAAAACTGAGTTTATGAAAACCAGTTACCAAAACGCTAAACATGGGGGAAGAATTACTCTGGTTGCCATCTGTAAGGGCATTGTAAATGATCAAAAAAAAAATGTTTATGGCATACATACACTGACTTTCACACTTTCTCCTCTCCCCCACATTCAGCAGTTGGTTGCTACACAATTACTTCCCTTTTATTTTCTCCAGTTGCTTTGTTAGTTTCAAAAATATGAATGACCAAGTAACCCCCACCGCCGCCAAAAGGTTGTGTTCTTTTCAGTGGTGTATTGATACATGGCTTTTTAAACCAATTAGAAACGTCACTTGTACGACCCAGACAGATCTTACCTGTCAATAGGAGTTATAATGAATGGAATGGCAGACAGGCCGACAGCGGTAGTTGTCCACTTTCTCACAGGCAGGGGCCACCTCGTAGTTTTCCCCAGTAGCAAAAGAGAAGCTGCACATAATCGATTGATGGTGAATCCTGGAATTGCAACTGAGGCCAATGCCTGCCAGATAAAAGTATCCACCACCGCTGCACCAACCATCATTGTTTTTCCAGGTTTGTCTCCATGAGCCTAAGTGGGAGCAGAGTGAGGATCGTTAGGCATTTGAAGCACTTAAAGAAAAAACATAAAAAATATTAAATTGGCATTTTTGATAGTTTGTAAGTTTTAAAAAGCAGTACAGCCTATAAAGAATGCCTTACTTGTGGCAGACCTACACTTGGGAATAAACTAAGCTCAAAGAGTTCTCTTAGATGGCTGGGAAGGCTGAGACTCAATGTTATGCCACATTTTGGTACACTGCAGAGGTTTACAATCGATGAGCTTTAGGTCTCCATTACTGTTGGTGGTTTCCATCATTGCTTTCGCCTGCCGAGTTGGTGTCACTACTGCTTCCCAACCTGTGTCTTTCCCCTTATGCCAGCTCTCTCCTAAATAACCTACCCCAATGCCCAATTTCTTTGCTGTGAGGGCGTTTGAGCAACTTCTACCAAGGCCACTCAACATAACATAACACAAGAAATAGGAGCAGGAGTAGGCCATTTGGCCCCTCGAGCCTGTTCCGCCATTCAATAAGATCATGGCCTCAACTCCATTTCCCTGCCGCTCCCCATAACCTCATCAATTCCTCTGTCTACTTCTTATGGGTTGACCCTGGCCCAGGCTTTAATCATCTCCTCTCTATAAAAGGTAGGCCAGCTGATGTAAGGAGTCAGAGACAGAGCTCTGTGACTCAACGCACAAACAAGTTGCATCACCAGGCCAGAATCTGGGCACCATATATAAAAATTGTAGTGATGCCTATTATTACATGTGACACTTCTCTTTGCTGGGTGCTGCATGGCAACATAGTCCATCAGAGTTAAAAATGTTGTGGGAAGGAGTGTTCCAGAGAGCCAGTTCCTATGGGCCCAAGTTTCCACAAGAAAAAAAACGGGCGCCCCTCCGAGCTGGGTGCCCGTTTTTCGCGCCTAAAAAAATCCTCGGTATTCTCCACCTATTTACAGGTACTCTGGCCCTCGGCGCAGTCAGCACGAGCTGTGGGAGGGCGGAGCCAGGTCCCAGCGCTGAAAACAGTGCCGGGACCTCTGCACATGCGCGCTACAGTTGGCACGCAAGTGGAGTAGCTCCAGGCGCCGAACTGTGTGGGAGGGGCCCGAAGCACGCAGTCCCTAGCCCTGGCCCAATGGCCTCACTGGGGCTGCGTGAATGAGGCTCCTCCCACGGCCAGCTCCTGCTCCCCGCCCGACCAGACTCGACACTCGCTTCCCCCACCGACCAAACCCGCCACCCGCTCCCCCCACCCCGCCGCCCTGACCCGACTCCCGCTTCCCCCCCCCCCACCCACACCGACCCGACTCCCGCTTCCCCCCCCCCCCACCCACACCGACCCGAGACCCACTCCCCCCCCCCGCCGACCAGACACCCGCTCCCCCCGACCCGACACCCGCTCCCCCCCACCCCCTCCCCGCACCGACCCGAGACCCGTTCCCCCCCCCCCCCCCACCGCGCCGACCCGAGACCTGACACCCGCTTCTCCCCCCCCACCCGCGCCGACCCGAGACCTGACACCCGCTTCTCCCCCCCCCGCCGCGCCGACCCGAGACCCGCTCCCCCCCCGCGCCAACCCGAGACCCGCTTCCCCCCCCCCGCCCCGAGACCCGCTCCCCCCCCGACTGACCCGACCCGCGCTCCTGTTCCCCGACCCACGTCCCACCCCCTCTCCCTCCCTCCCTCTCTCCCTCCCTCCCTCCCCCCCTCTCTCTCCCTCCCTCCCCACCTCCCCCCCTCTCTCCCTCCCCTCTCTCCCTCCCCCCCCTCCTCCTCCTCCTCTCTCTCCCTCCCCCCCTCCTCCTCCTCTTCCTCTCTCTCCCTCCCCCCCCTCCTCCTCTCTCTCCCTCCCCCCCCTCCTCCTCCTCTCTCTCCCTCCCCCCCCTCCTCCTCTCTCTCTCCCTCCCCCACTCCTCCTCCTCCTCCTCCTCTCTCTCTCTCTCCCTTCCCCCCCCCTCTCCTCCCCCCCTCCTCCTCTCTCTCTCCTCCCCCCCTCCTCCTCTCTCTCTCTCTCCCCCCTCTCTCTCTCTCTCTCCCTCCCCCCCTCCCTCTATCTCTCTCTCCCTCCTCCCTCCCCCCCACCTCTCTCCCTCCCCCCCACCTCTCTCTCTCCCCCCCACCTCTCTCTCCTCCCCCCCACCTCTCTCTCTCCCCCCCACCTCTCTCTCTCCCCCCCACCTCTCTCTCTCCCCCCCACCTCTCTCTCTCTCTCTCTCTCTCTCTCTCTCCCCCCCCACCTCTCTCTCTCCCTCCCCCCCACCTCTCTCTCTCCCTCCCCCCCACCTCTCTCTCTCCTCCCCCCCACCTCTCTCTCTCCCTCCCCCCCACCTCTCTCTCTCTCCCTCCCCCCCACCTCTCTCTCTCCC